>NC_090267.1:405910074-406513130 GCF_040414725.1 Anabrus simplex | reverse complement strand
CTTAGCCTTTATCACCTCATTCCGTGTACCTTCCTGCCATTGTTCCCACCTGTTTGTGCGTACAATCATTCTCTCTGCTTCCATATCTATTACTTCTAACTTTTGTATATAATAATAATAATAATAATAATAATAATAATAATAATAATAATAATAATAATAATAATAATAATATTTTCATATTTCACTAACTACATTTTACGCCTTTTAGAGGCACCGATGTGCCAGAATTTAGTCCCGCAGGAGTTCTTTAACGTGCCTGAAAATCTGCTGACACGGGGCTAAAGTTCTTGACCACCTTGAGATACCATCGGATTGAGCCAGGATCCAGACTGCCAATTTGGGCTCAGAAGGCCAGCGTTCTACCACCTAAGCTACTCAGGCCGGCATTTATTGACAGATCGAACAAGAAAAGCATAGAAAACTTTGAAAATGTAATCTTCCTTGGATTAAAAGTCCACCACGACGGAGAATCCCGACCTGAAATAAAGCGTCACATAGTCCTTGGCCACAGAGCAATGCTAAGTCTGAACAAAGTCTCACATAGACTACGCCATCGTGTTCCCCATCACAAAATATGCCTCTGAAATGCAAACGATGGAAAAAGGGCTCACCGAAGGAAGATAGATTGTCTTCGATTTGTGGTGCTGGAGTAGACTGTTGATCTTGCACATTCCATGGACCTCTAAAATCACAAAGAGGTTCGTCCTTGACCGCACGAGACGTAGGATGTCTCTGGAGGGCAAAGTAACAAAACAGAGGCTCTTAATCTTCGGCCATATAGTGCGTGCTGGTTCACTGGAGTCATCAATTATGCCAGGAACAGTTGGTGGCGAACAAAGACCAAGTCGCCCAAGAATCCGCTGGATTGACACCATCAAAACAGACTCGAAGATTAGAACGGAACAACTGAAAGAAGCGGTGCAAGACAGAGCAGGGTTGCAAACCATGCTCCATAAAGTGTCCGATAGTCGACCTTGAATGAAAGGATAGTGATGGTGATGATGATGATGATGATGGTTTTTATTATTCTTAAATAAGAAGAAAATAGCATCTTATGCGGAGTCATGTTACTTGCTTTACGTCCCACTAACTACTTTTCCGGTTTTCGGAGATGTCAAGATGCCACAATTTTGTCCCGCAGGAGTTATTTTACGTGCCAGTAAATCTAGCGATACGAGGCAGACGTATCTGAGCACCTTCGAATACCATCGGACTGAGCCAGCAACGAACGTGCGAAGTTAGGGTCAAAAGAATGGCGCCTCAACCATCTGAACCACTCAGCCCACCAAGACGTATTACACACTCCAACAGCCTATAACTGAAAATTAATGTTACAAAATATACTGGAATTCCTTTGTCATTATTGTCAGGACAAAAGCTGTTATTAAACGGGACCTCATTTTTACAGCGTAACAACCATTGGTTATATCAAACTCACATAACTTTTAAACTAAGGTTCAATTAAAATCCAGCAAGTAGGCCTACATGGAACTGGCAGCAGAAACTAAACGCCCCTGGACATTATCAAATATTTATTGTTCATGTAATTGCGCTCTCATGAACTGGAATCTTACTAGAACAGTTCCATATAACCGTCCGTTCTACTGAACCGATTTGCTTCAATTTTTATAATATAATATTTATTTTTTACTGTGCTATACCATTACTTAAGTGTTATGTCTGTATTTATCTTACTGTGCCTAGCTATAAGTTCTTCTCTTCGTTTTACGTTCAACAATTTTTCTCGTTTCTTTAGCCTTTATTTTTTTGTTTTTGTTATGTTGTGTCTCTAATTATGTTAGTTTTTAATTTTTTCCTCTCTATTTATCGTTAGATGTTTTATCGTCATTATTCTTCCACTTTTCTTTATGCTTGCCTTGTGCTACTCTATTGTAAATATGTATTTCATTGCGGAACTCTGTAATTCGGCTTCTCGCTGTTTTGGTTTCCCAAATAAATAAATAAATAAAAAAACAAAAAACAAAAAATAAATAAACTTGCAAGTGAATCATGAGACATTGATAGGTCTCTAATTTCAGCCTACGTCAAGTAATAATAAAATTAAATAATTAAATGGTCACTCCAATAACTGCAGGCGAAAGCTCACCCTAACCCGCAATACATTCTGTATTTAGCAGGTTGCCAAGCGACTAACAATTGCATTAATATTCTGATATATGTGATTTTCATCCTTAGTAATGCCATTGCATGCAGACATGTTTGATTACTACCTGTCAAGCCAGAGAGTGTACAGTTCATCTGATCACGGAAGAGTACTATTCCCTGCTAGATACTCTTTGATCCTCTAAACTTTCCCAGCTTCCAAATATATTCAACAGATGGCAGAGCGTTCCTAATAACTTACACGGTGCTAAGAGAAAAAGGTCTACGTACAAACAGACCCCATCATGACATATACAGTAGACATTATCTGGGAGCACCTATCGAAGGATAACCTAGCTACACTAGAAATAGTGGAGTCCATGTATCTTTAAAAAATTCTCTGCCTGGAAAAAAACGCTCCTTGGAGACTAATCAACGAGCTCACAAGACAACAGTTCTATACAGAACTGTGGTAGAAAAAAATTAAATTGCCTTCTATGACACAATACTAAGTTTTACATCAAGAACTCCAGGAAAACAAAGTGAATATATGGATAGAATTTCACCAACAGACGTTATGATGACGTCAGAATGCATTAATTCTAACTACGAATTGCGGAATACCATAACGCGCTTCTTATTAATTGTTCAAAACCGAGCTCGATAGATGCAGTCGCTTAAGTGCGGCCAGTATCCAGTAATCGGGAGATAGTGGGTTCGAGCCCCACTGTCGGCAGCCCTGACGATGATTTTCCGTGGTTTCCCATGTTCACACCAGGCAAATGTCGGGGCTGTACCTTAATTAAGGCCACGGCCGCTTCCTTCCACTTACTAGGCCTTTCCTATCCAATCGTCGCAATAAGACCTATCTGTGTCGGTGTGACGTAAAGCAAATATAGCAAAAATTGTTCAAAAAACGAAAAGTGCAGGCAAAACAATATGACTACGACAGGCATATGAAGACGAGTTATCTGACAGATTTATAACGAATGCTGCGGAGCAGCACTGGTCATCTATTTTTTATTTTTTGTTTGCTAGGGGCTTTACGTCGCACCGACTCAGATAGGTCTTATGGCGACGATGGGATAGGAAAGGCCTAGGAATGGGAAGGAAGCGGCCGTGGCCTTAATTAAGGTACAGCCCTAGCATTTGCCTGGTATGAAAATGGGAAACCACGGAAAACCATCTTCAGGGCTGCCGACAGTGGGATTCGAACCCACGATCTCCCGGATGCAAGCTCACAGCCGCGCGCCTCTACACGCACGGCCAACTCGCCCGGTGGTCATCTATTATTAGTTTAACCGGCCCCGTGGCTAAATGGTTAGCGTGCTGGTCTTTGATCACAATGGTCTCGGGTTCGATTCCCGTAAGGGTCGGGAATTTTAACCATCATTGGTTTATTTCGATGGCACGGGGGAAGGGTGTATGTGTCGTTTTCATCATCAATTCATTCTCATCACGACAAATCTCACAATAAAAGATAAAATACTTCTCTCAAATATCTGGGTACCTTCTTGGATGACCAATGTAACTCCAAACGGCAGGTAATATCTATAATTGAGCAGGCCAGGAAACAATTCATTACCATGCAGAAATTCTTTGTGAGGTCAGAATTCGTAGGATCCGCTGCTATATATTTTCTGTTCTCCCATATGGATGTGAAAGCTGGACTCTGGATCCAATCATAGAAAAATGTATTGATGCCTTCGAAATGTTCCTGTTTCGCCGTCTCTTGCGGATATCCTTGGTAATGAAAATCTCAAATGCCGACCTCCTTCGTCGGATGAAAAGCAAAATGAACTACTGCTCACCATAAAACAGAGGAAAACACCATCCTAGGACATATCATGAGGGGTGAGAGGCATCAATTATTACAGCTTATTATCGAAGGAAAGATACAGAGGAAGAGAGGTGGTGGTGGTGGTGGTGGTGATTAGTGTTTTAAGAGGAAGTACAACTAGGCAACTATCCTCTATATAACACTAATCAGAGGAAAAAATAGAAGGGATCCGACACTTCGAAAAATGAAGATATCGGTCAAAGAAAGAAGGGCGTGAAAATGAAAGACTCCCTAGCCCTTGCAAACCTAATAGCGTCGGGGTCGGAAAAGAACAAGAGTTGACCAAGGGAGGTCGGATAGGATAGATGAAAGTGAGGAGCCTGGCACAAGTAAGTGGAAGCAATGTCAGGACTCAGCTAAGGGCCCCATGGTCACCAACCCACGCTCCAAAGATCAGAGCCCCTGGGCCCCTTTTAGTCGCCTCTTACGACAGGCAGGGGATACTGTGGGTGTTATTCTACCGCCCCCACCCACAGGGGGACAGAGGAAGAGATCTGTTGGGAGAAGAAGAAATTCATGGCTGAAAGACCTTCGAAGATGGCACTGCTGTACTTCAGAAGTGTCATTCCATTCTGCGCTGTCAAGATCAGAATTACGTGGATCGCCAACCTCCGCTCGGAGACGGCGTCTTAAGAAGAAGAAGAAGAAGAAGAAGAAGAAGAAGAAGCAAAGATTTATTTCAAGAAATAATAATAATAATAATAATAATAATAATAATAATAATAATAATAATAATAATAATAATAATAATAATAATAATAATAATAAAGTTTACAACCCTAAGGTTGGTTAGCAGCAGCTCTCCACTCTCCAATTCTACATAAGATTGGCATCCCAGCTCCTCCACCACTTGACAGGTATATTCCAGTCTAGGCCTTCGCCTACAATTTCTTCCTTTCATAGAGTCCTCCAGGATGAAGGCTAGCAAACTATCACGTATGTTTGTATGTCTAGCCCATGTATTTCTTCTTTTCTTCATGTTCATCGACAATCTTGGGGTTTATCCAACTATTTCCATTACTCAGTCATTGGTATTCAAATATGTAAAAAGTAGATCTCAGTAAAAAAGTAATAATTAGTTCTTAATTATCAATATGGATAAAAAATTATACAGGTTAAGTAAATTAATTTTAGTTATTTTTAGAAATATGTATAAAAAATGCTTCTATATACATTATTCTGTAAATTGTATAAAGCTCTTGTATAATATGGTTTGGAATAATAGCAGGCTTCATAGCCTGAGTCCCGCCATATAAGAAACGCAATAAACTAAACTAAACCAAACTAACTTCATCTGTCCAAAGAATTTTCAGTATTCGTCTATACCACCGTTGTTCGAAGGCCTCTACTATCTTCCTCTCTGCCACTCCTAGTGTCTAGGTCTCACTTCCGTACACAAATACCTCCATACCATGTTTTAACTAATAATTGTTCCTCAGTTTTAAGCTATTTTTTGATGAAATCAAATGGCGTATGGCTTTTAGTGCCTGGAGTGTCCGAGGACAAGTTCGGCTCGTCAGGTGCAGGTCTTTTGAATTGACTCCCGTAGGCGACCTGCGCGTCGTGATGAGGATGAAATGATGATGAAGACGACACATACACCCAGCCCCCGTGCCAGCGAAATTAACCAATTAAGGTTAAAATTCCCGACCCTGCCGGGAATCGAACCCGGAACCCCTGTGACCAAAGGCCAGCACGCTAACCATTTAGCCGTGGAGCCAGACAGCTATTTTTTTTATGAAAACAGCTTTCTCTTTTTACCGAAGGCTATCTTTGCCTGGTTAATTCTGCTGATCATATCTTTCTTACTTCGAGTATGAGCTATTATTTTGCTTCCTACTTACGAAAACTCTTCATTGTTACTGAGCTGATTCCCGCGCAGAGCTATCTTTAATTTTCTTTGTTGCCTACTTATCACCATTAATTTTGTCTTGTCTGAATGTATGTTCATGCTATATCCATATGTAAAAGTATTGCCCATTACTATTTTCTTTTTCTTTTTATTCTTAATAATAATAATAATAATAATAATAATAATAATAATAATAATAATAATAATAATAATAATAATGATAATAATAGTCGAAGTGACGTCGGGTCACAGATGTGTACGTCAGTACCAGAAGATTCCACTCTACCTAAAATCCAGGGTGAATCACAAAATCATTTACCCAGTAGCACTCTGTAGGTTGGAATGTTGAATTGTGACAAAGAGATATGAGCATATCCTTCTTGTAATGGAGATGAGATGAGCGCTGTGTGTAACACGTAAGGAATGAAGACGTTAGGAATTCCCTCAAGGTTACCAGAGCCAAGATGAGAGAGGCGAGACTGCACTATATGGACACGTAGCTGGTGCTGATAGACGATCATTTGCGAAATGGGCACTTGAACTTAGTCCCGACGAACAGCCACCCAAAGCGTTGGATGGATTGTCTGCGGGAGAATATGCGACATGCAAGCGTTCACCCATCCGACGCTGCACACCGGGTAAAGAGGAGGGTAAGGTGTAGAAAGGCAGATCCCTACAGTCAAACAGGAATAATAACAACAATAAGAACAACAACAACAATAATAATAATAACAATAATAATAATAACAATAATGGTAGTAATAATGTATAGCCTTGAGTACTTAAATACAAGTACTTTTAAGTCACACTATTTGTCCATTAATTTCGACGTTGCGGCTGTGAGCTTGCATCCGGGAGATAGTAGGTTCGAATCCCACTATCGGGAGCCCTGAAAATGTTTTTCCGTGGTTTCGCATTTTCACACCAGGCAAATGCTGGGGCTGTAGCTTAATTAAGGCCACGGCCGCTTCCTTCCAACTCCTAGTCCTTTCCTATCCCATCGTCGCCATAAGACCTATCTGTGTCGGTGCGACGTAAAGCCCCTAGCAAAAAAAAATTTCGACGTTCTGTTGTCACTGACAGGGGCTGCTTGTTCGGAATATGGATATGGATATGGATTAGATACTCTGTCTAGAAGTCGAAACAAATTAAGAAAGGAGATTTCAGCAGATGACCGTGAGGTTCACTCAGTCTATTTTATAAAAGAGCACCAGATTAATTGCCGGGGCAAATGTGGCTGAGCATAGAGCTGTACAATTTGCTCTAAGTGCACCGACGCAGATAGGGAAGGGGTGGAAGTGGGTAGGAAGTGGCCGTGGCCTTAATTAAGGAGCAGCCCCAGTATTTGCCTGATGTAAAAATGGGAAACCACCTTCAGGGCAGCCGAGAGTGGCGTTCGAGCATAGAGCTAATCCGTATCTCCTACAAGGGCCTTCAAGGTCTCCAAGAAGTAGATATTTTGTTTTTGTTTTACCGACAGGTGGCTTGACTGTACTAAAATATAATCAGTAGTTAGACAGTATGTAGACAGATTGGATTTCTATTAGATTTTTTTCAGATGAGTGTTCACCAGGGTTCTTTATCATACCGTGCTGCGGATTTTGCCACCTTAAAAATTTTACTGACCTCGGCCGGAATCAAACTCGCGGTAATGGATACAAGACACTGACATACCAGTTGTTTACGAAGAAGATGACCTTGCATTTTCTATTGCAGATATTACATTCTTTGAGGTAGACACAGAGTGTTGTAATTATTGCTGGATGATAAAAACAAAACATTCTCTGTTCGAATTTAAGGAACGAGGTGATACCAAGCTCCGTCCCTTGGGCAAGAGACGAGCGCTTATGGGGGAACAAAAAGCACTCACGTCACTGTTCTTAGAGAGTCGTAACCTGCTCCAAGTTCCTTTGCACTTACAGTAGACTCACTTAACTCACCTTCATGGCTTCCTCCAGCACACCACGCAATTAACTTTTACTAGTGCAATATCCTGAACGGCTTCACTACCAGAGATAAAACAGTACTCGACTATTGCACTCTACGACGCGTTTGTGAAGAGCTGACTGCAGTAAAATTAGGTTAAAAGCCGCTCAAGAAGACCGGAAGGGAAATTTGATCATATATTAATTTATTTTCTCCCTAAAAACATACCTTTACATTCACCTCGAACACGTGAATTTGCTATTACGTTCTAAATTCTGGGTGATGGCTTGCGAAACTAAACAAATTCATTTTTAAAATAAAGACTGCGCAAATGTAATCTGGGAAAAACTATTTAGGATAATTTAGAAAATGTATACTTAATATGTATATACCGAAAGACCTGGCTCCATGGCTTAATGGCCAACGTAGAAGCTTTCGTTTCAGAGGGCCTCGGGTTGATTCCCGGCCACTTCGAGGATTTTAACAATGTATCGTTAATTCCTATGGCTCGGCGACAGGGTACTGTTGTTCGTCTCAATACGTATCTTCATCTACACACAACACATCACATTACTAACCGCAATAGTGATTACAAACCTTAACATAGGTGTGGCGTCAGGAAGGGCATCCGGTCGTAAAACAGGATCAAGTCCACACATGCCGTCCTCGAGAAATTAGGGAGAAGGCCAGTAAAAAGAGGAAGAAGTAGTATATACTGAATAATCTATCCTGCTTTGAGCACAAAACATTTTAATAATAATAAAAACCATAACGATAACGTTTTTGGTTTTAAGACCCACTAACTACTTTTACTACTTCCGAGGTGATGCAATTTTGTCCCCCAGGAATTATTTGAAGTAACGTTAAATCTACCTGCATGAGGCTGTCATTTTTAGCACCTCCAAATACCACCGGACTAAGCCAGGATCGAACTTGATTAGTTGAGTTCAGAGGCCAGCGAAATACAACCTGAGTTTCTCAGCCCAGCATAAAAAGTTTTGACGTAGATTATGCCTATACTTTCGGAATCTCACTTGGACGGCTGAAGTTTACAGAAAAATCAAAGCTTCATTTTCCTTCACCATTGATAAGCATTTAGGACTGTCGTCCAGGTAACAGATTTCCTATCTGTTATTTGCCTACCAAGGGAGTTGGCCGTGAGGTTAGAATTGTGCAGCCGTGATGTTGCATTCCGGTTATAAAGGGTTCGAACCCCACTGTCGGCAACTCTGAAGATGGTTCTTGGTGGTTTCTCATTTTCACACCAGACAAATGCTGGAAATGTACCTGTATTAAGGACGAAGCCATTTCCTCCCCATTCCTAGCCTTTTCATAACACATCGTCGCCATATGACCTATCTGGGTCGGTGCAATGTAAAGCAAATTGAAAAAAGAAAAGTAGTTTACCTATCCTTTTCTTAAGTGATTTCAAAGAATTTGGAAATTTTACGAATACTTCTCTTAATTATGTACATATTCAACTAATTCCTGTTCCTGTAAATGAATATTTGCCTTAATGTGTCATCTTGACCTCTCCTGCCTTTAAAAGCAAGCTCCAATCAATCTTTCTTACCACACCACGCCATACACTGACAGCTAAGATTATCCAGACCGCTTAGCCGATCAGCTCGTCTCCTTACTCCCAGGTCTTCCTAGCCTAAAGTTTAGAGTATTTTCGTAACACTACTCTTTTTCTCTGAAATCATCCAGAACAAATAGTGCTGACTTCCTTCCAGTTCTCGCATCAAGTACTTCTGGCCACGATCCCATGTACTCGAAACATATTCTAATTAGGGTCTTACCAGTGACTAATGCGCCCTCTTCTTTACATCCTTACTCCGAGCCGTAAAGACTCTCATAACCATATCAAGAGATCTGAAAAATTTATTTACAATCTCGTTAATGTGATTACCTCAACGAAGATCTTTCCTTATGTTAACACGTAAGTACTACAGCGATCATCATCAAGTACTTTCAACCAATCAACATAGTAATAAACACTGCGTTAAGTGCAAAAGTAGCATCAGTGCTCGCGTCGTATCTGCGAGATACATAAATTCAGTCCATCTACATAACCCCTATATAAATTGCGGAAAATAGAAACCAACATAAAATGCACTTTAAGGTTTATTTACAACATATCAGTTGAAATATTGAGAAAGGAGACTGGCATATTTGAAACAATTAAACATTATCTGATTGTTCTTTTCACAGTCTTCAGGATCCTGAGACCGTAACGTTACTGATTAGTCAAACAATTTCCTGAACAAAACACAGTTTCACAAATCGTCTTCATCTTCATTTTCAAAAGATATCGAGCTGCAAACACTAGCACAAACAATAATAAGCCAATTCAAGCAAATGAAACGCAGTACAGATAAACGTGAATACTTTCAAATTTACTCGCGTCGTATCTGTGAGATAAAGCTGGCAGCACGTAGAGATATTTGTATTGCATGAAGATCACAACACTACTGGATGTCACCACTTCCGAGACAGGAAGCTAGGAAGGGAGATGGGCTTCTAGCCTCAAGCAAACTCAAGATACAGCAAATAATCGCCACACGACTAATGCAGTGTTAAAACTGAGTGGACTTTTCCACTTGGTGAAATAACCTCTCTTTTCATTCCGATTACCATCCATCATACCACTGCTCGCTCTCCACCTCACAACTTTGTCGAGGTCTCCTTGCAGTTTGCTCACATTCCTGTGTGTGACGGAAATGTTCATTCAGTCTGGTAGAAATAAGTCGGTTCCTCCCCCCTACGTATCCGATACCGCAGGTACGTTCAGAGTTGAATACTGTAGGAGTCTGTAATTATATTGTGTCTTTGACTGGTTAGGATAATGAATTAAATTCCTGCGTGGCTCGTAAATGGTTTTGGTGCCATATTCACTTAAGGTCTTCCGAATCTTATCCGTGATGTTCCTTAAGTTGGGTATTGCCGCGCTGTCTTTGGACGGTTCGGATCCTCCTCCCCTCCACGGTAGCCTTTCCTTTACACTGCTGTATTTTCCTACATCAAACCGAATGTTATCAACGAGTACTCATTTCCTCACCGGAACCCTCAAAGGGAATAAGAAAATAATAGAAATCCAATACGTTCAAAATACCTACTCATGTCATTTCGTACAGTTAGGTTGGGGGGTGGCACATTCTGTCACCGCACCTAATTTCGTCCCCCTACGGAATTCCAGTTTGCACAGTTGGTACCTAATGTTTAGCCGCGCGCACACGCGTATCCTCATCCCGTTGTCTTGGGAGAGTTGGTTGTGTGCACCAGGTTTAATTTCCGTGTAGGCTACAAGGAGGATTTATTTTTCATTCTGAGCTGAGTTAGTGCGGCATTCAAATTAAGAGCCTGTTATTCCTAGAGTGAGCACTGATATGTGTATGAAATACTGGACTGCATTTCAGTCATGTGGTGTAGTTCCTGGCGCGTAATAGCTATGCCGAAAGCTTTTAACAGAGTGTGAGACAAACTTTTATTTGAAAAACAACAATTACAACTTTTCAAAATACTCTCCACTAGCACGTATACATTTCTCCATTCTCTTAAAAAAAAGTCTAAGTCTAAGCTTCTTTCGGGATGTTACTTAGTGCACTCTCGCACGCTGCAATGGCCTCATCATCTGACGAAAATCGCTGACCACGAATTTTTACCTTGTTCTTATGGAACATATGGGGCCAGGTCAGGTAAAAAAGGGGGATGAGGTAACACTCGCACTTTTTCCTTTTCCAAAAAGTCCATTGTTCTGGTAGCCCTGTGCGCAGATGCATTGTCATGATGCAGCAGAAGGTGCCCACTGTTGGACTTCGGCTGGTGTGACTTCCATGTGGCGAGGACTATGGGAAGACAATCACACATATACCACTCAGCATTCACTGTACGACTCGTGTCCAAGGTCACAGAGATGAGACAGCCCACTTTCGTTAAAAAAAGTTGCCACCACCTTCTTACAAGACCTCCGACTTCGTCGAACTTTTGTCGGTGGTTCCTCCACTGGAAAGCAGAAGACTGTCTCTTCGTTTCACGGTCATAATGGTAGATCAATGTTTTATCACCAATGACGATATTCTAGGTGTCTTGGGACTGATCTACGTTGAATTTTGCTAGCATTGAAACGACACCAGTCCAATATCGCCTCCTTTTGGCTTTCTGTCAGGAAATATGGCACCCTACGGGCACATTTCTTGGTAAGGCCGGAATAATTGTGAACGATAGTTTGCGCTGCTATTGACCCAATTTGTAAGGTCCCTTCAGTGTCACAAAATGTAAGATGTGGATCTTCTTTGATCATTTTTCTCACAACATCAATGTTTTTCTGAGTTATGGCTGTTGCTGGGAGACCGGGACGAGCTTGATCTTCAATTGACTGCCGACCACTTGAAAACTCGTGAAACAAATTTTCAAATGTGGCCCTAGAAGGGGAAGTTTTCCAAAAGCACGCTGTAAAGAAGAATGGCATTCTTCGCCACTTTTTTTTTTTGTGATCATAAAATGTCATCGCGCGGAAATTGCGGCGCGACAGAACCATCTTGCACCGTGTCCGACTCAGCACTGCCTGTGCTTTCTTTCTTCCACCGCTGGGAAGATTTGCGCGCGCATGTTGCAAAGTCGAGAAACATCGCTCTTTAAAATGAAAATAATCCTATTGTCCTCAGAATTACGGTTTAAGGACTGATACAAACTTTCTGCATAGCCTTTACAGTGAGGTGGTTGGCGTGAGTTACTGTAGCGGCCATTATAAGAAATCAGGCAATATTCGTAATTTCGTCTCACTTCATTTTATTTGTTATTTATGACGTGTATTATTATTTTCAGACAGGAAAACGCAAGCATTAGGATAAGGAGGCTATGAAAGCAAGCTATTAATGCAGTGAGGGACAAATTGATAGGTTACAAACGTGCAAGGAAAGCGCCAAAAATCCAATGAGAAACGCTGAAAACTATGTTAAAAAGAATACCAAGAAAACAATTTTCATAAATGATCTTCAAGTAACTCATTATACGGAACGTGTTTGGTAAGGTTAGAAAGGAAAATTATTTCAAAATTAATTGTACTTTTCATAAATTTGGTGGGAGACGAAATTACGAACACATTTTTGTAGTGTAGTTTATGTAGTATTAATGTTTATGTCAAATATTGACTACCCAAAAAACCCACGCACGACTTACAGACATCCATACCCACTCAGTAACATTAAGAGGCACTCAGTTACAATTCAAAGACACAGTTAAAAACTTAGGGATGATAATGGATAAAAACCTTAGTTGGAACGATCATGTAACAGGTATATGTCAGCGAGTGTTTTATTCCTTACATTCCCTTAAAAAACTCAGAGATCTACTCCCCCAAAATGTAAGAAAACTGCTTATCCAAAGTATGGTAATGCCAGTATTCGACTACTGTGACGTAGTATACAGTAACCTGAATGCCTCACTTTCCATCAAGCTCCAAAAGGCACATAACGCATGCGTTCGATTTATTTCAGATATACCAAAGTTTAGCCATATTTCTCCCGCATTTGGTAGGCTTTCATGGCTACGCTTAAGAGAGCGACGAAATTTACACACTCTTTCCCTGTTACATCGTATACTGAACCTTAACACACCTGAATACCTTGCCACACAATTCCATTACCTAGCATCACCTTCTAGTATTCCTACCAGATCATCATCCACCGCAGTACTAAGCATTCCCATTCACCGCTCAACTGGCTACAGTAGATCATTTATAGTCGCCGCCAGCCGAATTTGGAATTCCCTACCTGCTGAAATTAGGAGCGTGTCAAACCACCTCCGCTTTAAGAAACTCTGTCAAACCTGGTTAATAAATAATAATGATTTCTTATAACATAGTAGGATTAGATCATAGTTAAGTTTTAGATTAATTAAAACATTTAATTGCTACCTTAAGATATTAAACTGTAGATAATTTAGTGTATATTTAACTCTTCATGTAGGTGTATGTATGGTCGGACAGAATAGCAGGCTTCATAGCCTGAGTCCCGCCATATAAAACAAGACAATAAATAAATAAATAAATAAATAAATAAATAATGTTATAAAAGTTTCGTTGTAACTTGCCCGTAAGTGTAGAATATATTCAGTAATATATATGCCAATTTCTAGCCTTGTCCATAATATTCCTGAATTTCTTCAACTCCAAATCTGCTAAGGGGACGAAATATGGGCCACGTGCCTAACTGTATTATCAGAAGCACATCGCTGCATAAACTGCAAGAAGATCCCTGAAGAAACTGAGGGCAAAATATTCTTCAGTCAGTAACCTCGATTCTAAAATGATAATTTACCAGGCACACATTTAATTTGTATCCAGACATGGCCATGGTTGTAATGTTTCTAACTGTAATACATTTTCCGATGTATTGTATAGGATTCAAACGTTATTAATTTCAGTCGTGGCTGGTTTCATTTTAGAAGAGATATCACCGAGCTCGATAGCTGCAGTCGCTTAAGTGCGGCCAGTATCCAGTATTCGGGAGATAGTAGGTTCGAACCCCACTGTCGGCAGCCCTGAAAATGGTTTTCCATTGTTTCCTATTTTCACACCAGGCAAATGCTGGAGCTGTACCTTCATTAAGACCACGGCCGCTTCCTTTCCACTCCTAGCTCTTCCCTGTTCCATCGTCGCCATAAGACCTCTCTGTGTCGGTGCGACGTAAAGCAACTAGCAAAAAAAGAAGAGAGATATCGTAGCTTGATGATTGAATCATGTCAAATATATTCTTGAAAATATATTAAAGATAAGAATTTAGCTAAAATCGAATAATATCGCTAACTTCGCAGTTCAATCATTATATTATGAGTTATAATTTTGTACTTCAGTGTTCTATGCACCGTGATATTTCGGTTCACGAAGCATAGAATTCTAAAGTCCTGCTAAAAGGCGTGCTAGGGTGGAGTGAATATGAATACGTTAATATTGCATAGCACGTCAACATTAATGGCCGTGTCGCTAAGAAAAGAAGTGTAAACTGGACTCTGTGAAAGTTGTTCAGGAAAGGTTCAGATTATGTCTTTTTCGTTTCCTTTACTATTTTTGTTCTGTTTTAGATGAGTAGGATATTGCGACGATCTTCGCTCAGTGCTAATTGTAATAGCTGTTTGTTAATCGGTAGCGTACTAACGTCGTGCAATGAAGACTGGAATTAAGAAAATTGGTGTTAGTTTATGAGATATTTAGCAAAGTAGGCAATGTTTTGTTTTTTTTTTTTTTTTTTTTTTTTTTTTGCGATTGTAGATATCGTGATCTGATCACAGCCAAAGAACCTCCAGAGGTAAATGGAACCCGAATACTCATATGAAAAGTTCCGTTACCGATCGAGTTGACCGTGCGGTGATGATCGCGTAGCTGTGGGCTTGCATTCGGGAGATAACGGGTTCCAATCCCATCGGCAGCCCTAAAGACGATATCAAAATGCTGGGGCTGTACCTTAACGAAGGCCGCAGCCTCTTTCTTCCTAAGCTTATCCCTTTCTCCTAATTGCGTCGCCAAAAACCTCCATTGTGCCAGTGAGAACCAATAAGAAAAACGTTCGACATGCATTTACAAAGATTCGAACTGCAGTCGCCATGGTGGTAAGCCAGAAACATTGCCACCTGCTAACACATACTTGTCATTCTGGAATAATAATAATAATAATAATAATAATAATAATAATAATAATAATAATAATAATAATAATAATAATAACAATAATCTACAGCCCATTTCTACTTTCAACCGGGTCAGGAATAGAATGAATGAAGCCCCCATCTAGCGACGAGGATAGGAACTGTGGTGGCTGCCGAAGCCTGTCGCACTCCTGTGGGGCAATGATTAATGACTGACAGAACAAATGAAACGCTATTGGAGAGTGTTGCTGTAATGAAAGATGACAGGGAAAACCGGAGTACCTGGAGATAAACCTGTCCCGCCTCCGCTTAGTCCAGAAGACAACTCACAGGGATTGACCGGGTTTAGAACTACGGAACCCAACAATGAGAGGGCGGTGCTCTGCCGCCTGAGCCACGTCGGCTTCCTGGAATAATAATAATAATAATAATAATAATAATAATAATAATAATAATAATAATAATAATAATAATAATAATAATAATAATGTGTTTCGAGTGGTGTTGTATTTTCCTTACCATGCCAATTTATGGAAGGTAATTAGGACAGTTTTCGCGTTAATGGTAATTAGAACTAGAACCACAACAGAATACTTCATTCTCAGTCTCAATTTCAGTGATTTCTTACACTGTAGAATCATTTAATGTAATGTAAATATTAACGTTAAGGTTTTAATTTCTATGAAACTCGTACTAAATTTCAAATTCATCTACCTTCACTGATAAAAATATAAATATAAATTATAGAAAACGATGTAATGTACTTAAACACTATTATCTTCGTTGCAAACCTCGAACTAGAATACTGAAGCCTGCAGATACACATTGGAAGCTACAGCTATACGCCACAATGTTGGCCTTTAGAAAATGAAATGTTACGTCAATGGCTCGTATTATATGTACAAAAGTTGATCACTATTTTTTTTAAATCGTATGGCCTCAGCTACCGTGTGCAGACATTTCAATTTGACGCCATCTGGCTGTCTGCTCGTCAATTTAGACGTTCCGTTTTACTCTAGGCCCCCACTAGATGGCAGACCGAGTAAACCGAAACTCTCTTGGGCGTCTATGGCTGAGATTTAATGAATTTTGTCGGGTAAACACCAAATGTGTCACCAGAGATCTTTTACATGCCGACATCGTACGACATGGAGTGTCGAATGGACTTTTTTCCGCCCTTCAAAAATCCGACTACCTCTGCCGGGTTTGAACCCACTATCTTGGGATCCGGAGGCCGACACTCTACCGCTGATCCACAGAGGCAGCTCAAGTTGATCACTACTTTCATAATAAGCTCACCGGACAAAAAAATAGTCACCCTAGTGCACACGCACGGATGGATCGTTAAGCCTATACAGATGGCGTAGCGAACGAGTCCCGTGCTCAACCGCACGCGACTGCCTCTACGAGAGCATAAGGCAGTATTGATTAGTGAAACATTGATATTTCAAGGCGACAGTGTACATCAACATGGGTAGATGTACAGAGTGGCAAAAAGAGCCAGTCTTGTTTGGCCGTGCCCATGGCCATACGGAGCATGAAGTTGATGGATTTGTTGGTGTTTCGTAGCGGGCTGTTCAACATGTCTACAAGCAGTGGTGTACTACACATGGCCACGAAACACGTCAGAAATGTGGTGGGCGAAAGATTCTGACTTAGAGGGGCCGGAGACGCGTTTCACGGCTTGTGAATCAAAATCACTTCCAATCCTGTTAACGAGAGAACATTGCGACGGGAACTGCATGCAATGAACATTTTGAGTCGGTCATTTTGCAAGAGGCCATTGCCCACACAGGCACGTAAAGCTACGTGTATTCAATGGAGTAGAAATCATCGAATGTGGACAGAAGCTGACTGGCGGAACGTAATGCGGTCTCACGAATCACATTTTTGCCTGTTTTCTAATGACGCACGTTGTCGAGTGCACCGAAGGCGAAATGAAGCATTTCATTCTGGATGTGTACAAGGTCAGATTTAAGCCGCAAGTGGGTCTGTGATGCTTTGGGGGTGTTTTTGGTACCTTGGATTGGGTCTACTCAATGAGGTGACCACTAACATGAACCAACATGTTTGTTTCAACATTCTGGATGATCAGGTGTTGATTTTTCAAGATGACAACAGCAAAGTTCATCTGGATGGACGCATATGTGACTGGTTTTATGGATACTCCTTCACCGTACTACACCTAGATTGGCCTGCAAAGTCACCTGACTTGAACCCCATCGAAAATCTGTAGGACATGTTGGAACAGCGTGTAATAAGCCGACATCAGCATCCCCGTAATTTGGTGGAATTGCGCGATCAAATCCTCAGCGAGTGGCTCAACCTGGATGCGACGTATCTGCACAACCTTGTGGACTCAGGATTCGGTTATCAAGCCCAAAGGCGGAGTTACACTGAAGTAAATGATGCTTGTAATGAATTCTCCAGGGGTGACTGTTTTTTGACCACTGAGCTTTTTTACAGTCACGTGAACCTGTGTTAATGTGGTGTTTTGTGTGATCACTTGAGAATAAATACCAGACAACCGGTCCTGTTCATAACGTATCTAAAATAACAAACAGTTATTATTTCGTGTATCGTAGTTGAACTTAGAAAGTACACTTTAACTAGGAAATATTAACCCCCAAACTCCCTTTGTGAATTGAAGTGTCCACCTCCAGCTTCGAAGAACGTCGGTTCAAAGATAAATAATAATAATCGTATGGCCTCAGCTACCGTGTGCAGACATTTCGATTTGACGCCATCTGGCTGTCTGCTCGTCAATTTCGACGTTCCGTTTTACTCTAGGTCCGCTAGATGGCAGACAGTGTAAACCGGATCTCTCTAGGGCGTCTATGGCTGAGATTTAATTAATTTTGTCGGGTAAATACCAAATGTATCACCAGAGATCTTTTACATGCCGACATCGTACGACATGGAGTGTCGAATACCTCTGCCGGGTTTGAACCCGCTATCTTGGGATCCGGAGGCCGACACTCTACCACGGATCCACAGAGGCAGCCGGTTCAAAGATAATCGATTCAGTGGTCGTCGTTTCAGTGAACGGCGGATAAAAGTTCATTAAGCATTTGTATAGGGTCTGTATGAAAAAGTATCTGGTGATATATTTTGGGTTTACCTGACACGATAAATTAATGTTCGGAAAGGGGTTGCCAATTTACCTTCAATTTCCTCTGTTATCAGTAGCTAAACTGACAGGTCAGTCTAAAATATCTGCACATGGTAAATGAGACTATACGATTATTATTATTAACCCGACTCACTTACTAATCTAGATGAAAATGATTGCAACCGGGCTGAGTAGCTCAGACGGTTGAGGCACTGGCCTTCCGAACCCAACTTGGCAGGTTCGGTCCTGGCTCAGTGCGGTGGTACTTAAAAGTGCTCAAATACGTCAGCCTCATGTAGGTAAATTTACTGGCACGTAAAAGAAGAACTGCGGGACTAAATTCCGGCACAGCGGCGTCACCGAAAACCGTAAACGTAGTGAGTAGGACGTAAAGCAAATAACATTATTATATCAAAATTAATTTATACTCAACCATAAGTAAGCAAGGACTTGCGACCTGAGATGAGAGCTGGAAATGTCACAAATAATGTATTTTCAGACAGTATGAAGATATATTATATTCTCCTATTCAATTCCAGATGCCGGCCCCGTGGTGTAGGGGTAGCGTTGCCTCTTACCCGAGGCCCCGGGTTCGATTCCCGGCCAGGTCAGGGATTTTTACCTGGAACTGAGGACTAGTTCGAGGTCCACTCAGCCTACGTGATTAGAATTGAGGAGCTATCTGACGGTGAGATGGCGGCCCCGGTCTAGAAAGCCAAGAATAATGACCGAGAGGATTCGTCGTGCTGACCACACGACATCTCGTAGTCTGCAAGCCTTCGGGCTGAGCAGCGGTCGCTTGGAAGGCCAAGGCCCTTTAAGGGCTGTAGTGCCATGGGGTTTGGGGTTTGGTTTTTATTCAATTCCAGCGCAGTTTATGCCAAATCAGTATTATTGACTAGGTTATTCTTTCTTTCTTTCTTTCTTTCTTTCTTTCTTTCTTTCTTTCTTTCTTTCTTTCTTTCTACCTTTACCTGTTTACACTCCAGGGTTAGTTTTTCCCTCGGAATCAGCGAGCGATCCCACTTCTACCGCCTCAAGGGCAGTGTTCTGGAGCGTGAGACTTTGGGTCGGAGATACAACTGGGGAGGAGGACCAATTCTTCGCCCAGGCTGCCTCACCTGCTATGCTGAACATGGGCCTCGAGGAGGGATGGGAATATTAGAACGGATAGGCGGCCTCATGGTTAGATACTATCCCGGCATTTGTCTGGAGAAGAAGTGGTAGACCACGGAAAACCACTTCGAGGATGGCTGAGGAGGGAAGCGAAACCCCTCTGCTCAACTGACCTCCCGAGGCTGAGTGGACCCCGTTCCAACCCTCGTGACACTTTTCAAATTTCTTGGCAGAGCCGGAAATCGAACGTGGGCCACTGGGGGTGGCAGCTAATCACACTAACGGCGGTCATTAACAAGGCCATGATTTATTTTATTAATTATTTAATCCGTTTACCCTCCAGGGTTGGTTTTTCACCGGCTCAGCGAAGGATCACACCTCCATCACTCCAAGGACAGTGTCTTGGAGCTTGAGACATTTGGTATGAGATACAACTGGGGTGGATGTCCAGTACCTTGCCCAGATGGCCTCACTTGCTGTGCTGAACAGGGATCTTGTGGGGAAGGGTATGATTGGAAAGAATAGGCAAGGGAGAGAGAAGGAAGCGTCCATGGCCTTGAGTTATGTACAAGTTTGCCGGGGAAGGAAGTGGGAAAGCACGAGAAACCACTTCGAGGATGGCTGATCTTCCGAGGTTGAATGGACCCCACTCCAGTTCTCGTACCACTTTTCAAATTTCGTCGCAGAGCCGGGAATATATACGTTTTTAACAAGTTGCTTTACGTTGCACCGAAATAGATAGGTCTTATTGTCTTCTGAGAATGTTTAGGCCTTTATTAATTTCAGGTAGAGAATAAACTGTGCTTCAGTTTGCGTAATATTTTTGTTCCAATTTTATCTTCAAGTTCCCCCAAATAATAATTTATTTTGTACAAGAACTATAGCTCCGACAAGACTCGAGCTCACGTGGTCCTCGAAATTCGCAGACAAGTACGTTGATCACTCGGCCACCGCTCCAGTTGACTGCAGTGTTGCCAACTTATATTTTCAAGATCCGCTAAATACTACTAAAGATCCGCTAAAATTCCGCCAAGAAATCAGTTCTCAAATAATGAGCAATAAAAATTAGCAATAATAATAATAATAATAATGATAATAATAATAATAATAAATGTCTGCACTCACCTTATCTGTGAGTTTCACTGGGATTAATCCCCTGCCTGCGAGCCGGCGAGCTAAAAAATTGTGGGCGTTTTAATGCCGGGTGCAAACTAGGCGAATCCCCTACCTCAAGGGCCACACACAAAACAGGCCACTTCATTGGACGGTCTTCCTTCATAGCATAAATATAAATACTACTCTCTCACAGTTTCATTATCTGCCGTCATTCGTCAACTAAGAGAAAAGTACCATTTGCCCACGCGCTACAAATTTATGATGCCATGATCTCATAACATCAAATAACATGTTTTCCTCATGTGACTGCCAGCTCCTGATAAGAAATACCGAATAGCTTGGAGACTGACTGGAGTACAAATTTAAACAAACGTAAAATGGATAAAACACTAAATTCCTCTATAATAAATCTAGAATTCCGCCAAAAAATTCGCTGTCCGCTAAATGATAGTCTTCCCCGCCGACAGACTTCTAATTCCGCCAAATTTAGCGGGAAATCCGCTAAGTTGGCAACACTGGTTGACTGCTGTGTAACGTGTTGCATTGCAATCGGGGATTCATTAATTTTTCGAAAATTATTGGGTTGCATACCTGACAAGTTTATGTAAAATTTGTTCGTCTTTGAGTGTTCTATCACCTCCATTTGATCCGAAGCGGATCCTGTGTCATGACATTTGACTTAACTGTTTTCGAAAACAAAAATCCTTATATACGAGTTACTATTGAGTGTGCCTCAACAGGTACATCGAAGCTCATTGAAATCAGTTGGACGCAAGGTGTGTCCTCTCCTTGTCAGCCTGCACCACATGTGAGTACCAAATTAGTAGTTAACTGGCTCCCACTTAGTGCTGAGGTCAAGGAAATTGGAAGCCTTTACCTTCCACTAATCCAAGGGCCGTCATAGCCTCTACTGAGATGGCTTTACTTTGATGTTATATATATATGAAATTACTCGGTTCAGGGCTGTGTTAGGTGGCCGGGATTTGAAATATATACTGTTCCAGAAGGAGCCTCCGTGGCTCAGACGGCAGCGCGTCGGCCTCTCACCGCTGGATACCGTGGTTCAAATCCCGGTGACTCCATGTGAGATTTGTGCTGGACAAAGCGGAGGCGGGACAGGTTTTCCTCCGGGTACTCCGGTTTTCCTGTCATCATTCATTCCAGCAACACTCTCCATTATCATTTCATAGCATTTATCACTCATTAAAAAATCACCTTGGGAGTGGTGACCCCATTGTAATAACAGCCTATATATGTTTCATTCATTACATTCCTGACCCGGTCAATGCCTGGAAAGTAGGTTGTAGGTTTTCATTTTCATTTTCACTGATCCAGAACTATGCTGAAGAATGTTTGTAGAAGGAGGGTAAAAATACTTAGTTTTTTAAACTACTATAAATCGTTGACGAGTTTCAGTATAGTGCAGCTTGCAGAGGACATAATCTTCTGTTGCTTTCTTTTACAATTAAGGCATTGACATGGGAAAGGTAGTAAGTCATAAAAAGTATTTTTTTACAGAAGAAGAAAACAATAGTTTTTCAACATTCTGAAGCAGATATTACTGAAAATAAACCATTTATAATCAAGGAATAACCCATTTATCAGTTTAACACACAAATTTATGCTATTTATGATTCAGGCACAGATTGTGAAAAATCACTGTCTAATCAGTTTGTCGGCTAACGTGTAGGGTCTATTTTTCAAGCGGAAATTTTACGATGAAACAAATTATATTTCTAATCCAAGAAATCCAGCATAGCCAAAAAGCCCTTTTCCGGCTCACTGATTGTCTCCTTCCAAGTGGTTGTCAAGGGTCTCTTACGTTCTTGATCGCGTGATAAACAGTCCTCTTTTGAGGATATGGTGCTCCTTCCACGGCTCTAACTCGTTCAATGATTGCCATGTCTTGACTGAGAGAAGTTCTCTTGAAATCTTTATCCAGCTCACAATGATAATATTAAGGCATTGAGTATTTAAATATCTCGTGCTTTCCATGGCGAAGTCACAAAAATCCTCAGGCGTCATGATTACATGAAATGGTCGAAAATATTTAGTCTCTCTGATTATTTCCGCATCTTCTTCTGGAACCATTGTTGGCCACCCGTAGTAGCTATTTATGGAAACAAAGAACTATTATGAACGTCATGTCACGATGCTGGCAATAACGACAATTTTGAATGAAATAGGGGTCGGTGGCATTCTAGTAACTGAAGTATCGCTATGACTACAGCCCTTGAATGGCCTTGGCCTAGACCGCTGCTCAGCCCGAAGGCCTGCAGATTACGAGGTGTCGTGTGGTCAGCACGACGAATTCTCTTGGCCGTTATTCTTGGCTTTCTAGACCGGGGCCGCTATCTCACCGTCAGATAGCTCCTCAATTCTAATCACGTAGGCTGAGTGGACCTCGAACCATCCCTCACGTCCAGGTAAAAATCCCTGACCTGGCCGGGAATCGAACCCGGGGCCTCCGGGTAAGAGGCAGGCACGCTACCACTATACCACCGGGCCGGCTGTAGTATCGCTATGACGAACTATAATACTATAAACAAAGTTTACACGCAGTTGACTTTCAACAAATAATAATAATAATAATAATAATAATAATAATAATAATAATAATAATAATTTCGTGTGGATTTTTCTAGTCGAGTGCAGCCCTTGTAAGGCAGACCCTCCGATGAGGGTGGGCGGCATCTACCGTGTGTAGGTAACTGCGTGTTATTGTGGTGGAGGATAGTGTTATGTGTGGTATGTGAGTTGCAGGGATGTTGTGGACAGTACAAACACCCAGCCCCCGGGCCATTGGAATTAACCAATGAAGGTTAACTTTCAACAAATGGCAAAGCTTATATCTAATTCCACCAAAGACACGGGCTAACTCCCTACCTTCTTAATGCCAAACCTAGTGGACTTTCCACTTACCAGTTGACTTGCTATCTTTTCCATGACATTGGCACGAGCGTTTACTATGTTCTCGATGAAAAATCTAAATGTCGTTGTTTTATTTCTTACTAACTACGCCTCCCATGTCAACGCATCAACTGGCTTTACGTCGCACCGACACAGATAGGTCTTACGGCAAAGATGGGACAGGAAAGAGCTAGGAGTGAGAAAGAAGCGGCCACGGCCTTAATTAAGGTACAACCCCAGCATTTGATTGGTGTGAAAATGGCTGCCGACAGTTGGGTTCGAACCCACTATTTTCCGAATGAAGCTCACAGCTGCGTAACCCTAACCACGCGGCCAACTCGCTCGGTAGGATATAATCACTCAGGTACAAAGTTTAGAATATTTTTGACTATTACATATTTGAACGATATTTATTCAACGCACGGTGGGTTTGTAGATGCAAGGCAGCGATTTCCAGATTCTACTACCTGATAGCATTGATAACATTAATTGAAGGATATTGCCTCTTTACGCGCTTCGAACAGGTCCTTAATTTATTCCGATGTTAACTTTTAAACATCTCATTATTCATTTTGTAATGACTGGAGGTTAGGTCATAGGACTTTTATGCATGAGATCCTCTCGTTTATCTTCCTCTCAGCACACTTCCTTACGTGTCACTATCTGGCTTCTTTAATTATATATTCTTCCGCACTCTTTTCGTTTCCCCACAGAAGAGCTGATAAGAATGCACTTCTTCTAATTATTATCTTACCTTACACGTTAGTAAATAAGAATTAATATCTAGTACCACCAGGACTTCTAGCCTTCTTGGTGACAATGACATTCAACTGAATGCTTCCAACGTACGTACTAGTATTCAGTCAAATTGAGGCTCCTAAACTGACGTGGACTACAACTTAAACGGGTCTGTGTTTATGGGTTTTTAGACACGATAGAGCAGTGGAAATACTACTGGATTTTCACCCCGGTAGGATATAATCCAGAATGAGTGGTCAGTGTCTTTGCCTACGGGCCTTGGGGCTCCCGTTTCGAATCCGGGCTGGATCATGGGATTTTTATCATAAACGGTTAATTTACCTGGCTCGTATACTTTGGATTTGGGCTGTCCCCAGCATTCTCGTGACTCGCACATCACATAAAACGTTATCTTTCACAAAAATAACAAGCAGATTCCTATACACGGCAAATGACACCTACCTTCATCGGAGGGAATGACTATGTAATTATATATACCCTTAAAACCATAATCATCGAAGAAGTGGCTGCGTGGTTTGGGTCACGTAGCTATCAGCTTGCATTCAGTAGATAGTGGGTTTGAACCCCACTGTCGACAGCCCTGAAGAGAGTTTTCCGTGTTTTCCCATTTTTGCAACAGGAAAATGCTGGGACTGTACCTTGATCAACATAGGCTACTCTTAGCCCTTTCCTATCCCATCGTCTCCGTAAGACTTATCTGTGTCGCTGTGACACAAAAACATTTTAAAAAAAGGAAAATAAAACAATCACCACCACCATCATCATTGGAGGATTTGTTTTACATCCGCCTGTCGTAGCCACAATCAAAGGGACTGAAGTGTGAGAAGTGGTAGCTGTGCCATTCTTTATGCAGCCTGTCCCGTGATGTAAGGTGTTAATGTGTTTTAGAAATGGGCGAAGTTACACTGCTGACTGTTTCGAAACATTCGATTCGGCACAGCGAATTGCTTCGGAGCAGTGTATCGGCACACAGCACACTTACGTCTCGGACTGGAAGAGAAGCATTGTTACTATACTCAGTACCTTGACATTGTTTCGCGATGGCGTAGTGATACATAAACCACGCTTCATAACTAAATTCATCACACAGAACAGACTGTTCGAGGTATGATAACGATAAAATATCAGGTTCGTGAAATATTTAAGGAGCAAATGTGTAAACTACAGTATGATAACATATGATGTAGGCCTGCAGTATGATAGTAGAATACCAGTATACAGTATAATAATAAACTGCGCTTGCTTCGTCACTACCCGCTTACAATAATACAAGGGATCGGTTTTACAGTCAAAAGCACACTAAAGCAGTGACTAATTTGAATAATTATAAAATGATTAGTCCGCCTCTGTTGTGTGGATATTAGTGTGACTAGCTGGCACCCCGCAGGCCCAAACACGCTTCCCGGCTCTGCCACGAAATTTGAAAAATGGTACGAGGCCTCGAACGGAGTTCACTCAACCTCGGGAGGTCAACTGCGTAGAGAGGAGTTCGATTTCCACCTCAGCCATCCTCGAAGTGGTTTTCCATTGTTTCCCGATTCTCCTCCTGGCAAATGCCGAGATGGTACCTAACATAAGGTCACAGCCGCTTCCTTTCCCCTTCCTTGTCTATGCCTTTCAATATTACCATGCCCCCGCAAGATTCCTGTTCAGCATAGCAGGTGGGGCCGCATGGGCGAGGTACTGGTCCTCCTCCCCAGTTTTACTCTCCTGACCCAAAGTCTTACGCTCCAGGACAATGCACTTGAGGCGGTGGAGGGGGGAACCCTCGCTAGTCTGTAGGAAAAACCAATCCTGGAGGATTAAGAAATACATACTGCACCCATAAGCGAATGTGCATAATGAATGTATACATTAAATGTTTAATAATTCGCATATGGGAATACTGCAGTAAGCTGGGAAAAGCTTGCAGTCTCACAAAGCCACAGTCAGGCGCCGTTCAGACTGAAAATATATCCACAGAATACGTCTTAAGGCACGAACAGGAAGTAGCTAGCCTGAGTGGTACGTCCAATTATGTTTTATGATGCCGACGAGAAGTGGAAACTTTCTATCTAGTTCCCACGTGAATCCGCACATCGGAATGCGCCCTGCCCAGAAGAGCGAGTGAGAAACGAATAATGCCCGTCATCCCTTGGCAGAAAATGGAAGAATCCAAACTACTAAGAGCGCGAACGTCTCAGCCAATCACAAAATTGTAAATTTTAATGTCTTGTCATAGCGGGAATCTACAGCTAGTATTTCGCGATTTGGTGCCCGAAGTAGCTGTGAAAGATTGTGTCCTGATTTCCTAACAATATTTGAGGATTTATCAGTGCAAAAGTGTGGTTAATCGATGGTTAAATAAGAAATTTTCAATTTTACATGGAAGAGTGGTATCGCCCAGGAAATGAACAGTCATGGCGGGAAGGCGCCATACTCTTACAGAAAATAGAGCCTGTGACGCGTGCCGTCGTATAAATTAACCTGTGATCGTTTCTCATAGCGCAATGTAACACGTAAATTGGACCAAAATTAGGAATGTTTAGAACACATTTCCTAAAATTCTAACCTACGGACGTATGATAAATCGGTCCCAAGTGCAGGATTATTACGCCACATCCCTTCCACAGAACTATTTTCGAAGTGGGGGAGGACTGTTTACAAAAACGACGACACCAGTGTGGTGAAGGTCAGTCTCGTCAGAATTCTCAGTCTTGTGGTGAATCTCAGTCTAGTGAGAATTCGCGGTCTTGTAAGAATCTTCAGTGTCTTATACAGTAGTTGGCATCCGAGTGAGTAATGTATTTATTTGTGTGAGTAATATCTTAGCCGAAATGAACACTTTGACAAAGTTTTATTGAACTTTACTTTATGCAGAGATAATCAGGCAATTAAATTAACGAATGACAATGGTAGTTATATTCTCAACACTTGCCTTGAATGAACTTATAACGTGCTAAGAGCGGAATGAACAATGAATTTCTTCGTAACACGTAGCTGCATAACATTTCCCTAGTTCACGTGTAGCTTGTATATTTCGTGGAAAAGGCATATTTTGGAGAACGATTATTATAAAATTCTCCACATCATCGGGAACATTACATTTAAATTTTTCCACACTCTCATAGAACTATTATTGCAAGGGAGACATTTGGGGAGCAGAATTAGTCAAGCCAGTTACGGGGAGAAGAACTCTGTTTTCGCTAGTGGAATGCTGCGGTACTAGGACCTTGAGTCCAGTGTTAAGGTCAGAGAAGGTGAATAACCAATAATCCTTTACACAAACAAACTGAGAGGGGTGAAGGAGACGACAGCAGGAGGCTAGGCAGGTAGCGGAGTCCAGACTTTCAACTTCACGTCAGGTGCTCCATGCAGTGTCACTGAATATTCTTCGTAGGAGTGTTAAAAATGCGAGTGCTAATATAAATATGGACGTGTGCAACGCTATTGTAAAAATGCATCAAGTTTGCGTGTGTGACCTCTTGGATAACCCGATCAGCTTGAAGATGAAATACTAAATTCATCATGACGGAGTCCGGAGGATGATCTGACCTGCCTCCAGCACAAATAAGGTAAATGAGCAGAATGTAAATATGTAAATAGGTAGGACTATGGACAATCGATGATGAAAAATGTAGTTTAGAATTTTAGATAGGATTGTAAATAATTCACGGATCGGATGGTATTAATTATAGTTTGATTTCATTTTTGAGTTAAACTTGAGACTACGACAATTATATTTGGCGATTTCGAATATAAATGCCATAGTGTCACGATAATTGTAATTGTGAAATTATAATCGTAATAATAATAATAATAATAATAATAATAATGATAATGATAATAGTAGTAGTAATAATAATAATAATAAATAAGTGTTAGTGAGTGTTATTTGCGCAGTTTCCTTAAGTTAATGTTTTTCATATTATTTCTGGATCATTTTGAAGTAAGTCATTTTGACATATGAGAATCCTGCTTTACTAAGAAATTCACATACAGTGCAGTGTAGATTTTTGAAGTGATGATAATAATAATAATAATAATAATAATTGTGGTAATGAGTGTTATTTTGTTGACGTTTTGAATTTGTAGATGCCGCCACGCTAGTTTAAATGTTTATCTTTGCTATTAGCGCATTCAGTTTATTATTTCATGTTATGTAATCATTATTCAGATGACCGTTTCCGGTAGCTCTCATACTTTGTACTTAGCGACGATCTGGTTGATACGCGAAAGTTAATTTCTTTATTGTAACGTGGTTACACATTTCGATAGCCGTGTTTTTGAGAGGAAATCTCGTTATTTCAGTTAAGTAATTAGTGACAGGAAGCCATTGATAAGTTAGATCTGATATTTCATAATATGTGAAACGGTAGATGAACAAATAACGAGCAAAATAATAGTAATATCCCTGATGTTCTGCGTTGAGAAATGGAAAATGTGATATTTGGACCATGTCATAAATAATGTCGTAAAAATGGATGTGTGAACGACACAGTTATTTCGCCCGCCGGATACGAGCGAGGCCGTATTATGAGTTACTACGTCGAGAATATTGATGAATAAATAGAATTGAGAGATGAATAATTTAACCGAGAGTGTTAAATATGCGACGACATGTGTTATGGTTGTAGGCGGAAAGCCTGTATTGTTTCAAATAGTTTCCAGGGAAAATAGATGCTCGGAAATATGCAAGTTGGAGTCCGAGGTAAATTGTGAACAGAGCGACCGATCAATGTGTGTTTCGACAGTCATGTATAATCACTGATGACATGTAATACCAATAATTATTGTCCGTAAAGAGTGAATAGGGTCATGTCCAGACATTTTAGTCTGAGGTTAGAAGATTGCCATCAAATTCACATAATTTTGCTACGTTAATCAGGGTAATATTTTATACTGCGATATTGCGCATTTTTATTTCAAATTTTATTAAGCAGTGATATTTGGGGATCTAGATTTTGATTATGATATCCTTTCTTTCTATATATTTTTGTCACCGTATTATTTTAGAATCTGACACGTGAATAGTGTTTGTATTTGATTTATGTAAATAAAATAGATGTAGTCAGGTTATTTTAATTTCAGTATTTCTTGGGAGCAGTGTTTCTCCATTGACATGTTCATTTATGTAAATAAGATTTCATGTGTTAGGATAAGAGATCATCGATTAGTTCATAGTCAAAACCATAGTAGTGGTATGCTCATACCAGAAGACAGTCAGTAATCACCAAGCCTTAGAAATCCACTACATTTCAGTTAGGCAAATGAAGCGATCTTTAACAAGCAGTTGTATCACAAATGCCGCAAATGTGTCACATAAATACGATGGGATCTGCCTCCATCTAGAGTTGGTACTACACAAATACGCATTCACAATGAAAATGCAGGTAGCGGCAAACTAGGTAAAGTTAACGATGTAAAGGGATCGCTTTCATTTGAGATGTAAACTTGAGGCACTTGGCCTAATTAATTTAAGTATTTTAAGCGTCCAGGCTATCACAATTAAGTAAATAAGGTTTAAATAATTAAATGAGTGGTGGTAGCACTCAGGTTTTTGGTTCAATAATTTTCTTGTTTTCAGCCACGAGTAGTTTAAATATGTGGCAAAGGTTATATAACGGATAAAGTGCTATGTTCATGGTTGTTTTGTTTTGTTTTTCTGTCTTTTTCGTTTATTACACATGGTTAGTGTATTCTACTATTATTTTAGAGTTGGGTGTTTCCCAACTGAAGTTGAATATGAGTTAAATATTTGATAGACACCTCAAAGTCAATATCAATTGGATAAATTAATAAATTAATTAATTAATTACTGAATTTACTTTGAGAGCACACTTTCAAAGGTATTGTAAATCATTTATTCAAATGAGGCTGTATTTCTGACCAGTGTGTGAATGTAGTCACGTCATCGTCATAGAGACAGTAGTTCGATGTAATTCAGAATACGTAAATCTAATCGACCTTCAGTCAAAATTTATTAAGGCAGATAATTAATTTATTGTAATGCAGATCTTTTAATTGTTTAAATTTTAATTTCATTTCACATTATTTTATTTTACACCATTTTACTTTCATTTTTCACTTTGCAAATTTTGTTAAATAAACCATTTTATTTATTTAAATTTTAATTCAGTCTTTGGGTACCGTCATTTAATAATTTAGTTTTCCTCATCTTTCATTTCCTCACCCCCCGATCGACGTGTGGCCCATCAACCCGAGGGATCCAAGGAAGCACCACCCCTCAGGAAGAAGAGTCTACATGAGGCGGTAGGTATTTTTAAATGTCATTACTTTCAGGAGCAGCCGGCGCACATATCAAGAAAGAAGACCACCGCATTGGGTGCCTTTAAAAGGGCACAATACATACATACATACATACATACATACATACATACATACATACATACATACATACATACATACATACATACATACATACATACATAATCATTAAAGACTGTTATGCCTTTCAGCGTTCAGTCTGCAAGCCTCTGTGAATTTACAAACCGCCATTTAGTTCCATACCTCTTATCTTTAAATCGTTAGAAACTGAGTCTAACCATCGTCGTCTTGGTCTCCCTCTACTTCTCTTACCCTCCATAACGGAGTCCATAATTCTCCTATGTAACCTATCCTCCTCCATTCGCCTCACATCCCCCCACCACCGAAACCGGTTTATGCGTACAGCTTCATCCATCGAGTTCATTCCTAACTTAGCCTTTATCTCATCATACCGAGTACCCTCCTGCCGTTGTTCCCACCGGTTTGTACCAGCAATCATTCTCGGTACTTTCATGTCTGTTAATTCTAACTTATGAATAAAATATCCTGAGTCAACCCAGCTTTCGCTCCCGTAAATCAAAGTTGGTCTGAAAACAGACCGATGTAAAGATAGTTTCGTCTGGGAGCTGACTTCCTTCTTACAGAACACTGTTGATCGCAACTGCGAGCTCACTGCATTAGCTTTACTACACCTTCGTTCAATTTCCCTTACTATATTACCATCCTGGGAGAACACACAACCTAAATACTTGAAATAATCGACCTGTTCTAGCTTTGTAACACCAATCTGACGTTCAATTTTTTTGAATTTCTTACCTAATGACATCAATTTAGTCTTCGAAAGGCTATTTTTCATACCATACTCATTGCACCTATTTTCAAGTTCCAAGACATTAGACTGCAGGTTTTCGGCACAATCTGCGATTAAGACCAAGTCGTCAGCATAGGCCAGACTGTTTTCTACATTTCCACTTAACTGAATCCCTCCCTGCCATATTACACCTTTCAGCGGATTATCCATGTAAACTACGAACAGCAAAGGTGAAAGATTACAGCCTTGTCTAACCCCTGAAAGTATCCTGAACCAAGAACTCATTTTACCATCAATTCTCACTGAAGCCCAATTGTCAACATAAAAGCCTTCGATTGGTTTTAATAATCTATCTTTAATTCCATAGTCCCCCAGTATGGCGAACACCTTTTCCCTCGGTACCCTGTCATATGCTTTCTCTAGATCTACGAAACATAGCATTTTTCAATTACCTGACGCATACTGAAAATCTGATCCTGACAGCCCCTCTGTGGTCTGAAACCACACTGGTTTTCTTCCAACTTCCTTACAACTACTGATCGCACCCTCCCTTCCAGGATGCCAGTGAATACTTTGTCTGGTATACTAATCAATGAGATACCTCAATAGTTGTTGCAATCCTTCCAGTTCCCTTGCTTAGAGATAGGTGTAATTACTGCTTTTGTCCGATCTGAAGGCACCTTACCAACACTCCATGCTAATCTTACTACTCTATGAAGCCATTTCATCTCGGCTTTCCCACTATACTTCACCATTTCAGGTCTAATTTCATCCATTCCTGACAATGGAGTTTATTTACCATCCTTTCCACTTCCTCAAGCGTAATTTCACCAACATCATTTTCCTCCTCCCATGAGCTTGGATGTTCAAAATATTCTCTTCACCCCTTCAGAGATTCCCTGGGATCTATTATGAGTTCACCTTAATTACTCAAAACACTATTTATTTCCTTTTTTCCTCCCTCCCTATGATTCTTTATTACTGTCAAGAAACGTTTCCCAGCTGCTTGACCTAGCTTTTCCAGGTTAGTACCAAAATCTTCCCACGACTTCCTTTTAGATTCAACAACAATTTGTTTCGCTCTGTTTCTTTGCTCTACGTACAAATCCCTGTCTGCCTCGGCCCTTGTTTGGAGCCATTTCTGATAAGCCTTCTTTTTAAGTTTACAGGCTGCTCTCACTTCATCATTCCACCAAGATGTTCGCCTTTTCCCATCTTTACACACAGTTGTTCCTAGGCATTCCCTTGCTGTTTCAACTACAGCATCCCTGTATACCACACATTCTCTTTCTCTGTCCTGATCCTGCTTACTGTCTACTGTTCGAAACTTCTCACTAATCATATCCATGTACTTCTGTCTAATTTCCTCGTCCTGGAGATTTTCTACCTTTATTCGTTTGCAGACAGATTTCACTTTATCTACCCTAGGTCTAGATATACGTAGTTTACTACAGATCAGATACTGACCTGTATCATCGAAAAATCCCCGGAAAACTCGTACATTCCTAACAGATTTCTTGAATTCGAAGTCGGTTAATATGTAGTCTATTATGGATCTGGTGCCCCTAGCCTCCCATGTGTAGCGGTGAATAGCCTTCGTCTTGAAGAATATATTCGTTACAGCTAAATCCATACTAGCACAAAAGTCTAGCAAACGCTTCCCATTCCCTTTAGCTTCCATACCTTCCCCACATTTACCAATCACCCTTTTGTATTCTTCAGTTATATTTCCTACTCTCGCATAGAAATCACCCATTAGCACTATTCTATCCTTGCTGTTGACCCTGACCACGATGTCACTCAATTCTTCATAAAGCTTGTCAACATCCTTATCTGCACCCTCACATGGTGAATACACTGAGACAATTCTTGTCCTAATTCCTCCAACTGCCAAATCTACCCACAACATTCGCTCATTTACGTGCTTAATAGATACTAGGTTGCGTGCAATGGTATTCCTGATAAACAGCCCTACCCCATACTCTGCCCTTCCCTTTCTAACACCCGTCAAGTACACTTTATAATCTCCTATCAATTCCTCGTTATCTCTCCTCACCCGTATATCACTTACTCCTAGCATATCCAGATGCATCCTCTTTGCTGACTCAGCCAATTCTACCTTCTTGCTTCCATAAGCCCCATTAATATTGATAGCTCCCAATCGAATTCCATTTCGTTCGCGAAGTTGGTTCCAAGGAGTCCCTCGCCTGTCAAATGGGAGTGGGACTCCGTTACTCCCATAGGCCCGAGGCTTGCTTAAAATGTTCTGAGCTCGGTAAATTCATGAAGCAGGATGCTACCCTATTTACACATAGTCCAAGTGAGGATCTCCCCTCTAACGGGTTATGGACCACCGGTGGATTGTATAGTCCTAGCAGCCTGAGCACAAGGAGGTCCATGACTCAGAATATGTTCGAGATGCTCACTCCCATTCCATAGCAACTGGTATCCCGGCTCTCAGGACCACTTACTAGGCCACTCTGCCGTTGCCCATGGTTCACGAACTAAGACGTGACTACAGTAACCCACACCATGAATAAGTAAAATGATTAGTGATATTAAGAAGAGTTCAAAATAGGTATTCGATGTAAAATAATAAACTTCACCTAATCCAGTTACAAAAGCATAGTAAAATAGGAGTCAAAGTAAATGAACTAACTTGAATAATTAAAAAATGAGTAATTAAATCTATGAAGAGTCCAGGATCGGGATTATATGCGAGTAACAGACTTCGCCTAATCCAGTTAAAAATGAACTTCAAAATGAAGCTGAAAAACACAATTTTCGAAACTCCTGAACTTGGGAGACGGGAGCATCTGTCTGTTATAGTATGACCCTGCTTTAAGAATAACAATGTCATTTATTCTGTGCAAAGTAAAGAACTTACATTGCGGAGTATGTTGTTCTTTTGGTAATTTGCCTCGCGGTTCGAAATATGAAGCGTCTAGTAACGAATGTCACGCGGATTTATTCTATTGAGGGGAGAGGATGAACAAAGCACCGTCACCGTTTCAAAGCTTTGCTGTTTCGAAGCATCTATGTAGCTGATAAGTACAGAACGACTGGAATTTCTGTTCACGCAACACGAGACACGAAGCAATCTCATAGTTTCGAATCAGTGAAGCGTTGTTTTGTCGAGGCGTCTAGACAGCTGATTGCGCTGGCTAGTGTTTTGAAAAACTGACACACACACACACACACACACACACACACACACACACACACACACACACACACACACACACACACACACACACACTAGCCTACTCTAATGTGTTGCTTATAGGGTCATTTGGCGTGTATTATTCAATGATTTCAGATGTTTGTAATTCTTATTCCTGACCTATGCCCCCAATTTCTTAGGGTCGGAACGTGCCTTGTGTGTCATTGGACCAGTTTTACGGCTGGATGTCGTTCCTGACGCCAAAGTTATGTGAAGGGATGCAGTCACTACTGCCTGTTTCTCTGGTGGTTGGTAGTGTAGTGTGTTGTTTGCTAGTAGCTTTACGTCGCACCGACACAGATAGGTCTAATGACGACGATGGGATAGGAAACGCCTAGGAGTTGGAAGGAAGCGGCCGTGGCCTGAATTATGGTAAAGCCCCAGCATTTTCCTGGTGTAAAAATGGGAAACCACGGAAAACCATCTTCAGGGCTGCTGACAGTGGGATTTCCACCCACTGTCTCCCGGATGCAAGCTCACAGCCGCGCACTCCTAACCGCACGGTATGCTTGTTGTTTAAAAGGGCCTAACGTCTAGGTCGTTGGACCACTAATTATAATTTGAGGGGACGTCAAGATAAAACTGCGAAAAAAAAAATAGGCAAATTGCAGTGAACTTTATTTTGCTAACAACGGACCAAGCTGGAGACCGGAAGATTAAACTTTATTCAGTACGTGAGACGTAGAACTAATGCACTCTTCCACGTGTATAAACATTTCATTCGCTGTTGCGAATGGCTAATGAGTCCATTCAAGAGCGCTACTAATCTAAAATCCATGGCATATGGCTGTCGGAGCTGTACGAAGTGAACTCGATATCATCCGTAGTATTTGCACACCGGTATGGCCCGATGTTCACAGGTTGCCTATACAACATGTGTGTGAGTGCAAGGTGTGGCTTGAAACTACTTTCAAAGGGACAGATGACTCGCCCTGTGTATTCCTAGAACTGTCAACTATCGCATATTTGACACTTTGGTCCCTGCTGTAGTGGCACTGTAGAATATTCGACATGCTCGTATTTCTTGTCGTAATTTCCTCATTTCATTTTAAAAAGTGGTACGAGGGCTGGAACGGAGTCCACTCAGCTTCGGGAGGTCAACTGAGTAGAGGTGGGTTCGATTCCCACCTCAGCCATCCTGGAAGTGTTTTTCCGTTGTTTCCCACTTCTCCTCCAGGCAAATGCCGGAATGGTACCTAACTTAAGGCCACGGCCGCTTCTTCCCCTCTTCCTTGTCTATCCCTTCCAATCTTCCCATTCCCCCGCAAGGACCCTGTTCAGCAGAGCAGGTGAGGTACTGGTCATCCTCCCCAGTTGTATACCCCGACCTGAAGTCTGAAGCTCCAGGACACTGCCCTTGAGACGGTAGAGGTGGGATCCCTCTCTGAATCCGAGGGAAAATCCGACCCTGGAGGGTAAGCAGATTAAGAAAGAATTTGCTCATTTCTTTAACAGATGTCGTGAGAGTCTACTTCTTGTCGTTGTCGATATCCACAGCAGCCGTGCGTTCAGTTTTATTCATATTTTCAACCTCTTTGGGCGCAATTTCACAGAAATAAATGAATAGTTTTCTGACGATCTGTTTGAGCGCCATTTCTGTATTGTTTGTAAACAAACGTTCAAGTGCTCTGCTTTGCTATTCTATTTCATTCTATTTCGTAGTCTTCCGTTCGGCGCGATGCCGGGACAGTTCCTAATATAGGCCACGGACGCCAACCCTCTCACCTTCTCCGCACATGTCCTTCACCGTAACAAATCTCCCGGCCTGAGAGACGGCGTCACCGTCTAGGAGGCCCGCCTCCCCCTTCAGGAAAGGAATGAAAACATTATTATTATTATTTTCTTGACACGGCATAAGCCCAAAAGCATATATCATGTCTATAAGTACGGGCCGTGAAAGCATCAATGGGAACATTTAAGTAGGCTAGTAGTTATTTACTTCTGTATATACCTTATTATTTGATAGATTATGTGCATTTTAGAACAGTGTATGTCTAAATATGGCATCTTCACTTCATTAGGGAGAATTAGTAATAATTTAGTGCGAAAATTGTTGGAAAATGAAAGTGACGGATCTGACTTCGAGGGCATTGAGAATGAACCGACAGATTCATATTTGGAATACATATCAGCTATTTTTTCGCATCAAATATAGCAAAGTGAAGGATTACGAACCTCCCATAAAGCAACCATCATAACAACGTGGTCTAAGGTTACACCGTCACATGACTGTATGCGAATTTTCCCTAACATTTTCAAGAATATACCTCTCAGGGCGATAAAACTTTTACTAGTGCATTACAGGAACTTTATTGACAATCTGTATATCTCCGTTTGTTTGTGACATGTTCCAATTTTGTGTACATATGATCGAAAATTTGATTATTATTTTGAATTTAGGAATTACTCTTTTTGAACAGACTGTACATTTTTCTAGTCAAGATATTTAATGCGATTTCGTGTTATCACGACGATATTCAGTGTGTTAGCTTTACGAAGATATATGAAACTTCGTGGATTTATTTCGTATCTTGCGGATATTTTGTATTTTATGTAGACAAGTAAAAGCTGCCAAATATGGCTGCCACCACAAGATTTAAAATTGCCAGTTCTAGGGATACAACAGATGGCCGGCTAGCGCCGTACCCTCTACTTATAAGCGTCCCACATGCACTAATGATTAATGGGATATCTAATAACTTATTTTCAAAGGCGTAATACTGCCTCAGGCAGGTTACGTCAGAATGCGAAGAGGTAACCGGACGGCCGCTCACTGCGCAGGGTAGCCTACGGTTGTCTAAATCGTACCACTTTACTTTAAATTAAAATTTATAAGTTACTTTTAAGGAAACTAGATATATTAGTTGATTTTTCTTCGGCTAAAATAATTGCAGTACTGAACAATGTAGATTTATTTTTGCTAGGGGCTTTACGTCGCACCGACACAGATAGGTCTTATGGCGACGATGGGATAGGAAAGGCCTAGGAGTTGGAAGGAAGCGGCCGTGGCCTTAATTAAGGTACAGCCCCATCATTTGCCTGGTGTGAAAATGGGAAGCCACGGAAAACCATCTTCAGGGCTGCCGACAGTGGGATTCGAACCTACTATCTCCCGGATGCTAGCTCACAGCCGCGCGCCTCTACGCGCACGGCCAACTCGCCCGGTCAATATAGATTTAAAAGTAATCATATTTTCCTAACATATGCAATTGGTACGATATAGGAAACCAGTATTGTCATCGTACCACCAGTGTCCTAAGTCATACCACTATAATAATAAAGTTATTTCAAGTGACTGAATCAAAGTATTCATTTACATTTTACACAAATAAATCACTTCAGGGCATAATTTACTCCAGCACAAGTTTCATGCAACCAGAAGCGACATCACGAACAGCTGACCATGTTTTCCACAGAGTGCTTATCTCACATAGAACAAAACCAATCCTCCCCCTCTACTTCCACAATATTATCAGATTTTGCTGAAGTGGAAGACGCATGTGTATCTGTATATGGAAATGGTGCACTGGGCTTCCCGTCTTGCTCGTTTAGAAACGTTTGGCAATGGCTTCTATAGGATCATGGGGCCACTGACATTGCCTCAGAGTCACGAAATGCTTTAAAAGTGAAAAACCACTTTTTCCACGACCATTTCTGTATTTAGGATGAAAATGTGTGGTATGTTATTCCGTTCGGCTATTTGAAATGCTCACTAACGAAAATCAATAATTGTGAGACCAGAAAGGAGCTCCTCAAATTTCTACATGTTATTAACGAGTTGTTGTTTTCCTGCAGGAGAAAGGGTAATTGTACGACCTAAAATTTTAACAGGTTCATTAGCTCTAATATTCTTGCCATTTAAGTGTCTCCGGAATTGGCTTCGGTATGTTGTAACGATGGCAGCATTCATTGAATCCCATGTCCCCATTCCTAAAAGTTGCAAGGGTCATGTCTATGTCAGACCAAGCTCTATAGTTTTGTTTCGGTACTCTGTAACATAGGCTACAATGGACACACACAGTATGTAATAGGAAAATAAAATAACACACAATTATGCCGTTTGTAATTATTTGCTATGTTAGTCCTCTGTGAAATCCATTTGAGCCATTTGAAACTAGGAGCCTGACACAATATTGGTCAAATTTCATGAGGATAGCAAAAATGAAATAATATGTGGAAAATTTACAACTTGTCCCCCTCTGTGGTGTAGTGGTTAGTGTGATTTGCTGCCACCCCCAGAGGCCTGGGTTCGATCCCGGCTCTGCCACGAAATTTGAAAAGTGGTACGAGGGCTAGAACGGGGTCCACTCAACCTCGGGAGGCCTACTGAGCAGAGGTCGGTTCGATTCCCACCTCAGCCACCCTGGAAGTGGTTTTCCGTGTCTTCTCACTTCTCCTCCAGGCAAATGCCGAGATGATACCAAACCGCTTCTTTCCCTCTTCCTTATCCATCCCTTCCAATCTCCCCATCCTCCCGCAAGGCCCCTCTTCAGCATAGCAGGTGAGGCTGCGTGAGCGAGGTACTGGTCATCCTTCCCAGTTGTATCTCCCGATCCAGAGTCTGAAGCTCCAGGACACTGCCCTTGAGGCGGTAGAGGTGGGACCCCCCGCTGAATCCGAGGGAAAAACCTACCCTGGAGGGTAAACAGATAAATAAGAAGGAGGAGAAGAAGAAGAAAATGTACAACTTAAAATCAGAAAATGCTGAACTATGCAAAGATGATAGGACCAAATTTGTAGGGTTCCTATTGTGCAATCCGTGAATTGATGCGCCTAAGCCAGATGTTGATGTCTGCCGAACCCAACCATGAAAACATTCTTAGAAGACATCAGTAGCAGCATCTACGACGCAAAAAGTAAAAAAAAAAAAAAAAAAAAAACCGCTATTTTAAGCATAAAATAAACCTTAAATATTTGATACCACTTACAAATCCGGGGCCTACTGATCGCTCAAGCTAGGCATGAAATTACTTGTATAACTGCTCATGGAGGTATGAAGAGAACAGTGTTCATATTTACAAGAAGCGTTGGTAAAGGAGCGGACCACATACAATATTTGAAATAAAGTGAAGGACATCCCTCGAAGAGCCAAAACCGTAACATGTTAGTGGCCTAGATCTGTCCTATGAAATGACGACAGGTCGAGAACGCAGTGCTACACAGTTTTCTGTATAAAACCTGACCGCTCGCAACTCTCGCCACACCAGCGGCCCAACTGTACTTACTTTTCGCTCTATCTGTAAATCTACATATACAGTATCTTTTTTTTTTTTTTTACATAAATAATTTGAACGTGTAACGCAATATTGTGAGAAAACTGCAATACTAATTATACATCGAAAGAAATGTCTCCATCTCAGGATTACTAGGAAAATTTTATTTATTATTTTCATTATGTCCTTTATTTGCGTAAAATAGTCATTTATTCAAATAATACTATGATTAAAACCACGGCCGACTTCATGCGTCGCTCTAGCTAGCTAGCGCAGCGCGGGATCCAGTTGGCCGTGATTAAAACATTGCAGTTCACTGCATTCGCCAGTAGGTGGCTCTGTAAAAGTTGCCTTCGCTGATATTTCTATGTCAGCCCAATAGAGGGCTCTGTGGGAGTTGTCTATTGCAGATCTTTCTATGTTAGTCCGATAGATGAATCTGTGAAATCAGGTTATCACTGGAATGTTAGTTGTTGCTCCATGTTGGTTCTAATAAGCGAGAAACAAAGAAGGACTTTTAGAAATAGTCCTTTATTAGGAAGGTTGCATTGAATTATTCAGTGCAGGCTTATTAGATTAAATCTGTGTGCACTACCAAGCACGACATTTCGCTCCGGAAGTGGTAAATGGACATTTCAATTCGTGTTACCACAATGATTTGGTTTATTTCCTACAACCTCAAATAAACGACGTACTAAAGGTATGATGCTAAGTGATAATGATTTCACGAACCATATAAGGCAGTATAATAGTGCAATGTCCTTTACATCATTCTCTGCTAACCGTAGCCACAATCCAGGATTAGGAATTTATTGTTTGAAGATTCAGGGGATGATTCATAGGTTCATTTCAGATTTACTGCTTACCTGAAAACTGCCGAGCATTATACTACCAACTTCATGTGATAGATTCGAGACTTGCGAACAGAATTCATTATGAACATACTATAAATTGCCAAGATTCAAACATACCATATGTATAGTCACAACAGAAGTTAAAAGGCAAATAAATAGACTTCCGGAGTTTAGTATGTTTTCCGTTATATTTCTCACGCTTCCTTTGTCATTAGTTTCATTTTTAGTTTTTGTTCGCATGTATTGCTGCGACAGGCCGCTAGTAATAAGCAAAACTACCCTCTTACCTCATCGCTAATGTTCGATATATCGTCCTTCCGCATCTAAACAGGCACTGTACTAGGCAAACACATTTTGATTGACTGATGAGAGAAATCACTCGCCATAATGCACATGTGCTGTGGGAATTATGAAGACGTGTGTATTTGCATGGTTTGAATTTCAATAATTTTGTTACTGTACAGGGCCTACACAGAATTCATTGAAACCCCGACTTGATGTGCTACTTTTGGTAGTGATTTACGCGGCGAACGTTGATGTTTTACGCCAGTTTCGTACCTTCTGTTAAACACTGTACATCTGCGCGTATGTTTCTGATTTATCACAATACCATTAGATCGCGAATAGAAGTTCTGGAAGCGTAGGAAATGAAGGACAAAAACAAGCCAGAGAGAAAATTTCTAAACAAATTAGAAAAAGAACAAGAAAATATTAATGAGTACCCGGCATTCCAGCAAACAATAATACTATAATGATTACAATTTAGTAACATTTCCCTTTATTTGTCTGTTGAATAATATTGTTTGGTTCCTTAGCTCTATTTATTTCACCTGACGACATGTGGAACAGTGGCAGCACTGGTCAAGGACTCGGAATGGGGGGAGTGGGGCATGACGGGAAGAAGTGTGTAAATGGAGGATCTCGACGAGGCACGCGTGTTGGCTTGTTGTATTTGTTATTTTTAAGTGATATATAGTGTCAAATAAACATGTGTTTTTATTCAGTGCAATCTAAACAATTTAATGAGCTACCAGAGAGGTGTTGTTTGAATCAAATGCAACAAATATAATACCAGGGCTAGCACCAATTGTATTACAAACCGATATTATTTTGACTAATAATGAATTAGAATAATGGAAACTTCTAGATCTGGGGATTTGAAATCGTGTTTGCTGTTGTGATCGTGCCTGTATATGGAATCATGTTATTGCTACAATAAAACGTGCAATAAACTAAATAAACTCCTTTATGGCCCTTACAGGAAACTAAAATTATTATGCTTTTCGATTCTGGCTATCTAAGGACCGAGGAAAGTAACCCAGTGCATTCATCTTGACCCTTTTTTTCTTGACTTCAAATGGTTCTTCATCCTTTTCTCATGATAGCGTCGCCCCCTTTCTTTAGTCCTTCTTTCCATGTTCGCTGTTTCCTTCTCTCTTGTGTCCAGCTGTTATTATAACCTTTCCGCTTGAAAACCTTACAAAATTTTGTATCAATCTTCTAAAAGTTGTTCTTTCTTGTATTACATAGTCTGTATTCCAATTTCTGTAATATCTTACTTTTTTATTCCTTGGATCCACTGGTTGCCATTCTTTCTCTTGTAAATACGGTTAAACGCTCGTTTTGTACGTCTGCTGTTATCTATCCTCATTATGTGACCAAACAGTTTAATTCTCTTCCTTCTGATCGTGTTTGACATCCTTTCATTTTCTTCGTCCTTGTATAGATCATTTTTCTTCCTGTGTATAAACTCTCTTTTCTTTTCTTTCCTTTTCGTCTATTTCATGGGTTTTTTTTACAGAGAACATGCATTCTGTGGCACACAGACACTGTGGTTTGATTACTGTGTTGTAGTGTTTGATTCTCCTTGAGAGATTCTCGTTATTGTACGTATCTTTATTGAGTTGGTATGCTACTTGCAGTTTTCTTGTTCTTGATATGAATTAATTCACCTACGTATGAACATTTTTTAATCTTGTTGATTTTCACGTAATCTGTTTTTAGCGCCGTGGGTGAATCTCTATAATATTGGTCATGAATTTAAACTTCTGAAGAGATATCTGAAATCCAACTTTTCCTGCTACTTCTTTCAAAAGATTGTTTTGTTCTATGGCAGTATCTGTAATTCCAGAAAGGTTTTCTATGTCATCAGCGAAGGCAAAATAGTTTACACCAACTCCTTTCAGTTTTGAACCTAATCTTTTCTCATGATGGCGTCCCCCCCCCCCCCGCCCCCCTTTTAGTCCTCCTTCCCACATTCGTATTACATTTTCCAGGAAGCTATTGAAAAGAATCGGGGAAATACCACCTTTCTGCCTGACACTGGTTTAAATTTCAGCTGAGATCACTCCCATACATTTCACTCTGGACTTAGTTTCAGGGAGAGTCCGGCTAATTATGTTGAATGATTTTGTGTCAACTCCAAATTCCTCTTAAATGTTCAATAGCGAAACTCTGTCTACTAAATCGTACGCTTGTTTTGACGTAGATTTTGATCTTTGTAACTCTGTCTCGTATTATAGTTTTCAGGTTTAGAATCTGTTGTGTCTTTTCTAAACCCAATTTGGTATTCTCAAACTTATTGAATATCATTTAGTTAATCATCACTGATATAATCGTAGCTATTCTAAATATGTACAACGCACGTCACATCGAGATCAGAGTTTCAATCTTCATATTTAAGTATCTCTTATCGGAAAGCATGCTAAACAATGTAAACTAAGTTCTTTATCGTCATCAAAGCTTCAGATTTTCAAAGGATTGTACGCCATAGAAGTAGCATGTAGGCCAATGTTTAGCATGACCAAAAACAGTCCACTCGAAAAATGTCACCGCTTCTTCCATACAAGAAAGCTTGCTTTCGTTTTTATGACTCATCTCGTGATTCGCAGTCATTCTTCTAAATAGAGGGCAATTTCACAATCGATTAGCGTTTCCTTCTCTCCCTCTCTTGATTGAACATAGTGGTAGTGACCCGAATGTGGAGCAGCGGAAGTTACTGATGAGAGTTTTATTATTGGTCCAGTGCTCGGGAAACGTTAAATAGCGTTTAAAAAATAAAATATACAAGTAGTACAAGTAGTACAAAACAATTTACTGTTTAAGTCCCACCAACACACCCAGGTCTTAGGGTGACGATGGGTTAGGAAAGGGCTAGGAGTGGGAAGAAAACGACCATCATCTGAATTAAGGCACAGTCCCAACATTTGTCTGGAATGAAAATGAGAAACCACACAAGAACCAAGCCGTTACTAATTAACAATATACAGGGTGGTCGGCAACAATGTGAACCGAGTATATGGCCGTCAGAGCTTGGCCATACTGATAGCTAATTACATAAAAATACGTCAGTATCTTGCGCCGTTTTCATTTTAGCAGCTGCTGAAATTAGCCAATCAGATCGCTTCGCGGGCGAATTCAAATGGCTTTACGAGGCGGTATTGCTAAATTGCACGTGGCTTGGACGGTCTTGAGATCCATTCCGAGAAATAAGGATCGAACACTACCACACAGTGGGTTTCAGCCAAGGTCACCGTAGCGTGTTTGCTATGTGCCGAGCCTATCAGCAGGGAGGTCCCTCCCCTGGAGAAGTTCATTTCTTCTATTGACTCTCTCAAGCCGGTCATACGCTACGTGAAGATTTAGCAACACAGCCTCGCAAAGTCCTTCTTGAGGCGCCCGCGAAGAGACCTGATAGGCTATATTCAGCAACTGATAAAATGGCAACAGTGTGATATATCTAATTATTTTATTCCAATTATTTATCAGTATGACCAACCCTCTAACACTCCTATACCCGGATCACTCTGTTTCCGACCACTCTGTATATGTCGCCAAATAAGCGATCCGCGATTCCGCTGTGACACGTACAATACTTTCATAACAGACATTAGACTTTCTTCACCTTATCCCAGGTCTTTCTTTGGTTGCTGGAGCTACCTAATCTAGATTTTATTTTGGCCGGTGGTTTAAGGCCGGATGCTCTTCTTGACGCCAGTGATTTTTGAGATGAAAATCGTAACACAGAATCGACCAGGATTCGAACCTCGGCCGTCCAGGTGGAAAGCAAGGAGCTAAGCCACTTAGCTAAATTTTTCCATAACACAATATATTATTTAAATTTCCCTGGCGAGGTGATAGGACCGTGCTCGGTTCACCCGGTAGGACGTGCATTTAGTTTCCCGTCAAGAAGTCCAACAATAAAGAACGGAATTTCCACTTCTGGAGCAGCACATTCCCCTACTGTTCACGCAGTCTATAACAAAGTGCTTTAAGTACCAGGTTAATTTCTGGAGCAGGAGGCGGCCAGGCATAGAGCTATACTCCAGGCCACCTTTTGAACAGACTAAAGCGGAAGTAACGCCATTGCCTCGTCACACTCGCCTTAGTTGCCAAATGATCCGGTGCGTTGTTTCCGACCTCCCTGTATTTGTAAAATAAGTATTGCTATCCAGAAAAATGTCCTAAGTAACTCGCAGTAGTCAAACGCAAAGTGTTCATCAATAGCGAAAATCGAAGACCACGATCAGCGGTTCTCTTACAATGATACGTGAAATAATACTATGTAGAAAGAACATAATGCGAGTCTCTCCCATGCAATGACCATTCAAATGTCTCGAAGAACAGCTACTTACCAGATCCCATAAATTATAAATGATATTAAATATTAAATTGAAGTTTCCAATTCCATTGTTGGATTCGCTTGTGCTCTTGCATTGTTGTAGTGATAAAGTAGTTAAAACCTGCTGAAATTGTTTAATTTTGTGTGTGTGTGTGTGTGTGTGTATATGTGTGTGTGTGTGTGTGTGTGTGTGTGTGTGTGTGTGTGTGTGTGTGTGTGATTCATAGTGGTGTTTAGTGCTTGTTGGTAGAAACTGGAAGTAGTGATAATTTTTTGAATTTTATATCAAGTAGTTCAGTTATTGCTCAATAGATTACGTTTTCTAGGTTAAGTAGGCTAGCTAAGTGTACTTTGTTTCGAATTTGGATTTAGGAAATAATTTATGTAATAATATTAAATTTAATTTTTTTAAAAAAAATATCTGTACGTTCGTTGGTATAATACTTACAAAGGCAAATGATCATAAGGAGTTGTAACTTCCGTAGCTTTTACATTCGTGCAGACATTAGACCCGGTATTTCGTATAGATATCCGTCCAAACTATAATGAAGGTAATCAGTTATTCAATTAAATAACGCAATACGCCTGTCCACGGTATTTCAGTGGAGAATTATTCAATAGTCTTTGGATTGTTGAAGATTGTTTGCTGCATTCCGACGAGATCAAAGAGTATAATTATGGTAGTCGAGCAAACAAATACAAGAATCAGCTGATAACTGTATTCCGATAATTTATAGTTCCATTTCCCCGACAAACCTTGTACTTGGTACCTTCGTTTATTCATCGAATAAAAGTTAATAATAAAATTCCTATATCCCGATAATATTGTAATTCAAGCCTCCGGTGTAGTTTTGACAGACGTTCTTTTTTTTGAGAATTTATTGCAGACAACCTCTTATTTTTCAGCATTTAAGGGCACTTTTATTCTCCTTCCCGCGTAGTAGGGAAAATAATTGTAATCTACCAGCTGTAAAATTCATATAACCATATTTCAGTTGAGTATTGTAGTGTAGATACGGCGTATTAGATATTATCTTGACTACTATATTCGTGTAAAACTTTGTGTGTGCACAATTCGCGTCTATCTATTAGAGCATAGTAGGATAAAAAATACTAATAATAATAATCTGTCTACGCTGTTAGCTTTGTTGGTAATCTTTGAGTAGTTCTTGCGAATTTCAAACTTGCAATTTTCGTTTCTGTTTGTCCTTAGTAATAACATACTTTAATTAGGATACGTCTGAACATAGTTTAAAATTGTTGTAGTGTATTGTAGTATCTTATTAGAAATTAGCGTGCTCATTCTATTATTGTAAAATATTTGTGTAGTTTAGGGTCGGTTGGTGCACGCATTTCAGTGGGCTTAGCAACTCTGGCTCGGTGAGGAAAGGAACGGGAAACTACCTCGCTCCTCATTTCCCTAGTACACCACTTCAGTCATCCATGACAGCTGATGGCAGAGCTGTTGAGGATCCAACCAGCCTTAGGGCTGAGGACTCAACATACATATACATACTACACATAGTTGTACAAACACTCTTCAGAATACTGTTGCAGTAATTAGGGTAGGCTTAACTGAAGTTTATTATTGTGTAATTCTTGAATATTCCTTTCGGTTTTCAGGAATTAACGGCAGTTTTTACCCTGTTGGGGTGTTGTAGGGTAAAATTATAGTACGACTCTTAGTACTGTAGTGTAGCAGTATATTAATTACCTTATTGTCGTGCGACCCTTCTACACTATCATAGACAAGATTTCTTTCCTTTCATTCTTTTGCAAACAATAAGTCATTTTATTTTTCCTTTCCTTTTTATTTTTCCGAAAAGAATGGGTAAAGAGTGCAAGTGTAGGAACTGTGTGTGTAGCCAGGCATTAAGGACTATGAGGGAGGAGTTGGAGAGTATGAGGGAGATAATTAGGATTCTCTCAGAAGACAGGAAGGAATTTAAGCCTCCCTCAATCAATGTACAGAATACAGTAAAAGAGTGATGGGAAGGAAAGGGTCTCATGTTTTAAGGGGAAAGGGATTGCACTCTAAGTGTTCTATTCAGGATCTGAATTGAGGACAGATGTCTGTGAGAAATCGGTACGAGTCATTGCAGGTAGAAAAACACAGGGAAGGTGAGGGGCAGGAAAATCTTGCTGAGAAGTGTGGAAGTGGGAGGAAGGGAAAAGCTAGGAAAGGGAAATTTGGAGTAGTGGATAGGAAAAGACAGGTGGAACAGGGTCATGGGATGGAGAAAAGGGAGGAGTAAGTAGCTTCTGCAGCTGTCAGGAAAGATAGGACTAACCAGGAAGGGAGAGGATCAAATGAGGTGGGTAGGGTTGAGGCTCTGGTCATGGGGTATTCCGTTGTTAGACATGTGGGGAAAGTGTGTGGAGGAAAGAGAACCAGGGTAGAGTGTTATCCAGGAATTAAGTTGATATGGGAAGGACAGCTGATTCAGAAAGGTATGTCTACCTCTTAGCCCAATTTTCCTGATACGAGATGGAGTATGAATTGAGATTAATCAGTACGGCATGCTTTTAAGTTCGGGTGCCCTACCTGACGCCAACCTCAGCTGAGGAGTTCATAAAGATGAAATGAATGATGATGAATGAAACTGAGTAACGAGGAGGAAGGAATCGACTATGACCTACGAATAGAACTGTCCCAGGATTTTCCTGGAAGTGAAAGTCGGAAACAACAGTATACCATTCTGAAGACAGCCGAGAGTGCGGTTCGAACTTACTCGCCTACTGAATTCAGAGCTTGGCTCCATAGTCGTAAGCTTTAGTCCCGTTTCCCTGATATGGGATCGGGGATGAAGTGAGATGAAATTGTACGGCATGTTTTACGGCGGGCTACCCTACCCGACGCCACTCCACTAGGTAGATCTTGAAATTTATTTATTTATTTATTCATTTTTTCAACAATGCCTTTTACAGAGGTTATCTCCAGTTACAAAAGGCAGCGTATACTACATTATAGACCATTTAAAAAGAACATCAGAAGGTTGGAAAAAGAAAGAGAACAACAAAACAAAATAAACAAAATGAGTCCGTTTCGCAAACAAGGCATATAGGCCTACAACCATAATTTGTTTTAAAATTCGAATAAGTGCACTTTTGAACTGGCCTTCGAACTAACAAAAGATACATACAACAAGAAATCGCTTTCATGCGGGTCGAAAATTAAACAAAATAAAGCAAAGCAAAGCAAAGTCATCTCCGACCAGGGCCATGAAGGCCCTTGGAGGGGTGGAAGGTGAAGGCTTCCACTATCCGTAACCTCGGCACTTGATGAGTTACAGTGATTAGCCCTATGTTCGGCCGCCTTTGTCCGCAGGAATTAATATGGTACTAATTTTTGGTGTAGGAAATATAGTTTTTTAAATTTTACGACTTCCTGACGGGGATTCGAACCCATGTCCTTCCGGGCGAACCGAGCACGACTTTACCGCCTCAACCAGGCAGCCCCTAAACATTATAAAACAGTGATTAAACTAGACGCAGTATACGCAGCAGAAACACTAAACTTGAATTTCAAAGGCCACATGGGGAAACTCGAGCTAAAAGAAAGGAAGATTTTAAGAAAGATAATAGGACCAACATTTATGGATAATAAGATAATATAAATCGAGAATGAAGCACTCTACAAGTAAATTGAAAAACTCAGATACTATGCGGAAAACAGATAGGCCTACATTTTTACGGTCATCTTCTCAGAATGAACTCTAATAAATCTTTGATTTCTTCCGTACCCGAAGAACAAAACCCAACGGGTTTAAAGAAAAAGATCTACTAGAATTAAATATTACAGGAAATTCACTGTATGATCGAACAGCTAGTCCGCCTCTATGGTGTAGTGGTTAGTGTGATTAGCTGCCACCCTCGGAGGCCCTGGTTTGATTCCCGGCTCTGCCACGAAATTTAAAAATTGGTATGAGGACTGGAACAGGGTCCACTCAGCCTCGGAAGGTCAACTGAGTAGAGGTGGGTTCGATTCCCACCTCAGCCATCCTGGAAGTGGTTTTCCGTGGTTTCGCATTTCTCCTCCAGGCAAATGCCGGTATGGTACCTAACATAAAGCCACGGCCGCTTCTTTCCCTCTTCCTTATCTATCCCTTCCAATCTTCCCATTCCCCCGAAAGGCCCCTGGTCAGCATAGCAGGCGAGACCGCCTGGACGAGGTACTGGTCATTCTCCTCAGTTGTATCCCCAGACCCAGAGTCTGAAGCTCCAGGAAACTGCCCTTGAGGCAGTAGAGGTCGGATCCCTTGCGAGTCCAACGGAAAAACCGACTCTGGAGGGTAAACAGATAAATAATAAGAAGAATATCGAACAGCTAATGTAATAACTAAAAAGAAAACATAAGATTCCAAGACAAATCTACAATAAAAGGCAAATCTATTATCTCGGAAGACGAAAGGAAACGAAAATCAGAAAGATTGAAGAAATAGTGGGCACTAAGAAAAGAACAACACAGAGAGAAATTACTGATTCAACGCACCTCAAAGATGGTGATACGAAAGAAGACGAAGGAAAAGGAGGAGAAGAAGGAGAAGGTGCATTCATTAATATTATCACTGAATAAACTACAGTAACAAAAGTTACTCTGCTCATAAGACAACATTTACAATGAAGTGATGTATACAGCAATATATTGGAATGTTCGGTAAAGACAGCTTAGTACTAACTAGTTCAAAGGGCTATTTAGAATGAAGGTTGTAGTTCATTTCATTTATTATTTTAACACTGCAGTAGAATATTCAGAGGAAAAGTAAGTTCATCCATTAAATACATCAATTTGAGAAGCTGAAATGCAAAAACTGTTAAGAAATAAAATTATTACGATCCAGCAACTTAGGAACAGTAGGATTTTGCTATGAATGCTGTCTTCTTACTTCACCATTTGCAGGGGTCACATATAACTATATGATGGAACTGTCTTGGGTCTGAGTAGTTCCTTACATAATATTAAAAAGAGGCAGGCGGTAAAGTTCCAAAGTGCTTGCAGGCGGGCTTCCTTACAATGGAGAGAATAGGGTAATTACTCCGCGGTATAGCACATGACGTCATAACTTACACTCAGATGAGCAGCTCAATTATGTAGGAAGTTTGAAGAAGCTTCCTATGATTGTTTAATGATCTGACTGACCTCATTGAATTTTATTGCCCTCTTTAATAATTCTTCTGGTGCAGTCTACAGCCCGACCCTTGATATTCACTCCACTCCATATCAGACATATTCAAGAAAAAGTAATGACGTCTAGAAAACTAATGCAAATCAAAAAATAATCTTCAGACTGAATAAAAGTGAAGACCGCGCTGGGTAGGAAAAAGCCTTACGGGTGCAATAGGGTGTATACATTTTTATTCCTAGGGTAACTTTATAATCGCTAATAACGGATCAATCGTCCTTAAATCAATGTTCTAATTATAAATTACTTTTATCTTCATTTACGAGCCAATAAATTTTATTTATTTTATACGTTACTTAATTCTAGGGTTGCCGCTAGGACAGAGTATACTCCGTATGTATATTATGTCACTGTATATCAGTAATTGTAAATTGAAGTAAATTCTCCTTTCAACATTTGTGAGAAAATACATTTATGAGGACACTACTTCACACTTCATATTAGGGAAAGTTTCTAGACAACCAGAATTCATTATTGGCATGCTAATTAATAATTCTTCTGACTCTTCCTGATTGGTTGTGCGCATGTAATCAGTGCTGAACTTAATTAAATCTAAGAACGTTTTCGGGTTATAATGAGTCACTTGTGTTGCTATGTATATTGCAATAATAATAATAATAATAATAATAATAATAATAATAATAATAATAATAATAATAATAATAATAATAATATGAAATTAGCGGGAACACTGGATTACAAGATATTAGAAACATTCCGTATTGACGGTTTTCACTTTACAACGGTGAAAAATGAGAGTATCCTCCTAATTCAATACAATAAATATTCCGTCATTAGACGGAGTAAACAAATTCAAACATCAAAAAGCTGGTTCTATTCCTGTGATTATAAAATTCAAACATGTTTCGGCTCGTTTGAGCCATCTTCAGTGAAAAATGAGGGGAGTTTGAAATAATTTACATAATATAAATTGAAAAAATGCTAAAAAGCAATGCTCCTTCATTATGATTTTTAGCATTTCTTCAACTTATATTATGTAAATTATTTCAAACTCCCCTCATTTTTCACTGAAGATGGCTCAAACGAGCCGAAACATGTTTGAATTTGTTTACTCCGTCTAATGACGGAATATTTATTGTATTAGGAGAATACTCTCATTTTTCACCTTTGTAAAGTGGGAACACTGGAAGTGAAAAAGTAGCTAATATAACACGTGCAGATAAGTTACGTAAAGCCTACACAATCACTTGGAATATGTACAATAGGAAATCACTTTCCACCAAAGCCAAACTCCGCCACTACAACACATTTGTTCTCCCAGAAGCACTCAACCCAATAGAGACGTTATCATTAAACTTAACCATCAACATCAAGGACATAGAGAAAATTTAACGGAAAATACTCAGGAAGATATTTGGACCCAAGATTCAAGAAGATCAGAAGAACTGTATTCTACGACTTAGCGATTCTCCTCAGTTGCACGGATGAGGCGTAGGAAATTTTATGGACATAAAGAACGAATGGATGACTCTCAACTGACCAAAAAATTCTTCATCATCATTAACGGAACCCGACAAACCAAATTACGCTGGTTGGTAGACACTCAAGGCGACCTTGCAGATATTAACATTGACCCACTGGCAACTATACGGACCACATTCAGACAGAAAATCAATTCACAAAAGTTCACATCCAAGAACCCAACAGCCAGGAAATTGAAACTCAAAAATTCTTCGCCGCTGGAGAGAAGACAAGTCCATAGTGAAATGATGAGGAAGTTTGGGGAAAATAAGAAAAACAAGACCAGTGCTAAAATTAATGGTTCTACGTGCTCCTTGGAGGGCAAAACGCATATAATAATATGGAGCAATAGACAAAGATGACTTTTGCAGATTTATTTTGTGGTGCAGGAGATGTGAATACGTTTCAAGCCATAGTAATAAGCTCGAAATCATTTTGCACTCCATAAAATAAATTATAAATGAACTTCCAGAAGAAGAAAACCAGTTTCTCCCTAAATAGGCTATATCAAAATGCAAAGATAGTTGTGATGATGTTCGACTTGGAGAAGAGGAGAAAGAATAACAAGATTAAGGAGGAGTACGAGAAAATAAAATAATAAGAGCAAGAAGAAACGGATAATGCCCGCCTCTGTGGTGTAGTGGTTAGTGTGATTAGCTGCCATCCCCGGAGGCCCGGGTTCGATTCCGGGCTCTGCCACGAAATTTGGAAAGTGGTACGAGGCCGAGAACGGAGTCCACTCAGCCTCGGGAAGTCAATTGAGTAGAGGGTGGTTCGATTCCCACCTCAGCCATCGCAGAAGTGGTTTTCCGTGGTTTTCCACTTCTCCTCCAGGCAAATGCAGGGATGGTAACTAACTTTAGGCCATGGCTGCTTCTTGTCTATCCCTTCCGAACTTTCCATCCCCCCCACCACATAGTCACTGTTCAGCATAGCAGGGGATGCCACCTGGGAGAGGTACTGGTCATCGTCCCTAGTTGTATCCCCCGACCAAATGTCTCACGCTCCAGTACACTGCCTTTGGGGTGGTAGAGGTGGGATCCCTCGCTGAGTTCGGGGGAAAATCCAACCCTCGAGGGTAAACGGATTAAGAAAGAAAGAAAGAAAGAAAGAAAGAAACTGATAATGATGATTTTCTTATTAAATTTGCTTCACGTCGCATTGACACAGACGCAACAAGGAATACTTCCGCATTATTAAGGTACATTCACAGTAAGATTAGTTGAATTTCTTATGTATTACCCTGTTCATTGGAAAATAGATTACTGATATTGAAGTTCGGCGTTTTAACTACATTGAGTTTTTAAAATTTGCTGAAACATCTGTAAGATAAGTTTGTCTACAGTTCATTGTAGGGTTTCCGTAGAAATTTTTGATTTTACAACAAATCATTGAGGAAAAAAATATTTAATTTTTTCTGATAGAAAATGGAAGTTACTCCGGAAATAAGTAAAAAATAAAAAAAAAATTAAAAATAAAATAAAATTATAAGCCATGTTCTTTTATTATGGTTGATCTTAAGGTTTCCAACAGTAACTCATTTAAAAAGTGTGTACTTCAGCAGAAGTAATAAATAAATTCTTCCTCTTAAGAAACATTTATTATGAGATTTTCCTGGCTACGGTCCAAGAACTAGTTCTGGCGGAACACTTTTATTCATATTACAGTCTTTGTGAGTGTATAAGCATTTCTTTCAGCCCTCGTGCGGAAGTTAAACATCCACCTTCGAGATCATGATAGATATTTAGCATCGCAGACAAGTTTAATGCCATTTTCAGTCCAACAAATGACACAGGAAAGAAAACATGGATGTCTACAGTAAGTTGTTCTTATTTTAAATCAACAGAAAAATACATCGCATCCAAACGACCATGCTTGTGAATTTACTTTTATTTCTTTATTTCACATACCAGCGTCGAAAGTTCTGAAAAGGTATATTTTGGACGTGATCGACTAAGTTACACTATAAAATAAAACTGTCAAGTTAGCCAAAAAGTAGTATACACAAACCTCATCGCGCTTAGCAATTCTGGTGTACTCACTAATTCGTATATCCTGTTCGACATTTCTTTCTTCTTGCTGCTTATTCTACAAAACCTATGGAGTCTTATTTTCCTCACCGACCTGAGTGGCTTAGGTTGTAGGATCTAAGTCCAAGATGATGACATCGATCCTAGCTCCGACCGGTGGTCTTTGAAGGTGCTTAAATCGCCAGCCTCATATCAGTAATTTTCCAGCAAGTAGTACAGCTCCTGCTAAACACAATTTTCTGAGCACTCGCCGTCTCCTAAAACTGTAAAAGAAGCCAGCGGAACGTAAAACTAATACAGTTCTTTATTCATTTCTCCTCCTCATCTGATATTACCATACCGGGCAAGTTGGTCGTGTGGTTAAGGGCGCGCGGCTGTGAGCTCGCATCCGGGAGGTAGTGGGTTCGAACCGCACTGTCGGCAGCCCAGAGAAGGGTTTTCCGTGGTTTCCCATTTTCACACAAGGAAAATGCTGGGGCTGTACCTTAATTAAGGCCACGGCCACTTCCTTCCAATTCATAGGCCTTTCCTATCCCTTTGTCGCCATAAGACTTATCTGTGTTGGTGCGACGTAAAACAGTAGCAATAAATAAATAAATAAATTAAATAAATAAATAAATGATAATCTCATATTTCAGGCGGTCATCACTCTTCATTTTTTCCCTTCAGTTGTCGTTTAACTAGTGGATAATCCCACAGTTTTGCGTCTTAATATGGAAATCATCTCTAGATTATTATGTTTTTTACAACTCGATTTACGTCGCACCGACACAGATAGGTCTTTTTGCGACGACGGGAAAGGAAAGGGGTAGGAGTGGGAAGGCTGAGGTCGTGGCATTTACTAAGGTACAGCCCAGCATTTTCGTGGTGTGAAAATGGGTAACCACGAAAAATCATCTTCAGGTCTTCCTACAGTGGGGTTTGAACCCACTATCTCCCGAATGCAGTCCCACAGCTGCGCGCCCGTAACCGCACATTCAACTTGCTCGATGGAATTATTATTATTATTAAGACTCAAATTTTTTGAGGAATTTAGGGAGCGTTTCGACTGACTCATCAATGCAATTGCTGTTTGCTTTGCTTTACGTCGCACCGACCTAGATAGGTCTTATGGCGATGATGTGACACGAAAGGCCTAGGAATGGGAAGGAAGCGGCTGGGGCCTTAATTAAGGTACAGCCTGGTGTGGAATTGGGAAACCACGAAAAACCATCTTCAGGGCTGCCGACAGTGAGGTTCGAACCCACTATCTCCCGGATGTGAGTTCACAGCTGCGTGGTCCGAACCACACGGCCATCTCGCCCGGTGTAAGTAATTGAACTATCTGCACTGAAAACGTTATGCCAAATTTTAACATCATTTTAGTCTATGTTAACTCTAGCATAGCTATAAATATTAAATATGTGTATTAGGTAATAACGTGTGAAAAAAAATTGTGTGTACCAAGTTTTAATGGATACCTTCGCTGGAAGGCAGTATATCTAATAATGTATCGAATGAGGGACACTAGTAAAATACTGGTATTTATATTTTAGTAACCATGTCTTCATAAAGTGCCTCTTAACTATCGTTACGTACTGGAAACTTAAAACTTACTCTTTAAAGAAGTAGTAGGAATTCTGTATGCCTCAATCGATGTTTGACCAACACCGTATACTCACTATTTACATAATTGAATCCGCACGCTCATGTTTACCCTATGAAGTACTGTAATATTCCTGCGGAAGATAATCATTTGAGGACCACATTAACAATCTGCATTAAATTCGTATACAATTAGAAACACAAATATGAGAGCTAGTTAACACTACAGATATAATTGAACATACACAATAAACGAACGAGGTAAAGAACACAAATACATATATCTCAACAACTAATTAAAATATATTAAGTATGTTCTTCACTGGTCGATATACTGCACCCATCTAGTCAGTGCTGCATAAATGGTTCAGTACCATAGTATTATATTTACTAACCAAACCTCTGGCACTAGAGCCCTGAACGGCCTTGGCCTACCAAGCGACCGCTGCTCAACCCCAAGGCCTGCAGATTACGAGGTGGTGTGTTGTCAGCACGGCGAATCCTCTCGGCCGTTATTCCTGGCTTCCTAGACCGAGGCCGCTATCTCACTGTCAGACAGCTCCTCAATTCTAACCATTTTTTGCTAGTTGCTTTACGTCGCAAGGACACAGATAGGTCTTATGGCGACGATGGGACAGGGAAGGCCCAGGAGCTGGAAGGAAGCGGCCGTGGCCTTAATTAAGGTACAGCCCCAGCATTTGCTTGGTGTGAAAATGGGAAAAAACGGAAAACCATCTTCAGGGCTGCCGACAGTGGGGTTCGAACCTACTATCCCCCGAATACTGGATACTGGCCGCACTTAAGCGACTGCAGCTATCGAGCTCGGTCAATTCTAACCACGTAGGCTGAGTGGACCTCGAACCAGCCATCAGATCCAGGTAAAAATCCCTGATCTGGCCGGGAATCGAAACCGGGGCCTCCGAGTAAGAAGCAGGCACGCTACCCCTACACCACGGGGCGGCTAGTATTATACTTAATCCAATTAAAGATAATTTCATGATATAATGCTACTATAACCTGGTCCTCGGTATAGAGGGACCTGAGTACGATTTCGGGCAGCCAGGAATTATTTCATGTAGTTCGGAAGCTGGGTGGTTCAGTTTGTCTTAATACACACATTTATTTACATACAACACATCACGCTAACAACCACTGCAGAAACAGAGGCTAGTCAATACATCCTTCTACGTAAGATCGGCGTCAGGAAAGGCATCCACACGTAAAACAGGGCTTAATCGATGTGGAGTACCGAACGCACGTAATTGGGAAAACGTTCAGGAATAACAAGAAGAATAATGTAATTTCAATAATAATAATAATAATAATAATAATAATAATAATAATAATATATAGGGAAATGGATTATACCCTACATCTTCAAGTACTGTATATTCCTGAACGCCAGGCTAAGAGTGTCCATCTGCTCTTGCATGCATGAATACAATTCAATCAGGCAATTAATTAATTAATTCAGTGAATTCATAATGTCTACTGTAAGCTAAGGATTTGTATTGACACAAATTAACAGGGGAAGGCACATATTGTCCTAGCCCTAGGCTATATAACAATGCTATCGTCTAGGACAAAAATTTAAAAAAGCCACAGTTCTAGTCTTTCAGACAAGCAACTCACTGTTGAAAACATCCTAGGGATATGAGCTACGGATTTTAGGTAAATAAAATATAATAATAACTTTTTTTGATAGTTGCTTTACGTCGCACCGACACAGATAGGTCTTATGGCAACGATGGGATGGGAAAGGGCTAGGAGTTGGAAGGAAGCGACCGTGGCCTTAACTGGGGTACAACCTCAGCATTTGCCTGGTGTTAAAATGGGAAACCACAGAAAACCATCTTCAGGGCTGCCGACAGTGAGATTCGAACCCACTATATCTCAGATGCAAGCTCATATTTGCGCGCTCCTAATCGCACGGCCAACTCACCCGGTAATATATTATTAATATGAGAATGCATCGTTTCCCGTAAGTACTATTACGAGCGCTAATGTGAGTCAATGCAGAGTTTCACTTAAGCCCTTCGTGTGGTGATTGGTTTAAGAAATGGAATCTTTCTCCCAAAGTTAAGAAGTGCAATACAATCTCCTTTTAATTGCTAAGACAATTAATGAACACTGCCTATACCATCCAGGGAAATACATTGCAATCGGCTTCTCAGGTAAGAGACCTAGCTGTTATAATACACTGTAAACTAACCTTCTCTGCTCATATATAGTCTATAAAATCCCGTGCTATGCGTGCCCTAGGCATTCTTTACAGGTTCACTGAAATTAATGATATTAACGCCTTAAAATTATACTTTGTCTCGTATATTCTGACCATCACTGACTTTTGTTCCCCTATTTAGTCCTCATCTGCCATCACAAACATATTTCAACCAAATAGTATTTTTAACTTTTTCACTTTCATTGTTAAGACTCGTAATCCTGTTTTCAAGAACAAAACTAAATCTGATATTTTGAACTACCTGGGTATACTTGACCTGAAAAGCCGTTTACAGTTCTCCGATCTATGTCACCTTCATAAAATAATCAATGGCTACACCAAATGTAATACTCTTCCGGCGTACTTCCCAATACACGTTCCTCCCCGCCCAACACGCCACCGGCGCACATATCATGAGTCCCGTCCGAGCCTAACTTTACAACACCACTCTATCTTAAACCGTCTCCCTACTCTTGGTAACTCACTACCCGATACCTACATATACCGGGCGAGTTGGCCGTGCGGTTAGAGGCGCGCGGCTGTAAGCTTGCATCCAGGAGATAGTGGGTTCGAATTCCACTGTTGGCAGCCCTGAAGATGGTTTTCCGTGGTTTCCCATTTTCACATCAGGCAAATGTTGGGGGTGTACCTTAATTAAGGCCACGGCTGCTTCCTTCCAACTCCTAGCCCTCTCCCATCCCATCGTCGCCATAAGACCTATCCGTGATGGTGCGACGTAAAGCCAATAGCAAAAAAAAAGTACATATTCACACCTTCCACATTCTTGAAACAAAAAATTAAAAGATTCCTTTCAAGTCCTCTCCAGGTTTCCATTTTCTTTCGTCCATCCGTCCCTCGAACTTTCTTCTTCTTAATTTCTCTAACGCCGGGCTGAGTGGCTCAGACGGTTAAGGCGCTGGTCTTCTAACCCCAACTTGGCAGGTTCGATCCCGGCTCAGTCCGGTGATATTTGAAGGTGCTCAAATACGACAACCTCATGTCGGTAGATTTGCTGGCACGTAAAAGAACTCCTGCTGGACTAACTTCCGGCATCTCGGCGTCTCCGAAGACCGTAAAAGTAGTTAATGGTACGTAAAGCAAAATAACATTATTAATTTCTCTAACCGACACTTCCCAGTTATCGTTGACGTTGTTGTAACATCGTTATTGTAAGTAATTTTAATTTATTGTTGATACTTAATATCGTTGTTTATACCTTTGTTATCTTTTATACATATTTAAAATTATTGTTATTATTATTATTATTATTATTATTATTAGTGTCAAATGGCCCTCCATACGCTGTACCTAATTTATAAATAAATAAATAAGTAAATAAATAAATAAATAAATAAATAAATAAACTACATTAGGTGTGGACATTTTTCAAAAATCAAAAAAATGTTTGCGGGTATTGAACCAAGGAGCACACTACAGAAAGAATAGTTTATATAAGTTAATCTGGCTAAGAATTGAATCAAAAAGATAAATAGTAAAGATACAAGTGATTTACGCTACTTTTCCAGAACTGCATTTAGGCCGGTAGTGATTTTCAAAATTTGCTTTTTTAGTCTGATAAATCTATCCAATGCTGTTAGTCCTTCAATTTTGCGTTTAGCCTGCTTAGAAATGTTTTCAAAATTAAAATCTTATAAAATACAATTTACAGATCGGGTGTTCGTAAATAGTGAGTAAGCGTAATTGTAATAGTTAAGGTACTAAAACCAAGCCAAACCAAACCATCCAAACCAAACCCCATGGCACTACAGCCCTTGAAGGGCCTTGGCCAACCAAGCGACCGCTGCTCAACCCGAAGGCCTTCAGATTACGAGGTGTCATGTGGTCAGCACGACGAATCATCTCGGCCGTTATTCTTGGCTTTCTAGACCGGGGCCGCTATCTCACCGTCAGATAGCTCCTCAATTCTAATCACGTAGGCTGAGTGGACCTCGAACCAGCCCTCAGGTCCAGGTAAAAATCCCTGACCTGGCCAGGAATCGAACCCGGGGCCTCCGGGTAAGAGGCAGGCACGCTACCCCTATACCACGGGGGCCGGCCTAAGGTACTAAAGATAAATTAATTGTGAAAACATCATGCACGTATCAAAATAATTTGGAGTGCAATAAATGATTACTTTCTCCCTGGCGATCCTCAAATAGGGATGGGACTATTCTATTCTACAGCACGGTCATCCGACCTGAGATATTATATGCAGCCGAATGCCTGCAGTAAATATGCAAAGTCTAATAGAGAAAGTTAAAGTCAAGGAAGGAATGATCTCGACGGAAATCCTTGGTCCTGTCAGAGAAAATGGAGTGTTCAGGAGAAGACATACGTGCACGTGGAAAATGTCACTGACCAAATTCGTAAAAGAAGGGTTAACAATCTGGTCACCTGGCCCGGAAATGCACAAGGGGATTAATCAACCGGATATTCACCTATTTCCAAGAAAATAAAACAAAGGGAACCAGTTTCAACGAGGTAGAGTGGGATCTATAAGGAGTGGGTGTCACACATGAAGATACAGAAGATCGTTCGATGTCTGGTGATGATGTTTGAAGGGTAATTAGCTTATGAAAAGCCATGTCTCCACCAAAGATCAAGCTCAGTTGGAAATCCAGCATTTCTTGCTATAGCCCAACAACGTAATTTCCATTGCAGCAGACATTTTGGCCGAGCGAGCATGTCTATCTTATCCCACTCCTCCTGACAGGCTTTTCACAGGACATTGATACTCCGTGAACGACTATTTCCTAAGGCCCTTTTTAGGAGTCTAAATACACAGACACCCATGGGTGACCCATCGGGTGTCTTCAGCGGAATGTCAGTAAAAGGAATTGCACGGAATCCAGTTGCCATCTCCATTCTCTCTAAGAAGGGACGAGTCGAACGAGAGGTGTGGCTGGATGGTTTATCTTGATGTACGCATACCTGATTCTTCGCCCTCCCATACAGTGCTTCGATATCTGTGTTGTAAATGGGTGTTAAAACCTCTTGCTGATAGTATGTAGAGTTCACCTTCACATTATCAGTGACACGGCGAATGGTTAACTTGCCATTGTGGCAGTATCCAGCGATGATCATGAAATCCCTTGGAAAACTTTCCTGGCATTCTTTATACGGTGTTTGATAATTATTTTCGGCTCTAGGGCGGCAGTAAATCGAGCAGAGTTTGTTACAGTCATTAAGGGACACATGTGCTTTGCCGAATGTCACCACATTTTCCCCTCTATTTCTTGCTAGATAGTCCTCGCAGAGCTTTCTTGTGTTCCGAAATGTGACGAGGCAACAGCGTGTGAACTCAGCACTTATGCTGCTATTCTAATTGCTGGTCCTTGTTGATTATGGTGTTAACTGTTGAAACAGACATCCCTAACTTACTGTACATGCGATAGTCCTTTGGGGGGCAGGTTAACCACCTGAGAAAGAGCCTTCACTTTAATACCACTTATGGTGTACCGTTGGTGGCTGATCATCGATTTGTGATTTTTTCCCCCCCGGATTTAAGCCGCGTCAGCATTTGTCTCTTTTATTCAATACAGCACTGATCCCGTTCTTTGACAGCAAGAAATCACACTTCTTTCACATTCCTTGTATTGTAGAATAGCTACATTTAACATAGGAGAGGGCTGTTGTGTAGACCTCCCAGTAAGTGTCAATCCGCTTCGGCATCGTTGCAGCTAATGTCACGAAACTCTAGACACACGTTCTCAGTATTGACTTGAATCATCACTCCCCGTTTTGACGTGCTCAATTTGATAACAGCGTCGCCAGTGGTCTTAAAACTCGTCACAAGTGATCCCGAACGACCTTCTGTATTCAAAAGGGGAACTCCCTTAAAGGGGAAATATCAATCACACAGGGATTTCCAACAAAAATCGAAATTATAAACATGGAAGGCGTGGAATATGGGGTGAAAAGAACATTGAACACGTGTATGGGAGTAATGCGAGTACTGCACAAATGTTACAGAACCCGGAAGAAGAAAAAACAGTTGAAATGACGTAGTCTATATTTGATTGAAACTAAATAGGATAATAATAATAATAATAATAATAATAATAATAATAATAATAATAATAATAATAATAATAATTTTCAGAAAAAGCATTGTGACTTTTGGTACTTTCCGGGAGGTGAAGTGGACAGCTAGTGCAAAGTGGTAGGATGAACACTGTGCTCGTCACAGCAACCTAATGGAAACCTACTGGACCAATCGAAAATTGAGTAAACACCAGAACGCTCCGTAGTTGAGCGAATAATAATAATAATAATAATAATAATAATAATAATAATAACAATAATAATAATAATAATAATAATAATAATAATAATAATAACAATGTTTTCCTAGTGGTTAAACATCGCTCTAATACATCGAAGATTTTCGTCGACGGCAGGTTGGAAAAGGGCTAGGAATGGGAAGGTAGCAGCCGTGTCCTTAATTAAGGTACAGCCACAGCATTTGCCTGGTGTGGAAATGGAAACCCACGTAAAACAATCTTCAGGGCTGCCGACGGTGGGATTCGAACCCAGCATCTCCCGAATGCAATCTCACAGAAATATAAGACCCTAATAGCATGGTCAACTCGCTCGGTAATAATAATAATATCCATTTCACGTCCCTCTAGCTACTTGTACGGTTTTCGTAGATGCTGATGTGCTGGAATTTTGTTTCTCAGGACTGCCAGATAATCAATCAACACAAAGTTCATCGTGCCGGGATCGTGGGCTTTACCATCAGAACCACACAACCAGGCCTCCATTGAATAGACACATCGAAAATCTCGATTGTCAGAAGTAAGAAAAGACAAATTTCCTTTCTTATCTTTCCCTTCTCACCGAGCGAGTTGGCCGTGCGGTTAGGAGCGCGCGGCTCTGAGCTTGCATCCGGGAGATAGTGGGTTCGAACCCCATTGTCGGCAGCCCTGAAGATGGTATTCCGTGGTTTCCCACTCAGGCAAATGCTGGGGCTGCACTTTAATTAAGGTCACGCCCGCTTCCTTCCAACTCCTAGACCTTTCCTATCCCATCGTCGCCATAAGACCTCTCTGTGTCGATGCGACCTAAAGCCACTAGCAACAGCAAAAACATCTTTCCCTTCTTCGTACCCCATTCAGGTAATATCACTCTCGGCCAGGAGCCTCTACCCTCCTTCTACAGTCCCCAGGCTGGTGTGTAATACTCATCCGCTGTGGTCCCATAGCTCACAGCAGGAAAGCAGAATATCGGGATGACGAATGTCTTCACTTCCACTGTCCATCTCTAAATACCAATCTGTCTTTATTTTCCCACTTGTGCTCGTACATTTTGTCCTCATATCCTAGACCTCGTCCTGAAAATTCTTCCGCCGTTTGCTTGTCTAATTTTCGTGTTACAAGGACGAATCCTTAGGGAAATCACAATCAAAAGTCTTGTCATAATTCGCTGACAAAGAAAATTCCTTGAGTTGTTGTTTAGTCAGTGACATTGTCTAAGCACCTTATACGCGAGAAAACAAAGCAAAGGCATTTATTGCACCCTTCTTACTCTGAGTGGAAAATATTTCAACTGAATGAAGCAAAATAACCAGCTGGTGGCTGGAAGAGGAGAACTAGAATACGGAATATAGCTGACATCATACCAACCTGTATCGTACAGCCAACATGCTCAGAAGAAAAAAAACAGCATCTAGCAATATTCATTTCTACACTGTCTTATTTTAACTCTCAATGAAATATCCAAATAAGTGAGAGTTTACAAACAAACACACTTTGATTATATTCATTCTTTGTTGCTCTCCTTTAATTTCCTCTCTCCGAACGAATGTTAAATTTATTTTTAATTTATTTATTCCTGACTTATAATTGTGGCAAAGTTAGTGTCCATGGCCCTCTGTTACACCTAACCACTTTCAAAAATTTTAAAATGTAAACATAAGAGTAAGATATAGTAGGCCCAATTCTACAAAAAATAATATTACGGACAGACACGCTAATATCAGTTTACAAATCAGTAAGGCAATTAGGAGAATAATACTAATAACAAGAATAAAAAGAGTAAATATAATAATAATAATAATAATAATAATAATAATAATAATAATAATAATAATAATAATAATAATAATTGAAGAGAAACAGCATAATGGAAGAAGAAGCAACAGAGACAGAGAGAGATTTAGAAACATGGTGTTAAAATTGGAAGTATTCCAAGGTCGGCAGGGAAAGAAAACAGGTTCAAAATGGTCCGAGGATAGGAAAGGAAGGCATAGTGAGCAGATGGAGGAGTATTGGGGGAAGAAGAAGGAACAACAAAGAATGAAGCATTGAAATTGTCACCAAGTCCCTAGAAGACCGTAACGGAGAATGAAATAATAATAATAATAATAATAATAATAATAATAATAATAGATAAAAGAAAACCCGTTCACACAACATACACACGATGACTCAAACAAGTCACTTAATGTGCCCAGCAAGCAGATTTGAATTTATGAGATTTTTTTAAATTTTTCTTCACGTCGCACCGACACATATGGGTTTTATGGTGACGACGGGATAGGAAAGGACTAGGAGTGGGAATGAAGCAGTCGCGGCGTTAATTAAGGTACAGTCCCAGCATTTGCCTGGCGTGAAAATGGAAAACCACGGAAAAACATCTTCAGGGCTACAGACAGTGGAATTCGAACCCACTATCTCCTGAATGCAAGCGCACAGCTGCGCGACCCTAAGTGCACGGCCACTTGCTCGGTATGAAATGAAGTAAAGTTCCGAATGTCTATCGGGATTCTCGATGCAGTAACGATTTAGTATCTTATCGATAGCCACTTAGTTGAAACATCAGTTCTGGATCGAAATTTGTAGAGGCGTATCCCTTAATACAAATACAGCGCGGATTGTACACACAGCATAAACCTGTAAGTAATAGGAATATATTCCCTTCCTTTCACGTTGCGGGCTTACCACGACATTATTAGGCCTAGTTCACTTTCCTACAAATAACTGAACTTCTAACAGTGCACCAGGTGTTTTCATAAGTCTTTTTCCATTTTCACTACGAGATGGCGCCAGCGAACAGTACGCAGCGTATGAATTTGACACATGCGTCAGTTTGTTCGTCTGACATTAACCTAGCAACACACACGAGTTGAGCCGCCAAACACTAAGGTCTGTGTTGTATCGTTCAGTGATCATGTCAACGCTTGTGCCTAAAAAAGAACATTTGCGGCACGCATTGCTTTTCTTATTTCATAAAAAAAAAATGCTGTGGAAAATCATCGTTTGTTGGTAGAAAAATTATGGCGAATACGCTCCATCGAATAGAACATGTGAGACAAGGTTTCAACAATTTTAAATGTGGTGATTTCAATGTGAAAGACAGTGCGCGCTCTAGTAGACCACAAAAGTGGGAAGACGAGCAATTGCAGGCGAAACCTTTAAATCATTACGCTATCGCTAACAAATGGTAAATTTGTCTTTTTTTTTTGCTTTACGTCGCACCGGCGCAGATAAGTCTTACGGCGACGATGGGATAGGAAAGGCCTAGGAATTGGAAGGAAGCGGCCGTGGCCTTAATCAAGGCACAGCCCCGGCATTTGCTTGGTGTGAAAATGGGAAACCACGGAAAACCATCTTCAGGGCTGCCGACAGTGGGGCTCGAACCCACTATCTCCCGATTACTGGATACTGGCCGCACTTAAGCGACTGCAGCTATCGAGCTCGGTAATAATTAATTTAAAACACGCATTGATCGAAAGGCGACCGCAATGGCCCAGCAGACACGGCAAAGTGATTTTGTTACACGACAATGTGCAGTCTCACACAGCAAAACCAGTGAAAGGCACCTTGAAATTGGTTGGATGGGACATCCTTCCGCACCTGCCATACAACCCCGACCTGGCACCATCTGACTATCACCTCTTCGCATCAATGAGGCACGCGCTCGCAGAGCAGCACTTCAGCAATTTCGCGGAAGTTGGAAAATGGCTCGACGAATGGTTTGCCGCAAAAGACAAGCAGTTTTTTTCTGGGATGGTATTCATAACTTGGTAAGTCTCCGTGGCTCAGGTGGCAGCGCGCCGGCCTCTCCCCGCTGAATACCGTGGTTCAAGTCCCGGCCACTCCATATGAGATTTGTACTGGACAAAGCGGAGGCAGGACAGGTTTTTCTCCGGGTACTCCGGTTTTTCCTGTCATCTTTCATTCAGTAACACTAGCCGATATCATTTCATTTCATTAGTCACTCATTAATCATTGTCCCAGAGGCGTGCGACAGGCTACGGCAGCCGGCAAATTTCCTATCCTCGCCGCTAGATGGGAGCTTCATTCGTTCCATTCCTGACCCGGTCAAATGACTGGAAACAGGCTGTGGATTTTCATTTTTCATTCAGTATTCGTAACTTACCTAGAAGATGCGGGAAGTGTGTAGAAGCCGACGGCCAATATTTTGAATAAACAAGAAATGAATTTCCCCTGAGAGTTGCGTTTTTTCTTTACAATAAACCCGGAAAAACTTATGCATACACCTGGTAGTGTGTCCACACCTATTTAAAGGGAAATGAATAAGAATGAAGCTCTACGAAGCATTATCTAATCATTCCATACTTAAGAAATACGAGTTATCCTGAGTGATGAGTTAGCTTGAACTTCTAATCATTGATCAGATATCCAACAACGCATACACTAAAATAATGAACTTGGTCATCAATGTAGTCTAATTTCAGGATCATTAATAAAAAAATTCTACCAGATATGTTTCATGTGAAGGTGTGTTTTCTGCCAACATTCGATAACACGAATTCAAAGTGTTTTATAATGAAAATCAATCCCTTGATTTGTACCCGATAAAATATAATTTATACCAAAGCATTCCACAAAAGACTATTAAGAAAACATTGCAGCTTTATGAGATGCAAACTTCGGAAGTTTGAACGTTTATATCGATTAGGTATGTTACATTATTACATGCAGCGATGCTAGGAAAAGAGGATCCTATGATATCAAAACGGGAATGCACGATAAAAAGAAGAAAAATTTTCCTACTTTCGGTAGTTCATCCCCATATCCAATAAATTTCTTCTCATTGTCATTAACGTGGTGGAATTACGTCTTTCGCAAGCTAAAAGTTAGTGAAATTAATATTTTTATTGCTTGGCAAGTAAAAACGTACGCTAATTTAAAGTAAATTTTAATGATACAGTACCATTCATTAAAAAACGGTTAGACGAGAAATAAGCCCAGTAATTAGCTGTAAATATTTTGAACAAATTCGCATATGATTTTTTTTTTTTTTTTTTGCTGGCAATTTAATGTTTATTGAAAGTAGGTATACATGGTTCGTTTGATGAAATTATTTAGTTATATCTGCCGGGCTGGGTAGATCAGGTGGCAGAACGCTGGCCTTCTGAGCTCAAGTTGCGGGTTCGATCTCGGCTCAGTCCGGTGGTGTTTGAAGGTGCAGAAATACGTCAGCCTCGTGTCGGCAGATTTTCTGGCACGTTAAAGAAATCCTGCGGGAGAAAATTCCAGTCATTCGGAGTCTAAGAAATCATTGATAATAATAATAATAATAATAGTAATAATAATAATAATAATAATAATAATAATAATAATAATAATAATAATAATAATAATAATAATAATAATAATGGCGTGTGGCCTCCGAAGAGGTCTGATGCATGTCTTTAGAATTGACGCAGTATTGGCGACCTGCGTGTCCGTGAGGATGAGGCCCTACCTAGGATGAATCCTAATGCTGAAGACGGCATACACATCCAGACCCTGAGCCATTTGAATTAATAAATGAAGATTAAAATTCCCAACCCAGCCGGGAATCGGACCTGAGACCCAAAGGCCAGCATGCTAACCATTTAGCCATGGAGTCGGACACCTCCGCAGGGTGCTGCCTTAGAATGTCCTGGAAAGCGTAACACTCATAGTACATAGTACAACGCACAGGGCGATGGGACTGCAGTAGTGGATCAGGTTCCCTGCAGAATAGAAAACAGCGTGCGTGCATCGAACGGGTCGTTCGCTGGGGTCGCAATGCCAAATAATGTAATAGAGAGCTAGTGAAAGCTATGGGGAATAATGCCATTCCGTACCGAACCATTCCGAGGTGGGCTGCAACATTTCAGCTCGGAAGTGAAGCAAGCAACGACCTGGAACGGTCCGAAAAACCTGTTAGTGTCCGGACTGATCTGTCGCCTGCAGGAATTACCCACCGCATTAGCGTCGATAGAGAGGATGGACACTACTCGAGTTACAATCCAAAACATCATCCTACTCAACGGCAACGGAAGATCACATACAATAGAGGCTGTATTGAGGCAACTTCAGCGCTGGGGTTGGGAAGTACTGTGACAACCGCCATACTCACCAGACCTGTCTCCGTGCGATTTTGATCCTATTCCCAAAGCGAAAGAACCAACGCGTGGGAGACGGTTTGGGACACGAGACGACATTGCCAACGCTTTGAAACATGAGATTACAAAATTCACACATGGTGAGGAGACTGGTATCTGCCGTCTCCCTCATCATTGACAGCGTGTTGTGGACAATCTAGGGGACACAAGGATTTCATGGCTGTTAAGTTCCTCGCTTTATATCGTACAGTTGGCAAACCTACTCGTTTTTATTCGTACATTCCGCAGAATCTTACGCTCCTCACTCCCATCTGTGTATTTCCATTTGTTTGGTAAACCCCGCATTCGTGCGAAAACATACATACAATGATTTATGTCCCAAACATGGTATTTATTCTTAATCGTTACATTTCATGTCATGTTTTCCTACTTATTGCATTATTGGGCTGGGCTGTGTCGTTGGCATTACCACAAGGTTTATGCCGTAGAACTCGTTTTAATGACAGCCACGGTAGAATTGCTGGGCTGTGTGTGTATCTGTCGATACTCTCTGATACGTTCTGTTGGAGACTTCATGGGCTTACTCGATTCCACCGATTTCCCTTTACCTCCTGCACGTGATTACTGTAGTTTCTGATCCATTTAGACCGGGAGATACTGAGTTCGAATCCCACTGTCAGCAGTCTAGAGTATAGATTTCCGTGATTTCCCATTTTCACACCAGTCAAATGTTGTGACTGTACTTGAATTAATAACACGGTCGCTTCCTTCCCACTTCTATACCTTTCCTATACCTACGTGTGTCGGTGCGACGTTTATCAAATCGTAAAAAAAATACTCTTCCTTTCTGCTGTCCGATTTCACATGGAATGTCCCATATGTAGACACTTACAAATATTTTGAAGTAGTTGAGACAGTAATTTTTTTCACGAGATTCAAATAAAATACACTGTTATCTTCACGTTCCTAAAATATTTTCAAACTCATCATAGCGTCGATCTTGTCTTCAATATCGGCATAGCACAGTGCCGAACAACCACTTGTTTTGATAAAGACTTACCAAAAAATAATCCTATACTATGACACAAATCCAAAAATAATTTACTAATCCACATTCCACAGTACAGCGATAAAAACATCCTTAACGTAAACATGTCTGAAGGATAATAATTATGGTAAATTTAACATATCACCCTAATTTTAAACCCAAATGAAAATACTATTTTTACGCTAAGTTTACTACGGAAGTACTTGCAATTACTGGCACGTCTCTATGATAGATGATGCAACGTTCCTAAAAAAGGCAGTGAGAGTATTAAGAATAAATCAGTAACATGCAGGATGGTTGCAGAACGTACGTAATTACCGAACATGTCATTACGATAGGCTTTACGTGTAAGGAAAGAGAACAATTGTGCATTGTTTCCTATAATTGCTGGAGGTGACACTTTCGCGTCCTATGCTGCGTTCTTGTCGATTGTAAGAAGCAGTTAGATTTATATACTTTTATTTGATACGATCGAAGAGAAATTTAATGGTACTATTTACAAACGCTAATACCAAGTTCTTTAATTATGGATTTTTAGAAAAGATAAAATATCTCCACGTAACATATTTCACTAAACCGATTTCATACATTCTTCTAACATAAAGTCCACAATTTCTACAGAAAAGCCACAGCTGGAAAAAATATTAACTTGCGTTTCACAATCATAATCTTCTTCCTTTTCCGGATAACTAATTTGCTGTCTTCTTGTTAACGCGGGCTGCGGCCTTTTGTCTCCAGTTCATGTTTACTCTTTTGCGGATAGGTTTGCTATCAATCCCATTTTCAGGATTTATCAAGTTACAAACGATGCACTCTGTGGAATGGTTTTTAAAACTCAATAAACGAATCGATGACAAGCACATCCTCCTATTGATCAAAGCAGGTTTGAAGCAAAATGTTTAGAGAAAAGTATGCTTCTCTCCTTTCAGAGAAACTCCAAAATACAAACTACGATTCTTCTAGATCTTGTTCACATTGAGCCTTAATTTTGTTGTGAATTATGTAGAGAAAATCTCATGTGGATTTTCAGCCTATAATCGCTACACGTATGTGCCTTTCGATTTTTGGTAGCACAGAACGTCGGAGATAATCCGATGTTAAGTTATATGTCATAATGAACAACTTAAATGATAAAAAAAACATTTAAGCTCTTAAGTTTTTAGGCCTTTTCAATCGTGAAATTACCAGTGTTTCGCTCCAGTGTAGCAGTGGGCTCATCAGTTGGAATGCTGCACCTTTCCAGCCGCTGGTGCTAGAGCGCCGTTGAGACACCACTGCAAGCCTCCTATGTAGGACAATGCAGTGACGGTGCACTAGGGGAGGCATATGCCTCCACTTGTATAAATGTCTGCCTGTGGCCTATATCAATTTTAATTATAGTAGAATGTTATATTCATCAATAATCTTCAGAAGTTCTAGATGGATGTTGCTTGAACTGGGTGATTTTTTGTTCCTTGCAACATTTACAGCACTCAACATTTCTGATTCAAGAAATAGAGAGCAATCACTGTTTGTTTATGGATCACATTCTCTACTTTTTATGTCATTGAAATGATCTTGCAGATAGGATTCTTATGAACTAATACATATTATAATTTATATGTAAGATGTCAAAATGAAAGTCAATTCCATGCTCATATGGCCGAAGACTTTCGATGGAAGTAGTGGTAGTTTTTGAATGTATGTATAATTTCTTAATTCAATCCCTGTAGCGTCCAGAAACAGTAATGGTTAAGTGGTATAGAGATATATCACCTGCAAACGTGTTAATTCAATGGACTGTATAATCAATGAAAACTTTATTGTCAGTAACAAATACTGTATTAGTCATTTGCGGGAAGTTCGTTGTCTGCCCTTGGTTCCTCAATAGGTAGACGTCTTGGACTACCGTCCAACATCTGTCTGTTTTATAACCTATAATTGTGTGGAAAGTCATCTCAGTTTGCTCACCTAATATTAACAGTTATTACAACAGGTTGCTTAAAGGAATAGGAAATAATAACTTTGCATTACCATATACAGGTTTTCGGCGACGCTGGGAGAGTATAGGGCTACGGCTAAGAAGGTGAGGCTGTGATTTTAATTAAGGAACTGTCCTAGCTTTTCCTTCGTGAGGAAATAAGAAAATATTCAATATCATCATTATTTCCGAACGTAGGTTTCGAAACCACATGTCCCTAATGCGAGTTAACAATTAACAGCTGCAATAAATATTAGCATAATTCATTATGATGAGGGCAGGCATTTAGACATGACCCTAATGGATATGAATATGTGATAAATTAATACGGAGATTACGGTATGAAACGTAATATAGCGTACATATGTACTGGATTCTATATCACTATTTTCAGTCAACAAAAACCAGAATGAAAGGCTTATTAAAATGGTGATACGCGTTATGCACCTCGATAATATAGATCATAGAGTAAAAACTGAATACGGATTATCTTTTCAAATAGTTTTTTTGTATATTCAAACAAAGTTGAAGTTAACAATGAAAGTAGATAGAAATGACCACTGTCCAATACACGCACCAGAGCATAAGGGAAGTTTAGGAAAGTGCCATCCAGAATTATAGTAAAATTTTCCATTTCCTCGCAAAAATTACAATCAACTCAGTTGTTGGTTTTACTTGAAAGTTGATAGTATTGTCATAAGTGGCGGACTGGCAGTTTTACATGAATTCTGAATTTAATTTTAAGGAAGCGAATTTTTTATTTTAGATGTATTAAATATGATTCGAACACCAACCACCTGGGTGAAAAGCCAATGGTGGTGCACGTCGATTATCACGTCCTACTTATTTATCACCTCCTAATTACTTATTATAAATAATATCCTGGTTAATTTCGACTTTCAGCCCACATAAAGATGGTTTCCAGTTACTTAGATGTTCACATCTCTAGTGAGTTAGCGTCACCCATGTGAAAATGCATTCGATGCTCTTCGACATTTCTATTTTCTCTCTATTTTACCGTTCCTTAGGCAGTCCGATGACTGTTAGATAACAGGACTTGTTTATGAAGTACTTATCTCATTGAAACGTACACAAGTGCTCAGTGTAATGTTTGTGATATCCTAGGATGAGTGGCTAACACGGTAGAGTGCTGGCTTTCTGAGACCAAGGTGATGAGTTCGGTCCGGTGATATTTGAAGGCACCGTAGGTTTACAGATACGGGTTCAATTCCGCTTCTCCGCAACCTTCGGCATAAAAGGAGAGCACCAGTCGTAATTTGTCGTGAGTGATTAATTCAATTTTGTCTGGCACTTTGGCTGGTTGACAACACTGGCGAAAATCAGTGTCAGTATTAATATTTCTATTGAATTTTCCTAGTATTCGAGGTTTACATTAGAATTGTATTACGCTCAGTTTTACGACTTATGGAAATTATGAAGGGATATACTCACTAATGCGTGCTTCTGTAGTGGTTGGTGGTGTATGCAAATGAAGGTGTATTATTTCTTTCTTTCTTTCTTAATCTGTTTAGACTCCAGGGTCGGTTTTTGCCCCGGACTTAGCGAGGGATCCCACCTCTATCAAATCAAGGGCAGTGTTCTGAAGTGCGAGATTTTTGGTCGGGGATATGAAAAATGTATATGATGTTTCTTGTTTATGTGTGTGATACTTCCATGCATGCATGTCTAAGGGTGAATTGTTCAGTTTTGGACCCGTTTTAATATCTCAATTGTACGTAGTATGCAAAAGTACTGTATATAGAGGTCTGTCAGACCGGACCTGGGTATGTCTTCGAAATGTGACTCGGGTAACTGAGCGTTAAGGTATAGCCCCAGGATTTGGCTGGTGTGGAAATGGGAAATCACGGAACACCATCTTCATGGCTGCCAACGGTGGGATTCAAACCCACCACCTCCCGAATATAAGCTCACATCTACACGAGGCTAACTGCACGGCCAACTCACTCGGTTTGCTATAATCCATCACACAAGTCAACTCGTCAGGTCGTTCACCTGCCAGCCTACAACTGATGCTATCATAGGAGAATATTCCGCGTATCTCTAGCACACCATCTTATGCATTCTATCAGAATGACGCTTGACTAAACTTGGACTGAAAACGCAAGGCTCATACAACAGTGTATCACTGCCCGGCAAGGGAGAGATTAACATACGACATAGTGGGTACTATTAGTTACCATACTTTCGTGTTATTAAGAGTGCCGATGTGACGGCTAGATAACCAGGTAGGTGTGAGGAGAACTCAGGAAGTGACGGTAATTGGCTCCGAAACAAGTTCGTATGCCTTTCAGGCTATTGTTCAAAGCGGCATGCGTGTGTGTGTCGCAGATTTATGTTGGTGCTGCAGAATATAATTCCTACGCTTTTACTGAGTGATTGGCAAGAAGTGATAACAAGCCCGTTCACAAAGTATAAGGAGAGGGAAAAACACTCGTGTTGTAAGCTTCAAAACTAATCATGAAAATTAAAATTTACACTCCATGCAAACGAAGTTTTAACGTTCATTGATCTTACTTACGGGTTCCTGTCACAGTCTTCTAGAGTAGAATAGAAAAATGCGAATAATAAACAAGAACTTCAACGTTACATTATGAGCAAAGCAATACGTACAGGGATTCACAGTTTAAGATACCCTTTTTCGAGAGAGTTCTTTTTAGGTAACTTGAGCAAAAAGTTGAAAAGAAATGTGAAATTAATATGGATATTTATTTGGGCTGGGGGTTCTATTTCGGATCTGCATCATCAATTAAGCGTAGACAATTTTGCATTTCTACTGAGGCTTGTTTCATTACACTGTGTTTTGTGTAGTACGTGTTCGTTATTGCACAATGCAATCGTTGCTTTAGTCTGTATTTTCTGCTGTGCGTTTTGAATATTGCACATTGCAGGTATTTCACGGTTGTGTAGGTATTTTCACAGAAACATGTATGATTGCTGTAACAAACGGAATAAATAATAATTAGATAATTACTCTGCAACGAGCCACTGGAGACCACGGATTCGTTATGACAATACACTCAGACGGTTGTTGTTGACACAAAGACGCACACACGAAATTCACTCTACTGTGTACAGTTTTATTTACAAATTATACACACACAATAACTAATAACTGCTCTCTTGAACAAAACACTACTACGAAGGAAAAGAATAAGAAGGAGACTGCAACACTTGCATGTCAACCAACTACCAACGCAACAAATTCACTTACTCGATTAACGACTTGCACTCATAAATCTCATATTAGATAACTCTGTTTTTGTGAAGCCGAATTTAGAAGTCAGAAGTGCTTGCCAGTCAGATGAAAACAATATTGAAATTATCACCGTTGAACTAAGTAACTGTGTAATCACCTCAGTCTATAAACCACCTGCAGCAGAATTTTCCTTCATTCCACCCCACAATTTTGATAAAAGTAAAGCCTCCATTGTTATAGGTGATTTCAACAGTCACAGTCATGTATGGGGTTATGCACATGAGGACAAGAATGGTGAGACAGTTCTCTCGTGGGCTGAAAATTTTCAACTCGCCCTCATCCATGATAGCAAACTCTCTCCTTCTTTTAACAGTGGAAGATGGGGACGAGGCTATAATCCAGACCTCCTTTTTGTTAGTGAAAGCATTATGCATACATGCACCAAAGCAGTATGTCCACCAATTCCAAACACACAACATAGGCCCATCATGTGCCAAATTTTGCCACCAATAAGACCTCAAGAAGTCCATTTTAGGCGAAGATACAATTTTAAGAAGGCTGACTGGGCAAGATTTTCCAGCATACTGGATGAGAAGATTCTGAGCAACGCTCCTGTTCCTGAAGAGTACGACAAGTTTGTTGACATCGTCCAATTTTCTTCAAGGGCATCAATTCCAAGAGGTTGCAGAACCAGTTTTATCAAAGGCATTAAACCTGAAACGGCCACTTTGCTAGAAGAATATTACAAGAAATATGAACTTGATCCTTTTAGCGAAGAAACATCAATCCTAGCACAAAGCGTTATTTCCTCAGTATCACTGGCTAAAAGAGATGAGTGGATAAAATTAATGACAGATTGTGACATGAGCAAGAGCAGTCAGAAGGCCTGGAGACTTTTACGTCGTCTCAATAATGACAATACCCAAGCCAGCACATATTCTAATATAAAGGCAGATCAAATTGCCCATCAGTTGCTAGTAAATGGAAAATCAACCCGATCTAGAAAGCTAGATAAGAAACCAATAACACGGAAGCCAAACCAAGAGAGCAACATACTATCTCCACCATTTACTGAAGATGAACTGGAATCAGCACTGAGGAAGTGCAAATTGGGAAAAGCAGCTGGACTAGACGACATTCGAGTAGAGCAAATCAAAAATTTTGGTCCTGTTACGAGGCGTTGGCTACTGGAATTAATGAATATCTGTGTCCAAGAATGCAAGATTCCCAAAATCTGGCGGAAGGCTAGAGTCATTGCTATCCCTAAACCAGGCAAAGATCGGCTGGATCCTAAAAGCTATAGGCCTATTTCCTTGCTCTGTCACCTGTACAAGGTCCTGGAGAGGCTCATTCTTGAGCGACTGATAGGAAAGGTGGAGTCGTCTCTGATACCACAGCAAGCTGGATTCCGAGAAGGAAAAAGTTGCACATCACAGGTATTAAACTTGACACAGCATATTGAGGATGGCTTTGAGAATCGGCTCATTACAGGCGCTGTCTTCATTGATCTTTCTGCAGCTTATGACACAGTCAACCATCGGATTCTTCTAACAAAATTGTATGACATCACCAAAGACTTCCATCTAATGTGCAACATTAAAAATATTCTCCAAAACCGAAGATTCTTTGTGGAATTTCAGGGAAAAAGAAGCAGATGGAGAACACAGAAGAATGGGTTACCGCAAGGCAGTGTGCTCGCACCACTGTTATTCAACATCTATACTAATGATCAGCCTCTACCTGAAGGTACCCAGAGTTTTATCTATGCTGATGATTGTGCAGTCACTGCTCAGGCCAACTGTTTTGAAAAGGTAGAACAGACTTTATCCAAAGCTCTGAAAGAATTTACCAACTACTACAATGAAAATGATTTGAAGCCAAATCCTGCGAAAACTCATAGCTGTGTATTTCATCTCAATAACAAAAAAGCAGCTAAAACCTTACAAATCACCTGGGAAGGAATCCCTCTTCAACACTGTTCGACTCCAAAATATCTGGGAGTGATTCTGGACCGTACGCTTACGTATAAGAAACATTGCCTAAACGTGAAACAAAAAGTGTCTGCCAGAAACAACATAGTGCGGAAACTTCGAGGCACCACCTGGGGAGCTCACCCTTGCACTGTGAGAACAAGCGCGCTAGCACTGTGCTACTCCACTGCTGAGTATGCTTGCTCCGTGTGGCATAAGTCCAGCCATGCCAAAAACATAGATGTAGCACTAAATGACACCTGCCGTATTATCACAGGTTGTTTAAGACCTACTCCCATAGATAAACTCCACTGTCTCGCTGGTATAGCACCACCTGAAATCCGACGTGAGATTGCTGCTAGGCATGAGAAAAGCAAGGCTATGACTATGGAAGCCCATCCTTTGTATGCCTGTCAACCAGCACATCCTAGGTTGAAATCAAGAAAGAGCTTCTTGACAACCACTGAAGCTCTTAAAGGAACTCCACAACAAGCAAGAATCTCAATGTGGCGGGAAAAATGTCAACATTTGAGAGAATGGATGGTTCCAAAGGAAGAACTTCCTCCTGGACATTCTGAAAAGTGGACAACATGGAAGGCTCTCAATCGATTACGCTCCAGTACCACGAGATGCAAGACCAACCTACAGAAATGGGGCCTTCCTGTGGAGACAGTTTACTGCAAGTGTGGTACTAAGCAGACTAACGAACATCTTCTACTGTGTCCATCTTCTCCAGCCACTTGTACCATTAAAGATCTAATGAGAGCAACTCCAAATGCGCTTGTCGTGGCCAATTTTTGGTCAACCAATGTTTAAAATTTTTTGGTTTAATTTTTGTCTCTCTTACTTTGTACTTCTGACACGATAAATAAATAAAATACTCATAAATCTCACTAAAACAACTCATTTCAATCCTCAAGACTGCCTCTTGATATACATTGCTTGGCCAGGCTTCTAGAAGAATATGACACTACATGTATTCTCGTAATTTCTCTAGTAACTTATTTACAATGAATGGAATTTTCTGTAACTCTCTAGTTCCAGAGGTACGTTCTTCTGGACTATTACCGTGCGTTGCACAATATTGCATCGGATTTACACATCATATATACAGGTAATAATAAATTATATACTATTAGTTACGTGTACTTACATTAAATAAACTCATATATATATATATATATATATATATATACAGCAGATGTTTCAAGACATAACCTCACAAATAACAAAAAAATAATAAGTCCACGATTTATACCAAATAAATCCGGACATAACTGCATAAATAATAATAATAATAATAATAATAATAATAATAATAATAATAATAATAATCATGGAGCTCAATATTCCCATTATTTACCCATGGGTTAGAGAATTGTCTCCAAGTTAATACTAGTCCATTACACTTGAATCAAGGTATCCCTGAACAACCTCTAAAATTTTGTCCGTGGATTTCGTGACGATGCCGTGTGTAAGAGGCTTTACTGTGACCAAGACGAAATTTCAGACCAAGACACTGGAAACTCGTTTAAAACACGGCACCATTTGTACCTACTGTATACAGTGTTCTAACACGGTAATAACGTGAGGAAGATGATGTCACAGACTTAGTGTTAGATGACGAAAACTGGTTGCCTGGCTACCACGGCGTCGATTTTCTGTCCACGTAATAGTACACTTTTAATGCTGCAAACATTTCTTAGCAGAGTAGAGGTCCCCATACTATGAAAAACGTAAAATTAACAATTTTCCTCAATTGTGCCGAAAGTTGAAGTGTTAAAGGCCCCAGAAATATTTCAAATCGTGAGTCTCGGATACCTCTATCAGACTAAGTAAACACATTTAGAAAATCACTTCCGGCCTAAATACCGTTCCGGAAAAAACAGCCTAAAATCGCTTGTATCTTTGCTCGTTTCCTTTTTGCTTCAAATCCTAGCCAATTAACTTATTTACATAATTCTTTCTGTAATATTGCATGCCCTCAGGCGAGTTTTGATTTTTTGAAACATGTCCACACCGAATAAGGGCTTAAGTGAAACTCTGCATTTCACACACATTAGCGCTGGTGGTGGTGCTTAAGTGAAACAGTGCATTGACACACACCGGCGCTCGTAGTGGTAGAAAAAGGAAAACTGGTAAGGAGCTAGCTAGAGTGACACATCAAGTCGGCCGTGATCTAATCGACCGGAAAACGATGATTAAGGAAAGGACGTAGTTTTTAGGAATAAATAGATTATATATATATATATATATATATATATTGCTACTTGCTTTACGTCGCACCGATACAGATAGGTCTTATGACGACGATGGGACAGGAGAGGGCTAGGAGTGGGAAGGAAGCGGCCGTGGCCTTAATTAAGGTACAGCCCCAGCATTTGCCTGGTGTGAAAATGGGAAACCACGGAAAACCATTTTCAGGGCTGCCGACAGTGGGGTTCGAACCTACTATCTCCCGAATACTGGATACTGGCCGCACTTAAGCGACTGCAGCTATCGAGCTCGGTATAATATATTCTAATATTTTATTATATTTTATTTACGTAAACTTAGTAGCTCATATCCCTAGGATGTTTTCAACATTGGGTTGCTTGGCTGAAGGGCTAGAACTGCAGATTTTTATCACAGGGTGTTCAGTATGTTCTGTCAGTTTACCTTACAGTTAGTATGTAACAACTGCATAAATGTTCCCTTACAGGTATTGTACAGTGCAAGGTAATTAGGGCAATAAACCAAACGAAATGCAATTACAACCTCCGAAACTTTGTCAGTCAAGTTCGGGTTCACGCTGTATTCACAAAGTACAAGAGGAGGAACTAACACTTCATATTTTATAACTTTAAAAACTAATCATGAAGGTAAACAATTAAAAATTAAAGTTTATATAAAAGAAATTAAAACGTCCATTGAACTCGCTTACAGAGTCTTGACGTAGTTCTCAAGAGTAGGATACAAAAAAATACGAACATTACGGACGAACTTTTCCATTTAATATAGTGTGCCATTTCACTGTTATGAGAAGTTACAACTGTAAGTAGAACAAAGATGGAATCCATGTATCTGGGAATAATTAATGCCGAAAGATCTGAATCATACCGCATGTGAAGACAAAAGTGCTCGCATCAAGTGGGAGAGAAGAAGAAGTAAGATCCAGAAGGCAGTGAAAAGGATCGAACGGGAATATTGTTACTAACAAAAAAAAAAAAAGGAGAACGAGATTGGATTGCTACCAAGAAATATATGGATTGAAGACAGAAGTAACTGTACCAAACTTAAAGACGGCACAGCAAGAAATCAGCTCCGCGGGATAAAGGAGGAATTTTAAAGCTACATTGCGAATTGAACTAGAGATCAAAAATTCCATTCAGCGATCTCCAAGAGACGTGAAGAGAGGAAATAACGGCAACTACCTTACGTCACTGCAGTCCTAGCTGACGTACTTCACGATATTACCGAAGTGAAGAATTACAAAGGGAATCCTACAATAACTGGAAATATAGAAGAAAAAGAATTAATCATTTCAAATTCTAAAATTACATCAAGTTAAGGAAATATCCGACTAGTAAATCAACTTTTTCAGAGGAAACAATCTTCATATTAGACAGCTTCTCACAGTTATTCTCAAAGGAAATGCTAATCAATCTTATATGCCATTCTATTCCGTCTAGACCACAGATGAACATGAAACTCTAAGGAGATGGTAAACCACACTGCCCAAATGGGTGCCGCGGGATGACGTGGCCGACCGAGATGACTGAGCCCAGAGGAGGAACATGTGAATATTTCCCGCCCACCAAGGGAAATAAGTAGCGACGTTTCATTATGTCCTGTCAGCTGGACATATGACGGCGACTGGAGCTGCTGAATTCAGATAAGTTTTACTCTTAAATCAGTGTAATAATGTTTGTATTTAACCGTAAATGTAGTATGGTTTATTATCTTGTTCGGTGCGAAGTGTTTAAACAACAAGAGTGGTGTGATAAATTAGAATGAAGGTGGATAGGTAATCTTCAGATGTGCATAACAAATCCTTAGATAGGTAGTCATTCAGTGAGAAAAGTCTACGTTCGAAATGTGATCCATGTAGTGTGAAATTCTGAGTTAGTCAAAGTGACAGTAGTTGTATGATACATAAGAGAGCGATAGATACATGTGTACATTGGTTATAGTCAATGAATGTCAAGTTAGGAACCAACTGTAGGATATGCTTGCTAGGTAGACAAATCTGTTTATGATAAATGGTGGTTATGACTGAATGAAGGTCATAGTATTTGGAAATGTATCCGTGAACCGTAATTAATTAATTTTAAAAAATAAGGGCCACAATGGCAAGAAGTGAACCCATGTTAGTGAGGAGACAGATTATGGTTTTGAAAGTATAATAGTAATATTTTTTAGAGAAGTTGATACGTGATTGATGATTGAGAATAATGATAGTTATTAATTCTACGCGAGGATGAACACGGTGATATGGCTATGTACTTAACGGTTTTCATGCAGAGTTTTGCTAATTAGGAAATGAACGTGTAGCAATTTCATGTTCTGTTTATCTCACGAGCAAGCAAGTAGGAGTACAAATAAGATCTGAGTGACATCTGTTGGTCAGAACGCTCACTTGGTAGTGTCAACAACATCTCAATTAGGAGGACGAAATGAACACATGTACTGTCATAAAGTTTTCTTAATACCAATTTAGTCTCAGACGAGAGGAACGTAGTAATTTCTTAGGCGACATCCCATCACTGATGACCAAATGGAAATATAAAAATGTTTTTTCAACGATCAAGTTTTCACACTATGAACCACTCTTGATAGCATACTTCAGACAAGAATAGTAGAGTAGTCATTGACAAGTAGGATATCGCACCTATGTTTAACTTAAGATGACGAAAGTATTTGGATCTTTAAATGGTATATGTGTCTTACTGGTTCTGATTGAACTTTTATGAGAACTACATTGATTTGAAAGGGAAAACTTATCGGAAGTCATGCAAAAATGAAATCGTCTGAGACGAAGAAGCATTAATATTCAATATTGTGAGTTGATTATGTAAGCAAACATTAGGGAACTATCCTCCCAGATTAGCATCCCTAGGTATTTATTAATATGTTGAAGGATAGGATTATTCTATGGCAGTAAGTGAATATGAGCTCCGAGAGAGAGAGCTAATAGTTAATTCAGACATCATATGTAGTAGGAAAGATTCCAATTCTTGAGATATTGCTATAAGTTTTAGAAATGCGTCCTGGATACCATGAAGAAGATACCCTCAATCTATATTTTGCTTATTGGAACTCATGTTGTAAATATTTCTTTTCTTTCTTTGCTAGGGTGCACCCAAACTAATAATTTTCTTTCTTGTTACCTAGACCAATAATATATTTTATTTCTTGTTACTCAGATAAGGAAGTAACTATACAGATGAGCTTTTCTTTAGTCATCCAAGTAAGTTTTCAATTATTTATATGAATTTTTGGTTACCTAGGTTAGGAAAGCTTTCACCAATTTAAGTATTCGAACGTATTCGATTTGTTTCAATCCATTAATTGAATGCTTTATTCCAATGTAATTATTGCTTTAAAGGCCTAGAGGGAAAATTTGACATTTTCTTTTGGATTATGGGTTTGATTTGATAATTATGAGCTGGTGCATAAGAGTATTCAGCTTAATGATGACCTATTCAGAACTTAATACCTCACCATACATCGCATTATGTCCCTGATTTTGTGGGCAGACATGACCTGAGCATTTAACGTAATGAATTTCAGTAGATATATTACAGATGATGACGAGGTTAAGCAACCTTTACTTTAGAGTGCGTAGTGGACACTGGATGTGCCAAATACCAGTAGATTTTCCATAAACATTACTTTCATATATCTTTGCACGATACCGCATTTTTTCTTCGATTTTTCTTTCCACCCAGAAACGTGGAAATGTGGAGTAAAGGAATGACATAGAGCAATTAGAAGGGAAAAGGAAATGAATAATTAAATATTGAATGGAGAAATAGGTAAATTCATGAAATTAAGTCCATGTTCCCTCAAAATAGGCCAAATAAACAGTCGACCATACAATTTCCTTTACCAGATTTTTTTTTTAATGGAGGATAGTCCAAGATTCGAATTCTGGATTGAGATATTGTTATAATAAATAAATATGGAAATATTAAACTGTTCTTCCAATGTGTTTGTAGTATAGAGACCTAGATTTAAGTAAATGAGAGCAATAACATCTTGATAGCATAAGAATTAGAATAAGCAGCATATGAGAGTCGTTTCTATAGATAATGTAAGTCTTATTTGGCTCCGCATGGTATATCTTTCTCTGAATCGGAACTCAACACCCAAATTATTGAAATGTTTAGTTGGAAGATTATAATTAAGCTAGCCTGGATATTATGCGTCCTTTCAGTGAGCCGGGAACGGCGCAATAGTGTTAATCAAAATGCAAACAGTAGCACATACAACATGATTCCAGAACTCTGTAAAGACGTCGAAGTTTCGAGTACTGGCAGAACAAGGAGAAAATAGACATGATAATAAGGTTTTGGGCTTTTGTCTTGTCAGGAAACAAGGTAAAATTCTTTACGTTTTGCAGAGAACTTTAGTCCGCGTCTTCAAAAGGAAATATCGTCTGTTTAGGAGCATGATTTTTGAAATTATGAAGATTTGAATTTAAGAATTGTTTACCAATGTTCTATAGTAAGTGGTACTCTCGTTCGTCGCTAGAGGGCTCACCGGTCACAGAATGAACCATCTCGTGATGGGTAGAGTACAAAATTTGGATTAAAAGACGAGATTTTCTTCTGAAGATGCAAAGCAAAGTTTTATGCGAAACGTAATATTATGTCTACAATTACAGGCCGTGGAAGCATCAATCTTAATAAGGAGAAAATTCTGTATTTTCCATGATCATTAAGGCGTAGAGTCTTCATGATCTGACACCGTGGATAGCCAGTTTGAGTCGCTGTGCTGGAAAAAAGTCACTATCAGAATGTAGGCCAGCAGGGTAGGAAAAGTGTGGTATACAACTACTAATTACTAGACACATGCCATAAGCCAGGGTTTAATGTCGAACCCCTCCGCAGTGGTCATATTCAATGAGGCATATTATGATGCTGTGTTTTGTGATCCGTCCGTAGAATGGGAACATACCGTCTTCAGCTAAACCCTTGGTGTCATTCAACAGGCGTAGGCTATGCGCCAACACCGGGTTTAACACTCCCTGTACCTCATTATCACTGTCATCACTAGAGCCTGGGGCCTGTTCCACGAACGAACATTGCAACTTTTCAACTTTGCACTTTTCACTTTTCAATTCTTGTAAAGTGCGAAGTCTTTCTGTTCCACCATGAACTAGGTAGTTCGTTTCAATTTATTCGGAAAGTGAAAAGTCTTTGCGAATGAGTGATCCGATCGAGTTTATTCCATGAGCAAACTGTATAGGCCTAATACTCTATGATTTTAATCCTTCACTTTTCGCGGCGAACTCGACGGTATAATTGTCGTACCCTTAAAGTGTTTATCATGGGAAAGACAGTTTATTGCTTGTTGTTTAAAGGGGCCTAACATCGAAGGCCATCGGCCCAGAAAGTTTATTACAAGAAGCTGGCTGTGCTGCAAGTTGTCAAGGAGAAACGTGACATCTTCTTTTGACAACTTTAAAGATAACCTCTCAAATGATGACACACATCAATGTTAACGATAGTACCGTCCACACATCCACACACAGAAGGAAATTCACCCTTCATTAGAAATCCCGTCGCTATATTAAGTGGATTATCAGGCCAACGTACTGTTAGGAAATATTACATTTACTATAACATCTACGACTTTGGTAACAGTTCTGCAAATAATTGATTTTGATGTCCCATGCATTGCTGCTACACCGTAGAGCTGGGCACCATTTACTTAAAGCTTATAAGAATTTGTTCTTTTTCGGAAAGAAATTTACTTTATATGTCAATAAATGACCGATTATTTCAAGAGTATAGTCAGCCTCTATTGGGGTAATACGAATTCACTCGCGAAATTCCGTCGATGTGAGGTTATGAAAATTAATCCTGTCTTTGTACGTTCTCTTTTTGGATTCTTCATCACTGTCCTCACTTCATTCTAACAACAGCTCACGTCGTAACGTGTTTATATCACTAAACCAAATTCTACGCCGAGAAACTAGTGTGCATACTTGTTAATTAACATATGAAAAGGAAATCATCTCTTTGCAAGATTTTTGAAAACTTCATTTCTTTGCACTTTGCATTTCTGTACCAATGGAGGAACATAACAGGCTTGAAAAGTGAAAAGATTCCTAACTTTTCACTTTTCACTTTGCAAGCTGAATCTGAAAAGTGATGTTGTAACAAAATCTGAACTGAAAAGTGCAAAGTGAAAAGTTGCAAAGTTAGTTAGTTCGTGGAACAGGCCATTGGAAGTTAAGCAAAATGCCTTTTTTTTTTTTAAATCTGGGTGAATATGTCAAAGCGCCAAACAGAGAAAAACATGTTTCTGTACATTCAGGAATCAGTTACTGTTTTACCTTTTTAGCTACTTTAGATTTCGTTGCCTATTTTAAATTTTAATGCTTTTTTTTGCCCTTTTTCAGTTGTTATGGATATTTTCTGCCATTATTTATGTCAAAATTAATCAGTGGATATAAAGTAAAATATAATTCCAAACTACTATCTTATGAATAAAGAGACCAGGCGAGTTGGCTGTGCGGTTAGGGACGCGAATCGATCAGCCAACTCACTTGGTGCACACCAAAAATCAAACCAAACCCCATTGGCCGGTCTTTGGGCTATTGCGAGCTTTTGTTTTGTAAATTCAGTGTTCAGGTTTCATAGCCATAAATCAGCACGGGGAGAGCACACTCATCAACAACTGTCAGGCACCTTTGATCTGAAGATTGCTGAGTGACTCTCAAATAAATATTTGCCAGTCCAGCCTGTTGTGTCAGCAGCCATATGTCGAAGGATTGACTGGCACATAAAAGAACACCTGCGGTACAAAATTTCGGTATTCCGGTATCTCATAAAAGCGTAATAGTTAGTGGGACGTAAAACGAATATTTTTTTAAATTTATCTTAAGAATATACTTTAAATCGCACCGACACAGATAGGTCTTATGGTGATGATATGATAGGAAAAGGCTAGGAGTGGGAAGGAAGCGGCCGTGAAAATGCTGTGATATGAAAAACCAACTTCAGGGCTTCCGACAGTGGGGTTCGAATCCACTATCTCCCGAATGTAAGCTCACAGCTGTGCGCCCTACTCCACGGTCAACTCGCTCAGTGCCATTATTATTATTATTATTATTATTATTATTATTATTATTATTATTATTATTATTATTATTATTATTATTATTATTATTATTATTGATGAGTGAAGAAATTATTATATATGTACTGTATATACCTGAAACTAGTAAATGACGCGCAAACTTTCAGTTTTTGATGCAAAGTACAATGGCACTAATTTTAATAAATCATTTCTTGCTTTCACCCTCCTTATTTGTAAAATGTATCATAGTACGAGCCAAAAGTTATCTATCCAACAATGTGATTGTTCGACACACATTAAAACATAGTGCACCTCTGTGGTGTAGCGGTTAGTGTGTTTAACTGCCACCCCCGGAAGCCCGGGTTCGATTGCCGGCTCTGCCACGAAATTTGAACAGTGGTACGAGGGCTGAAACGGGGTTCACTCAGTGTCGGGAGTTCAGCTGAGTAAACGGGAGGGGGGTTCGATTCCTATCCCAGCCATCCGCGAAGTGGCTTTATGTGGTTTCCCACTTCTTCTCAAGGCCAATTTCGAAATTGTACCTAACTTAAAGCCACGGCAGCTTCTTTCCCTATTTCTTGTCTATTCCTTCCGATATTCCCATCCCCCACAAGGCCCATGTTCAGCATAGCAGGTGGTCCTCCTTGCCAGCTGTATCGCCCGACCCAAAGTCTCACCCTCCAGGACCCTGCCCTTGAGGCAGTAGAGCTGGGATCCCTTGCTGAGCCTGTGGGGAAACCAACCCTGGAGCGTAAACGGGCTAAGGAGTTTAAAACATAACCCAATAGCCCTAACAAAATTATCTGTGACATTTGAAACCATTTCTTTTCAGTTTCGAATCCATTGATTTATAAATGTTAGATTCTTCAGTCTCTCGAAACCAATGTATGAAAAAATACATTCCGAAACTACCTGAAAAAACATGTTAATAGAATTACATTTAAGGAAACTTACCTAAAATTGAAATTATATGCTTCATTCTTGAAAGATCATCAGATTTTATCAAATCGCACTCGAAAAATATTTAAAAATATATAAACATTTACTTTATGTTTAAACCATTAATACTTGAAATTTGTAATTCAGAGGAGTCGTGATTGAAATGTTCCAATTCATTTTTTTCCAAAAAATAGAAATTTCAGCTTAATCTTGAAAAACATCCAATTATTCCTCTTTAAAATCCCGTTACCACTGTTCCCTAACGCCATGTTTAAAGCTCTAAATACTGGATTTTAAGGTTAGCGACACGTCGTGTGTAGAGCAAGAATACGCTCCTTTATCTCACGTTGTCAGAAAATATTGGCTTCATAGTTCTTTTCGGAGTATCATTTCAGTAATCTGGCTGGAATATACAGGGTTTCTCATATAAACTAAGACCGAACGCAGGGTGTTTGTACTCTGCGCTATGGCAGCTAGCTCAGCCGACAATATGACACGTTCGGGGCCCTGCTTGAAGCATGTATACGATCGTATATGAAATCTCACCCTATAAAAGATGCTGGAAATGTCGTCCTTCCTGAGTCATACAGGCATTGTATCTGGTAACAATATTCTGACACACGCGAGTGAGTTCTGCCACTGTAATGTTTCTGATTTAATTCATAATATTTTCTTTCAGTTCCTCCAATATGCGAGGATTTGTTCGATACAATTTTTCTTTCAGCTTACCCCACAACTAAAATTCACACACTGTTAGATCTGGAGAACGGGGGAGAAGTAAGCCAGCACTGATCACTCTGTCTGAAAACACTTCCTAGATTGTAGGAAGGGAATCTTCTGTCGTATGAGTAGGGACCGAATCTTGTTAAAACCACCCACACGATTTTTACTTCCGTTAACTGATGGAAGAACGGTGTCAAAATGTTAACTTGGTACCGTTCTGCATTTACAGTCATCTTAAAACGTATAGGCCAAATTATCCGTCTTTCACTTTTTTGCAAGGGGCTTTACGCCGCACCGACACAAATAGGTCTTATGGCAACGATGGGATAGGAAAGGCCTAGGAGTTGGAAGGAAGCGGCCAGCATTTGCCTGGTGTGAAAATGGGAAACCACGGAAAACTATCTTCAGGGCTGCCGATAGCACACGAAACGCCAACCTTCCCATCATAATGAGGGACTTCATAAACACCATTAGGATTCCCTCTTCGGTGCGACGTAAATCCACTTGTAAAACAAAAATTTTAAAAAGGAAGAAAAATCTGCAATTCCATAGAGAGAGTTATGACTGACCACACGGCCATTAAGATGAAACCAGAACTTTTACATAAGAAAGTACGGTGTTGCAATGATAACTGGCTCATCACGTTAACAGCTGAGATTCAGACTGGCGACTGATGCTTGCAAGGTCAAGAACTCTGCGCCCGCCTCTCATACTGCAGCATGCATATCGGAGAGTAAAAACACCGCTTCGACGGTCTTAGTTTTTATGACAGACCCTGTATTTATCTTGTAGTTGGCCTAGGCTGTGCATAAGAAGAGAGAGAAATCCGAGGGTGTAACTTACAGTCCAGAGCAGTTTTAATTAAAGTATGTTTATTAAAACTTTCAACTGCATTTTTCTAGCTTAAAATACACGTTACCAGCACATTTCTATGTATAAAATGCTTCTTGTGACAAGAGTTCTTATCAGATTTACCTGAAATTTTCTCATAAAGTTTCAGTATGTGCAGGAATTAAAAATAGTTCTGCATTTTGTTATCAGCTGAACATTACCTTCATATTTTTTGTACCTAAAAGAACCACCAAACCTAGAGTTTTTCCTGTTGTACGAATAATGTTAAATTGGGAAACTTATCTTGAATAGTTTATAACTGACTGAGAAACCCAGAGTTATTATTAAGTTTATGAGTATTGTTTGTCTTATCAAATTATGACCCAAAACTAATTAAAAATGTGCCGCAAGCAGCATTTTTCATGCAACATTTCTTAAAATATTAAATATTATTTCTTAATGACTTCGCAACAAATTAACTAATCAGTTTTTAATTTTGCATGGTGATCTATCTTATTAATATAATCCCGCGTTTTACATATGGTTGTGCTAAGTGGTAAAGTTCCAAATTTGAATTACAGTAGAACCTCATTAATCCGGACTAATTGAGACTCTAGGTTGTCTGAATTCATGAGAGTCCGGATTAAACAAAACAACTAATGAAATGAGCCACGGTACGTATTTAAACACTCTGTTCAAGAAAAAGAACGCGTACAGTGCAGTATTTTAAATTTTGGAAATGCAATGGTTATTTAGTATACAAGATACACTGACTGACAGAGCAAATGCAACACCAAGAAGGAGTGGTTCGAAAGGGATGAAAGTTGGGGAAAAAACAGAGACGGCACGGACGAATAATTGATGTTTATTTCAAACCGATATGCAGGTTACACAATGCGCACGGCATCGACTCAGTAGGATGTAGGACCACCGCGAGCGGCGATGCACGCAGAAACACGTCGAGGTACAGAGTCAATAAGAGTGCGGATGGTGTCCTGAGGGATGGTTCTCCATTCTCTGTCAACCATTTGCCACAGTTGGTCGTCCGTACGAGGCTGGGGCAGAGTTTGCAAACGGCGTCCAATGAGATCCCACACGTGTTCGATTGGTGAGAGATCCGGAGAGTACGCTGGCCACGGAAGCATCTGTACACCTCGTAGAGCCTGTTGGGAGATGCGAGCAGTGTGTGGGCGGGCATTATCCTGCTGAAACAGAGCATTGGGCAGCCCCTGAAGGTACGGGAGTGCCACCGGACGCAGCACATGCTGCACGTAGCGGTGGGCATTTAACGTGCCTTGAATACGCACTAGAGGTGACGTGGAATCATACGCAATAGCGCCCCAAACCATGATGCCGCGTTGTCTAACGGTAGGGCGCTCCACAGTTACTGCCGGATTTGACATTTCTCCACGCCGACGCCACACTCGTCTGCGGTGACTATCACTGACAGAACAGAAGCGTGACTCATCGGAGAACACGACGTTCCGCCATTCCCTCATCCAAGTCGCTCTAGCCCGGCACCATGCGAGGCGTGCACGTCTATGCTGTGGAGTCAATGGTAGTCTTCTGAGCGGACGCCGGGAGTGCAGGCCCCTTCAACCAATCGACGGGAAATTGTTCTGGTCGATATTGGAACAGCCAGGGTGCCTTGCACATGCTGAAGAATGGCGGTTGACGTGGCGTGCGGGGCTGCCACCGCTTGGCGGCGGATGCGCCGATCCTCGCGTGCTGACGTCACTCGGGCTGCGCCTGGACCCCTCGCACGTGCCACATGTCCCTGCGCCAACCATCTTCGCCACAGGCGCTGCACCGTGGACACATCCCTATGGGTATCGGCTGCGATTTGACGAAGCGACCAACCTGCCCTTCTCAGCCCGATAACCATACCCCTCGTAAAGTCGTCTGTCTGCTGGAAATGCCTCCGTTAACGGCGGCCTGGCATTCTTAGCTATACACGTGTCCTGTGGCACACGACAACACGTTCTACAATGACTGTCGGGTGAGAAATCACGGTACGAAGTGGGCCATTCGCCAACGCCGTGTCCCATTTATCGTTCGCTACGTGCGCAGCACAGCGGCGCATTTCACATCATGAGCATACCTCAGTGACGTCAGTCTACCCTGCAATTGGCATAAAGTTCTGACCACTCCTTCTTGGTGTTGCATTTGCTCTGTCAGTCAGTGTATAATGCAATGCCATATTTGGCCCTACAAAATACAGAATAATTAGTGCAGTACAGAATTAGAACATGGCAATCTAGGTACACCTTCATTGACCACACTTGACACGCTTATTGGTTTTAAGAAACTACCGATATTTCGTTGGTTTCCTTCGGCATTCATTTCTTTCAAAATCAACTCACGCAAATGCCTCAAATGTTCGTAATATGCAGGTATGTTTACATCGTTGTTATCTTCAACGTATTTAATGGCAAAGTTTAGATGATCTCTTCCACCAAGTGGAGAAGTTACGGATAGTGGAAGCCTCTACCTTCCATCCACCCCTCCAAGAGCCTTCATGGCCTGTACGAAGATGACTGTGCTTTGCAATTTTTTTGTTTAAATGATCTTTCATTTCACTAAATTTTGGCTTAGAGATTATAATATCACCTGGTTCATCCTGGTCATATTCATCCGTTTTAGAGCTTTCTGCGCTCGTAATTGAGCTTTATACCGTAACTGCATTTATGTATTATTACTATTATTAAAGGGCTGTCTCGATTAATGGAATTCTACTATATTTAAGGATTTAAAACATAAACGTTTATACATTTCTAAATACTTTAGACTGTGATTTGATAGAATCTGATGATGTTCTTTCAAAAACGAAATATATCATTCTATGTTTTTATTATTTTTTCTTTTTCAGGTATAATACTGTTATCATAATATTTTTTATAATTTTTCCTTATCATAATATTTTTTATTATTTTTTTCCTTTTCAGGTATAATACTGTTATCATAATATGTTTTATTATTTTTTCTTTACTGTTATAATATTTTTTATTATTTTTTCTTTTTCAGGTATAATACTGTTATCATAATATTTTTTCAGGTATTTTCTAAATTTATTTATCCATGAGTAAGTTTCGAGCTATTGAAGAGCCTAACGGTTATAAGTTAACAAAATGATACTTGGCGTAGATAGGAACGTTGACCTTCAAAACTGCAATGATCTCATATATTAAACATCTGTAGAATTGAATGCCCGTTACAGGTGTGACTCCACTTGTGTCAACTACAGTTGGGACCTCCCTAGCGGACAGCCATATATCACACCACGACAATAGTAAAGGATTAATTCCTCAATCGCGTGCGGCTGAGCCCATTGTCTTCTTACCTTGTTATTATGATGAATTTATTATATGCCTAATAACCTCTTTCAGACACTTCAACAGCACTACATGATAAAACGACACAATACAGGAAATTATAGGTGATAGAAGTGATTATATGACAGCTACACACAAATGACTGATATGGACACCTACACTCGCCTGTCTAAGTTTGGAGTTTAGCAGATTTGTTGTTCATGTCCTCTAGCTGAGCGTTGTTTATGTACGTAGGGGAACACAGTACTACGCAGTTTGAGCGTTCCTGTCTCTTACTCGGAGGACCAAGGTTCCATTTCCGGCCAGTCTAGAGATATAAATTCTGGACTGAGGGCTGGAATGCGGTTTATTAAGCCTCATGAGAGAAACTGGGAACCAAACTGATACGAAAGGCAGTGTATCCGTCAAGAAAGCGAAGCACTCACTACATCTGACGAAGTCGCATTACAACATCTGCCGATCATCTGGCTGGACAGAAGTCGTTTCAGTTGTCAAGGCCGTTTCGTCATTGGTTTGTTTCGTTGATACTTTCAAATTATCTTTTAGATGGCCGCCCCCGTAGCGTAACGGTTAGTACTATTAGCTGCCGTCCTCTGAGGCCCGGGTTCCATCCCCGGGACTGCCAGAGATTTAAGAATGAATGGCAGGACGATTTGTATGCAGTTAAAACGGTTAACTCAGCTCCCCTCCATTGGGGGTGTGCCTGAAGAGTTGCATTTGTTATAAATATTCGCAATACAATTATTCAGGTTACAAAGTTGAACATTTGGAGATGAAACATATTCATTTTTCTCCTTCTGTCTGTTTTCAACATAATCATGATACTCTTCTCTTTCTACAAGCTTAAGCATGACTAACGTGTTTTATTTATATGGCGTCGAACACAATCTCCTCAAAACAAGTCCAAGGCAACTAGTTTTCATAAGAAACGTGTCTATTTTAATAACGTCTGATCAAAAGGTAAGATCAATTTTTCTTTGATGAAATAACTAATTAGCCTCCCTGAATATGTTTTTTGGAACGCGTCCGAAAAAAGCGTAAATTTCTCACATTTGTATACTTGTTACGTTCTGGTCGAAGGATGGAGAGTGAGTCTCGGCTCACAAGTGGCAACGGTTGGTCCGTGGTCAGACAGCTCTACACTCCGACCGGCCAACCTAGCAGAGGAGGGGTGGCCACGGCTCTACGCCTCTATATTCGGGAGACGGAGAGGGGCTGCACCGTCGGCTGTCCTGAGAATGGGTTTCCGTGGTTTTCCATCCTCCTGCACTAAGGCGAATGCCGGGACAGTCCCTAGTATAAGCCACGACCGCCGACCCTCTCATCTCCTTCTCCGACACAAATCCCCTGGCCTGAGAGTCGGGATCACCGTCTAAGAGGGTCGCCTCTCAACTTAGGGGAGGAATGAAGACATTTAGTAGTAGCAAATCTAATGACCTTGGTGGTTACAGAGTAGGCTTCAGCCTGCAAGTATCCACGGCTGGTCCGTGGTCCGAGAGCTCAGCACTCCAACCGAGCAATCGACTGAGCGAATGCCGGGACAGTTCATAGTATAGGCCAGGGCCTCTCAGAGTGCATGCACTGTGCACGGTGCAAAAGACACATCGCTTGGTTGACCAGAGTTCAGACCCACACTCCTCGATTTGGAGCAATAGCGCTGTCTCTCTCTTTCCCCACGCCTGTCTCGCTCGCTCCGCCTGTCTCCCACTTCCTCACTTGCTCCGTAGCGCTCCATATCCGAGTTGAGACGAGCTTAGCCGAGTAGCCCAGAGACGAAGCGTTGGTCCGAGCCGAGCCGAGGGGGACCGATGCACTGTACACAGGAACTCTGCGCCCCAGTTTGCACGCGTGATATTTTGGGCGTTTGAGAGGCCCTGGTATAGGCCATGAGTTTTGTGGGACTAAAAATCGTTTATGCCGTAATTCCCATAATACACTTGACTCGCTTCTCAGTGTTCGCTAATAACGCAAAATTATCTGGCAATAATGTAAGGAAGGATTTAATTTGGGGTGCATGTACTGTGCATAGCAGTAGAATGACTAAGGCTAGTGGCAATTAGCGATTACTGCCTTAGGGGTAACAACATGGAGATTGCCATCCCCTTAGTAACTAACAGAAGGGTCAATAGTAATCTCTAATCAGACGATGGTGTCCTTGAAGGTAATGGCTTTTATTCTCGTCTCTCTTAACCTCGGTACTAAATAGGATAGAGCTGTTATCCCTATACTCACTCAGTTTTGCTGGTACTCATTTCTCTTGTTTCTGTGAGAATTCCAGACCCATGTACCTCTTCAGAAGTGGTAGAATCTATTTTAAATTTCATGCCTACCTATAAGAAAACAGAATCCACGTCTTTCAGGGTGAAGTAAGCTCGCTTCACTGCCATGGCTTGGCACCGATAGAATAACTGGAATTTATTTACGGATTGTTATAATATTATTGTTTGTCTTCGTGATGTTGTTGATGTTATTCCCAACCGATGTGGTTTTGTAAAAGGTAGAGGAACGGTGGAAGCTACTACATATGTCGCACGCCTTCTAAGACACACTGAAACCACTCCACACAGCATTCCTACATCTTGGAAAGGCATTTGACAGAGTGCCGCATGATCTAAATTGGCACGCTCTCAGTTCGCACATGGTACCAGACGTTTGTTCAGTGGGTTAGCTCCTACAGTATCGGAATGTCATTTGCTATGTCCGATGTGCTGCAGCAGTCACTGGACCATTTAGTATCCAAGTCGGGACCGGCTTTATCTCCGCTTTTGTTCATTCTATGCCTGAACATAACCACTGCAGAGTTACAGAGAACAAATCCTTGGACTGTACTTCATGCTGTTGATATAATGATCTCTTGTGTAGGACTATCACGGTGAAAAATACAACAGGTAGTCTAACACTGAAAAAGTTACTTGGACAAATACGGACTGCGACTTAACGGCTGGAAGACAGAGTATTTGGGGGCAAAAAAATAGGTCCGTTAACATCGACGGCGTTGATCTTCCTAAAAGAAGTAATCATTTATATATTTGGGATCGATCATTGTTTCCGACTGCAGCACTGTCGTCGTAACCTGCATGAAGTCGTGCCTAGCTACGGGAGTCCTTTACGACCGGAAGATCCCGTTGTACTTAAAATGAAAGATTTATGGAACTGTCGTTTGTCCGGTATCACTATATGGTACAAAGTACTGATCAGTCAGGGGCGTAACGTTAGGGCCTGCAGGGCCTGAAATGAAGGGCCCGGGTCTTTAAGGGGTCCCGCAAACTCCTAGCAAGAAAAAAATAGGAAGCTAAATGTCAATCTGCACGGAAATAATCAGGGCAGTGTTGTAGAATCAGTCGAAATAGTGTTCTTTTCTTCTTTCTTCTTTTTTTACAATTTGTACGTACGTAGAGGAATTACCACTTGGTTGCATCTAGCCGCAATTTATTGTGTTGAGTGTAACACAGCAAAATTGTAAACAATGCTTGCCCTTGCCATCTCTCGCAACACCGCGGCATGTTCGAAGGTAAAAACCTGCACTAAATTATTCAAAAATAATAACAACAATGAATATTGATACCAAAATATCTTATTTCTTTTTTTTTTTTTTTTTTTTTTTTTTTGCTATTTGCTTTACGTCGCACCGAGACAGATATGTCTTATGGCGACGATGGGACAGGAAAAGGCTAGGACTGGGAAGGAAGCGTCCGTGGCCTTAATTAAGGCACATCCCCAGCATTTGCCTGGTGTAAAAATGGGAAACCACGGAAAACCATCTTCAGGGCTGCCGACAGTGGGGTTCGAACCTACTATCTCCCGAATACGGGATAATGGCCGCACTTAAGCGACTTCAGCTATCGAGCTCGGTTTATTTCAAAAACGGATACATTGTTGGTGCGTTATGCACCTGAGATCGTATTATACCCACACTTTTGTTGAACATTTAACTTTTGACACACATTTATTAGACAACAATGTATAACGCCAATAACAAGTTGGCATAGTAGCAATCAGTCAACTCAGCTTCGAACGAGCTCTCTCTGCTCGAAATGAATAATAGACTACGCTTATCAGTTGTGCGGTTTGACATTTTTCAAACTTTATTTGAATAGTATTTGAATATTTCCACTTTTTGTGATTGAATAAATTATTACAACCGAGACTTCGGTATCGATTACAGAGAACAGTTCTGTAATTACTTATATTGAAACCAATTAAAATTGAGAACGAAAATTTAAGTGGCTCATGGTTGGCGGTTCAGCACCTTAGCTGTTAAGCCACGGAGGCAGTCGAATAAAACCTACTGAAATTTATTTTTTAATAATCTTACGATAATGAATTATCCCTCTCTTGACAATGTATTGCATTAATTCTACCTGCTGTAATTCATTTTATTTCTAGGTTTTTAATAATAATGTTGTTTTGCTTTTCGTCCCACTAACTACTATTACGGTTTAAGGAGACACCGAGGTGCCGGAATTTTGTCTCGCAGGAGTTCTTTTACGTGCTAATAAATCTACCGACACGAGGCTGACGTATTTGACCACCTTCAAATACTACCGGACTGAGCTAGGATCGAACCTGCCAAGTTGGAGTCAGAAGGCCAGCACCTCAGCCGTCTGAGCCACTCAGCCCGGATTTCTAGTTTTTACGTTTTATTTCCGGGGGGGGGGGGTTGCATTTTTATTTCCGCAGGTGGGTCCGTATCGCATTCGTTACACCCCTGTGGCCCTGTGAACAGCATTTCCATGTCATGGAAATTAAGATGCTTCGATGGCCTCTAGGACGTTGGACATCATAAGGAATTCTAATTACTGACAAAATGTAGGGGACTCGCCTGAGAGTGTGTGGCCATGCACTGTGCAGCAGTTTAATATTTAATTTTTAATTTCGTGTGGCTATTTCTAGCCGGGTGCTACCCTTGTAAGACAGACCCTCCGATGAATTTGGACGGCATCTGCCGTGTATAGGTAACTGATTGTTATTGTGGTGGAGGATAGTGTTATGTGTGGTGCGTGAATTGCAGAGATGTTGGGGATAGCACAAACACCCAGCCCCAGAGCCACTGGAATTAATCAATGAAGGTTAAAATCCCCGACCCGGCCGGGAATCGAACCCTAGATCCTTTGAACCGAAGGTCAGTGCAGCAGTAGTACCTCAGTTGTGAAAATGGCGCAGAATTTGAACTCTTTGGAGCGTGGGAACAAGGGCGTTGGCCGAGAAAGAAATGATTTGACGCACTACGAAAGGACGTATGCTTGATGGATATCACTACAGTTGATGCCAAATATCGGAAGCGATGGAAAGCGAAGTGCACAAACAGTACGTTTACATGCAGGATTCAGATCGATCTCAGTACATTTCCCGCATTGAAAATGCCATGTAAACGGGGACTCAGTTCAGATTGAGTCTCAAGGTCCATACGGTAAAATCTGGGATCGTATCGTACGCGGTTCGAATTGAGTTCCATGTAAACGCGGATCGTACTGAGATCGTATTGAAAACACTCCATGTTTGTTCTGGCGAAATCATCATCATCAAAGTTCTATCGAAATAACAAATATAATGAGCTAGTAAATATATTTACCTGTATAAATGATCAGCAACTGCAATCATGTTATAAGACGGCCAGCCCTTGCGATTGACAAAATCACGATAACCTTCTGTTGGGGATAAAATTGAATGTGCGTTCCATCAATTGCACTAATTACAATTGGAATACCAGATATTTCAAAACTGAAAGTTATCTCCTGGGCTTCTACTGATTTTGGCGTTTTTTTAAATTCCAAGAGGTGATATCGATTTTACTATAATTCTGCATACTCCGTATATGGTACGTCGAAGTTGCCTGGCGGATTCAATACGATACTCAAATAGCCTACTACGTGTAAACAGGGATCGTATTCAATACGATAAGAGTATTTAAATCGATCTCAATCCCCATGTAAACGTGAACTAAAAAGCGGACCATGCAATTACCTGCTAGAGGAAAAAATATGAGAAGAAGAATGTATTTTTTGTTCGTTTGTTTGTTATAATGTTCCTTATCTGAATTTTAACAGAAACAGGTAAGGAAGCTGATCAGGATATTTTAAATACCAAACAAAATCCTCAAATGTAATGATTACAACTAGATATAGCCTACAGTAATATAAATACCAAGAATATACTGAAGCAATGATTAAAACCGTATTAACTCATAAGAGGAGTAATGCTATACTTCCTCAACTCTTAAACGAAGATGGTTATTTAAATGCAGTATCTGTACGGAAAGAAGAATGACAAGATATGAATCCAGCCAAATAACAAAATAAACATAAGTTACTTCCCCATTCCTAAATTTTAAGAGAATTCTCGTCACAAACAGACTATCGATAACGGCTTGCTGGTTGAGAACATGGGAAATAGAAATTCCAATGCGAAGTGTCTTCGTACACAATGTCCAATTCGACAAATAGCCAACGTCACATTTGCTTTCCTCTCGGACCATCTGTCGAGAGTGATGGATATTTCTTATCTAGAGAAATAAAATGTGCAAGAGAGCGGAATTCCTTCTCAACATTCTATATGCAATTACAAATAATAGTAATACTACTACTACTACTAATAATAATAATAATATTAATAATAATAATGCAGCCTCAGTGGCTCAGACGGTAGCGCGTTGTCCTTTCACAGCTGGATACCGTGGTTCAAATCCCGGTCACTCCATGTGAGATTTGTGCTGGATAAAGCGGAGGCGGGACAGGTTTTTCTCCGGGTACTCCAGTTTTCCCTGTCATCTCTCATTCAGTCAATCAGTCAATCAATACTGATCTGCATTTAGGGCAGTCGCCCAGGTGGCAGATTCCCTATCTGTTGTTTTCCTAGCCTTTTCCTAAATGATTTCAAAGAAATGGGAAATTAATTGAACATCTCCCTTGGTAAGTTATTCCAATCCCTAACTCCCCTTCCTATAAATGAATATTTGCCCCAGTTTGTCCTCTTGAATTCCAACTTTATCTTCATATTGTGATCTTTCCCACTTTTATAAACGCCACTCAAACTTATTCGTCTACTAATATCATTCCACGCCATCTCTCCGCTGACAGCTCGGAACATACCACTTAGTCGAGCAGCTCTCCTTCTTTCTCCCATTTCTTCCCAGCCCAAACTTTGCAACATTTTTGTAACGCCACTCTTTTGTCGGAAATCACCCAGAACAAATCGAGCTGCTTTTCTTTGGATTTTTTTCCAGTTCTTGAATCAGGTGATCCTGGTGAGGGTCCCGTACACTGGAAACATACTCTAGTTGGGGTCATACCAGAGACTTATATGCCCTTTCCTTTACGTCCTTACTACGACCCCTAAACACCCTCATAACCATGTGCAGAGATCTGTACCCTTTATTTACAATCTCATTTATGTGATTACCCCAATGAATATCTTTCCTTATATTAACACCTAGATACTTACAATGATCCCCAAAAGGAACTTTCACCCCATCAACGCAGTAATTAAAAGTGAGAGGACTTTTCCTATTTGTGAAACGCACAACCTGACTTTTAACCCCGTTTATCAACATACCATTGCCTGCTGTCCATCTCACAACATTTTCGAGGTCATGTTGCAGTTGCTCACAATCTTCTAATTTATTGCTCTATAGAGAATAACATCATCCGCAAAAGCCTTACCTCCGATTCCACTCCTTTACTCATATCATTTATATATATATGAAAACATAAAGGTCCGATAATACTGCCTTGAGGAATTCCCCTATTAATTATTACAGGGTCAGATAAAGCTTTACGTACTCTAATTCTCTGAGATCTATTTTCTAGAAATATAGCAACCCATTCAGTCACTCTTTTTTTTTTGCTAGGGGCTTTACATCGCACCGACACAGATAGGTCTTATGGCGACGATGGGATAGGAAAGGCCTAGAGTTGGAAGGAAGCGGCCGTGGCCTTAATTAAGGTACAGCCCCAGCATTTGCCTGGTGTGAAAATGGGAAACCACGGAAAACCATCTTCAGGGCTGCCGATAGTGGGATTCGAACCTACTATCTCCCGGATGCAATCAGTCACTCTTTTTGTCCAGTCCAATTGCACTCATTTTTGCCAGTAGTCTCCCATGATCCACAGGTCAATCGCGATACAGTCCATTTGACCTCCTGAATCCAAGATATCTGCTATATCTTGCTGGAATCCTACAAGTTGAGCTTCAGTGGAATAACCTTTCCTAAAGCCGAACTGCCTTCTATCGAACCAGTTATTAATCATAAACATGTCTAATATAGGCCTTACCGTCGCCAAACACCTATCTGTGTCGGTGCGACGTAAAACAAATAGCAAAAAAAAATATAGGCCTAATCAGAAAGAATGCCTTCCCAAAGCTTACATACAATGCATGTCAAACTTACTGGCCTGTAATTTTCAGCTTTATGTCTATCACACTTTCCTTTATACCCAGGGGCTACTATAGCAACTCTCCATTCATCTGGTATAGCTTCTCCGACCAAACAATAATCAAATAAGCACTTCAGATATGGTACTATATCCCAACCTATTGTGTTTAGTATATCCCCAGAAATCTTATCAATTCCAGCCGCTTTTCTAGTTTTCAATTTTCGTATCTTATTGTAAATGTCATTTTTATCATATGTAAATTTCAATACTTCTTTAGCCTTAGTCTCCTTCTCTATCTGGACATTATCCTTGTAACCAACAATCTTTACGTACTGCTGACTGAATACTTCTGCCTTTTGAAGATCCTCACATACACACTCTCCTTGTTCATTAATTATTCCTGGAATGTCCTTCTTGGAACCTGTTTCTGCCTTAAAATACCCATACATACCCTTCCATTTTTCACTAAAATGTGTATGACTGCCACTTATGCCTGCCATCATGTTATCCTTAGCTGCCTTCTTTGCTAGATTCAATTTTCTAGTAAGTTCCTTCAATTTCTCCTTACTTCCACAGCCATTTCTAACTCTATTTCTTTCCATTCTGCACCTCCTTCTTAGTCTCTTTATTTCTCTATTATAATAAGGTGGGTCTTTAACATTCCTTACCTCCCTTAAAGGTACAAACCTCTTTTCGCATTCCTCAACAATGCCTTTAAACCCGTCCCAGAGTCTGTTTACATTTTTATTTACCGTTTTCCATAGTTACTTTTTAGAAACTGCCTCATGCCTGCTTTATCAGCCATATGGTACTGCCTAATAGTCCTGCTTTTAAGACCTTCCTTTCTATCACATTTATTTTTAACTACGACAAAAACAGCTTCATGATCACTAATACCATCTATTACTTCAGTTTCTCTATAGAGCTCATCTGGTTTTATCAGCACCAGATTCCAGAGCAACACTCTCCATTCTCATTTCATAGCACCTATCAGTTATTTCTAAATCACTTTAGGAGTAGCGATCCCATCCTAATACTAGCCTATATATGATTCATTCATTACATCCCTGACCCGGTCAATGACTGGAAAACAGGTTGTAGGTTTTCAATAATAATAATAATAATAATAATAATAATAATAATAATAATAATAATAATAATAATAATAATAATAATAATAATACAGACTGTACTCAAAATTTGAAAAGCCGTCACTTTTATGAGGAAGCGCCATCTTATGTTTAACACCAGAATATCTTGTAGAATTCTTCATCTTCTCATCTACCACCTCATGGACAACTGCAGTGAAGGAGGAACTGGCCAGTGTCTCTAAGACACTGGTTCAGGAAATAAGTACACGACTGGGTATACATGCTAAAAGATCGTACGGAAGGAATGAGAAGACGACCTTGTGTACAGTTGTTCGAAGTGCAAAGAACTCCATTCTACATCAAGATGAAAGAAGTACTGGAAATACTGCAAGACTCACAAGTGATAACAGTGGTCCTAAGAGACCAAAATGACTTGTTAAGGAAATATTACAGTCCTTGGTTGAGAGGCTCAAACCGTCCATGGCGACAACGAGTTCGACCCCGGCTCAGACACATGGAAACTGAACGTGCTCACATTCGCCAGCGTCCTGTAGGTAGATTGAAGGAGACGTACTTATTCCGGACTAAATTCCGGCAGCTCGGTGACTTCGAAAACCACAACAGTACATCGTAGGGCGTAAAATAATAATAATAATAATAATAATAATAATAATAATAATAATAATAATAATAATAATAATAATTACATAGATTACCGAGAGAGTTAACCATGCGGTTAGGGACACGCAGCTGGGAGCTTGCATTCTGGTGAGACGTTTCGAATCCTACTGTCCGAGGACCTGAAGATAGTTTTCCGTGATTTCCTAGTTTCACACCAGGAAAATGCAGAGGGTTTACCTTAACCCATCGTCACCATAAGACCTAACTGTGTCGGCACGACTTGAAGCCAATTTTAAACATATATAAATAAATAGATTGACGTTGTCATTGCGCACCAGGAGTTTGGAATGCCTTCTTCAACAGTTCCATGTAGTTTTAAAACGAAATAAGTTTGAATGTATTATACAATCTATCATTTATATAGAAATTTTTAGAATTTACGTCGCACCGACACACATTTTGTCAACGATGGGAGAGGAAAGGGCTAGGAGCGGGAAAGAAGTGGCCGTGGTCTTAATTAACGTACATCCCCCAGCATTTGCCTGGTGTGAAAATGGGAAACCACGGTAAAACACCTTCAGGACTGCCGACAGTGGGATTCGAACCCACTATCTCTCGAATACTGGGTGCCGGCCGCACGTAAGCGACTGCAGCTATCGAGCTCGGTTATATTCGACTTTCTAACCTAGCCGGCGATCAGGAGGCACATGTGGAGAGAATATATTTTATAGTGACTTTTTCAGACGACTTCGCAGGGTTGGAAATAAAATTTTTGATCATTTATAGAATTAATGAACACTGGAGCTGTATAGTAATGTGAGGACAGGTAGAATTTTGTTGTTTAATTGTTTGAAGTTGATCATTTTTAAGAGACTAGGAGTGTAGAGATACCACAAAGCGATGGAAAATCATTTCAATTTGACACAAGTTATAACACCGTGATCGGAAGGAAACTCCAATTCTGGTGCAACCAAGTCGTACGGCACTAAAATTGAGGTCTCAAAATAACGTGTGTGATTCCGAGGAAGTTGGCTATGCAGTTATTCAGGACATAGTGGGTTCGAATCTCACTGTCGACAGCCGTAAAGACGATTTTTCGTGGTTTCTCATTTCCACACCAGCCAGATACTGCGGTTGTACCTTATTTAAAGCTACGGTCACACCTTTTCCAGTTCTAGCTCTATCCTATCCTATCCTATCGTCACCGTAAGACCCGTCTGCATCGGTGCGACGCAAAACAAATACCTACAAAAGAGAAACATGTCAGGTGCAAGAAAAAGGTACTTCGGATGCCCTTGGATTTCATGCAGAGAGCAGAAGAAACGAAAGTACTAATGCCAACGGTTATGGTTAGCACGAAACCGACAGTGGTTCTGAGCGTGGTCCGTGAGGGAAGTCGCTGACTCGCTGTTCGCTTCTCTCTGGTTGAGAGGCGGTATTCTCCAGGTTTAAAATGTTATTTTTCTATTCCTATTTAATAGATTTAGATACAACTATGAGCAGGGAATTTCTGGGTTTAATACTGGAAAGTTTCAGAAAGAATAGGATTAAGCAGAATGACAGACTTAGAAATATCGTCTCCATATTATGTTTGCTATCGTTCCTTCAAAAATTGACACAAGACGTGAATGTACGAATGGAAACTACATATTATAGTAGTAAGATTTCTTTTGACCAGATTTATAGTTTCCTACTTGCACACTAAACCAACACTCATCTGCAAGTTAGTGGGGCACGACCAGATATGTCTGCACTTATCAGTCTTCAGCGTTTTCCACTCCAATTTAGGACGCAGTACATCTTATCCCTAGTTTGTTCTCCAGGTACTCCTTTCTATGTTTCACTGATAGCCAGAATCTTCAGTTTGCATTTGATCATCACTTCCATATCCTTTTCCTCTTTTGCCACAGAGTGGACTGATATTCCGTGAACAAAAATTGTATTCGTTCCCCACTAATGAGTTAAAAATTTTAATTTCCCTAAACAGTTAAATTCAATGATCACCAGGCGAGTTGGCCGTGCGGTTAGGGGCCCGCAGCTGTGAGTTTGCATCCAGGAGATAGTGCGTTCGAATCCCACTGTCGGCAGCCCTGAAGACGGTTTTACGTGGTTTAACATTTTCACACCAGTCAAATGATTGGGCTGTACCTTAATTAAGGCCACGGCCGCTTCCTTCCCATTCCTAAGCCTTTCCTATCCCATCGTCGCCATAAGACCTACCTGTGTCGGTGCGACGTAAAGCAAATAAAAAAAATCAATCATCGTGCATTACTAACCCCACGTAAGCTATGTGGTAAGGGGACTGGTCCCTTATGGCTTCTAGAACAGTAAATGTTTCAGGTTAACTTTTGTAAGCCTCGAGATCGGCTTAGGCTAACAAATCCTCTAAGCCTCTAGCTTCGTGTTTTCAGCCGGGATTCGGATGATTGCTTGCAGTAACTTCTCGCTGTGCGGTGGAGGTCATCTCACTGGAATATGGATTGTTTCAGTGTACCCAGAATTACGAGAGAAGGTGCCGGATTTTGTGAATGTTGAAATATTTTTTGCAGCCTAAGTAGGAGTCCCCGTCCTACGAAAAACGTAAAATTAAGCAATTTCCTCAGTTGTGCAGTAAGTTGAAGGGCTAAAGGGCCCGGAAATATTTCAAACTGCGAGTCTTGGATAGCTCTATCCTACTAAAAGAAAACACACTTCGAAAATCATTTCCGGCCTAAATGCAGTTCCGGAAAGTCAGTCTAAAATCGTTTGTTTCTTTCTCGTATTCTTCTTTATTCAAATCTTAGACAAATTAACTTATTTGCATAATCCTTCCTGTAATGTGTTCCATGGTTCAGTATCCTCAGGAAATTTTTGATTTTTGGAAAATATCCACACCGATTGGAAGGGCTTAAGTGAAACTCTGCATTGACTCACATTAGCACTCGTAGTGGTAGAAAAAGGCAAACCGCAAATATATTCGACGGGATAACGATGATTAAAGGAAGGATTGTAATTTTTCGGAATAAATAAAGAATATATTCCCATACTCTATTATATTTTATTTACTTGAACAGTGCATTCTTTCCTTTTTTAACTAGCGATAACCCCTCACGTTCATCAAAATGTTCTACAATCTGCAGGGCCATTATGAACAATTCGTGAGACGTCAAGGTGCACATTTTGAATACAGACTGTATCGACGCAATTAGATGTCATCGTCACTTTGCATATTATAATGACGTATTTTGATATTGGTGATATGCTGGTGATTATAGTTTTTAAGAAGCAGACAGAGTGGGAAACAACCCTCTCTCTTAACACCAATCAGAAAAGAAAATGGGAGAGATCCAACACAGTCAGATAAGCAACTCATAGTTGAGAACATCCGAAGAATATTGTAACTGTTCGCTCTCCTAAGCTCACACTTGAGGAGACGAAAGTTAATACCTGGGGACACATGAATATAAATATAAACTATATGTGGCTTGCCCGCAAATTGTCACGCAAATAGAATTAATTATCATTCCTTGGTTTCCCATTTCCCTATGTAATGTTTGGGCGCCAGCGTTACAGTTTTAAGCAAAACTGTAAAACAAAATTTATATTTACTAGCATAGAGACTTATACTTAAATCACAAGGGTAGGATTTTAAATAATTAACCATTAAGTATCGCTTAAGAAAGAAAATTAACGCAATATAAAATACAAATGAATTTATTATACAAAAAATGAGATGAATCGGAAAAGTTCCTTTAAGCTTGGAGGGAAGTTAGAATTTACGTTAATGAATTTACTGTTGCTTACTTTATCTAATTAAAGCTTACCAATTGCAGCTTCCGTTGAGATCATCTGTGTTCCGTGGTTACTCGCTCTCATCTTCTTGTTGTAGATTTGGCTCCATGCACATCCTTCCTTCCTTCTGTGATGTGATTTGGGCTATCTGGACTAGCACTCCCTAATTGCCTAGTCTTTAAATTAGACATTGGCCCTATACATTTGAAAATTGATCAGCGTTGATCATAGGAGGAGAAAATTCAGAGATATGAATTTTTCCATGTTAGCAGAAATCTCATTCCAACTTAGCTAATCTACTGATACTATGCAGACTTGTATCAAATGCCATGGACTTGAACTAAACGTAGTTCTTCGTCCAGAATAATTACTGAATATCTCATAAGCCGTGAGCTTGTTTCCTCTTACTCTGATCCGACAGCATCACAGCAGCTAAATACTGTGTCGAAGCGACAACACACTGTACGAAAATAACTGTCTCCAAGCGACCACTCACTGTCTCAAAAATCAATAAAGTCGTTGACGTTTTGGTAGTGATGTGAGTGAGTCCGTGGATTGCTCCGCGTTAGATAATATATCACCGGGCTCTCCCCACGCTTGATAACAGCTTAATACCAATCTCTATACAACGAAGCATCTGATTCGTAGATCGCATTATCATCTCCCTGTCTTCATTCTTGACAAGTCCAGTAGGCGTGGCAATGATGTAGAATCCAAGCTTGCTATCCTTGCACGCGGGTAGCTGTGTAGTGCCTTTTGCTCATGAGTTTAACCCAGTGACTCATCCAACTTCCCCGCTTCAAGAATAACTTTTCCGTGTACACAAGTATGAGATGAAATGACAACAACTCTGTCTCAACATTGACCATATTTACAATACCTAATGAATTCCTATCCTACGTAATGTAATCATTTAAATAATAAATGATGTTCTAATGTGTACAATATGATTCCAAAAGCCTTATTTACAAATGATTGAAGTTAAAATAAATATGTCATATAAATAATTGCCGATGGCGGATAATCTGGATATCGAGTGATATCGCGTAAAAGTATGGCTGGAGAAGCCTGGATGGTTACAATAATTTTAGGTAAATAAAATATAATAAAGTATGGGAATTATTTATTTATTCCTCAAAATTTAAAACATTTTCTTAATCATCGTTATCCGGTCGATTAGATTATAGTGTCATGTAAAACACGCTTCATGCTCGGTTCATATATGTCGAGCATGACCATGACCGAGGCTTGCTTTTCAAATGCGAGGCGAGCTATGTTCGTTTGAACTCGCTCCTTCACGTGCTATCTCAGTCACGGGTAGAAATGTTCCCCTCCGTCCTTGTTTCTACTAAAGGCGGATGAATGTGCTAACACATCAACAATATCTACTTTGTCAAAATTAGTACCGATTTTAGTCAGATCCTGCCCCAATTCTTTAAAATCTTCTCCGGCAACAGTGTTAACAGGCCGGAAATCTTTGACACACACATGAAAACACAGTCGCTATTTATGTCTTGCTATGTATTACCGGGCAATGCTTGGCGAGAAGCGTTAGGATTAAATGTGTTGTACCGGATTTATTGTATACGTTGACTGTGCATTTCACGTTTCACAGGAAACATACTCTCTCTGCAGTAAGTTCTTCCAAACATCAGAACTGAGCCCATCTCTCTTGATTACTTATTCACTGATTTGAATATTAGCCATAATGCTGTCCAACGATTCACGTGGCATGGTAAACTTCAGCTTCAAATTTATGGTGAACTCAACGATTCCGTCATCCTTTCATACCTCCATATTACCGGGCGAGTTGGTCGTGCGGTTAGAGGCGCGCGTGTGTGAGCTTGCATCAGGGAGATAGTGGGGTCGAATCCCACTGTCGGCAGCTCTGAAGATGGTTTTCCGTGGTTTCCCATTTTCACACCAGGCAAATGCAGGGGGGTGTACCTTAATTAAGGGCACGGCCGCTTCCTTCCAACTCCTAGGCCTTTCCTATCCCATCGTCGCCATAGTACCTATCTGTGTCGGTGCGACGTAAAGCCACTAGCAACAAAAAACTCCATATTCCCGGGCATCAGTCTTTGTACACAAGGGCTTACTCATCTCTGGATGCCGGTCGGAGTGGCTCAGATGGTTGAGGTGCTGGCCTTATGACTCCAACTTGGCATGTTCCTTCCTCGCTCATTCCGGTGGTATTTGAAGGTGCTCGAATACTGCCTCGTGACAGTAGATTTAGCGGCACGTAAAAGAACTCTTGCGGGACAAAATTCCGGCACCTTGGTGACTCTGAAAACCACACAAAGTAGTTCGTGGGACGTAAAGTGAATGACATTATTATTATGTCTGGATGTCAATTCAATGTCGGCCAACGTCACTTCGAATATGGCCTGTCGAACAAATTGAAGCAAACTCGGGTATTTTATATTACTCTCTCTACTGATGCGTGATGGTGGTTGCATATGCAGCAAGGCACACCTTGATCCGTGTAGGTTCGAGCAATGCACGCCACTATTAGATTAGCAGTTTGCATTTATAATCACAACGAGCGCTAATGTGAGTCAATGTTTTGTTTCATTTAAGCACCAGTACGAGCGCTAATGTGAGTCAATGCAGAGTAGGTAGGTATATTCAACCCCCTCCCTTCGCCCGCAAAGGGTTTATTTAAATACTTATGTCTTTTAGTAAGCACATGCTTACAATGTACGCTAGATTACACATTTCGAAATACGTTTTCCTCTGTACGGAAAAGTAAATACGCTTGCGTACTTACGTTCTATTGCTTCTTTTGCTTCCGATCCCGAATTTCGAATACCTCCAGCTCGGCTCCCTCGAGGAGCTATGTATTTCCTATTCTTGTAGGCGTTTTAGCGGTTCCAAGTTCTCTGGTACGACGTTCAAAGTTGTAGGGTGCTTGGAAGGGTCTCATTATTATTTTTTTTTTGCTAGGGGCTTTACGTCGCACCAACACAGATAGGTCTTATGGCGACGATGGGATAGGAAAGGCCTAGGAGTTGGAAGGAAGCGGCCGTTGCCTTAATTAAGGTACAGCCCCAGCATTTGCCTGGTGTGAAAATGGGAAACCACGGAAAACCATTTTCAGGGCTGCCGATAGTGGGATTCGAACCTACTATCCCCCGGATGCAAGCTCACAGCCGCGCGCCTCTACACGCACGGCCAACTCGCCCGGTCCTCATTAATTTAAAATTATTTTCATCTTTATTCATCACTAAATTTCTACTTTAATTTATTAGTGTAGATTACCCTCTTATCATCTCGAAAATTTGAGGTGAGATAAGATGAACATTCAGGAATCGTTTAAGCCCACAAATACTACAGGTCCATTGCTTTGCAAATAATAGTTCCCTACTCCGTTAAAAAAATTCTCAACCTTATGTACATTCGCTGTTTTGCTTCTGAGCCTCAATTTCGTATTCCCTCGTAGCTCGACTCCGTGGAGGAATTTCGTGATTCCTTTTCATATCATGAGAATATCAAGTTCTCAACTACAAAGATTTAAGTCTCTACGGTGCTTAGAAGTGCCTCTTTATTTCATTTCAACACCTAGGCCCTGATTAAAAATCTTATAGTAGTCCTTAAGAGTATGGTTCATTATCTGTATGGACAGTGTTGCGGCCGTCGGTTCACCGGGTTACGGGTTCGATTCCTGGCCGATTCGGGGATTTTAATCGCCTATGACTGATTCTTTTGGCATAAAATTATGTTTTAAACTCTCATAATATGTTCACACATTCGTATTTTACAATGAACCATTTCTAATAATACCCTTACTATTCCTCATTTGTTTCCGAATGACTGCATTTTAGCAAACAATACCACCAATACTAAAACATAACTTTAAGCATGTTTAAGTCAGTTCTCTATTTTAACCCTCATGAGAATGTGGAGTTCACGGGAACGAACTAGATAAAGAAATGGAGAAAAAGTCCTAAATTTACTCATGAACTCAATATTTATTTCCCCCTTGTAAAAGTGGGAACAGAGGATAACGACTGGTACCTCAAGTACTCATTTTGTTCAGTCTTCTGTGACAGGCAGATGCGTACAATGCTGAAATGCAAGATATATTAGACTGTCGTTAGACCTTTCTTCATTCACGGCCCTGAATATTGAAGAAGGCATAAGAAGCACGGTCAGTAAATGAAGGTTACGGAGATGTGGAGATGTGGATGCTGCGATCAGTAGGGGCGATTGGGTATTAGAAGTAGAGGGGGGGATTATGCACCGACAACAAGAAGTACACGGGTTTGTGAGATATAGCGGGAAGGGTATATATATCAAAACTGAAAAAACAAAAACAAAATGGAAGTTCTTTGACGCTCTCTGAGCGAATTTCTACAGAGAGGTAAAGGTTGACGACCTATCAACTTTCTTGCGGTAATAGTAGCTTTTTGAGACTGATTCAATACTGTACAATAAAACACTCACCAAAAGAACAATATTACAATCGTATTACAATTAAACAGAAGTACGGTGTAAATATACGCTTAAAAATCCTTTACGCCGCGTCGAACGACTTTTTGTGCTTATTTCCGCTAATAATTTTCGTGAAAATTAAATAGAATATAGGCAAGAATTAGCTGATTAGACAACAGTGTTGTAAAAATTGCTTTCTTTAAAATTATTCCTACCGGGCGAGTTGGCCGTGCGGTTAGGATCGCGCAGCTGTGAGCTCGCATCCGGGAGATAGTGGGTTCGAACTCCACTGTCGGCAGCCCTGAAAATGGTTTTCCGTGGTTTCCCATATTCACACAAGTCAAATGCTGGGGCTGAGCCTTAAATTAAGGCCATGTCCGATTCCTTCCCATTCCTAGCCTTTCCTGTCCAATCGTCGCCATCGGTGCGACGTAAAGCAACTAGCAAAATAAAATCCTGCAATTCCTCGTTTCAGCCGGCTAAAATGGAAAAAAGACTGATATTTTCTCCGAGAGCTCTTGCCATCCAGGAACCAAGGAAAGGAATTGGAGGTCCTAGACCAGAGATGATGAACCAATGACACGCGTGCCACTGGATGAAATGAAATGGCGTATGGCTTTTAGTGCCGGGAGTGTCCCCGCCAGATTCAGCTCTTTTGATTTGACGCCCGTAGGTGACGTATAGGGGCTGCCTGGCAGAGGCGGTAAAGACGTGCTCTGTTCGCCCGAAAGGACGTGGGTTCGAATCCCCGTCAGGAAGTCGTAAAATTTAAGAAACGAGATTTCCACTTTCGGAGGTGCATATGGCCCTGAGGTTCACTCAGCCTACACCAAAAGTGAGTGCCAGGTTACTTCCTGGGGTCAAAGGCGGCCTAGCGTAGAGCTAACCACTCTACCCCATCACGTGACGAGGTTAACAATGGTGGAAGCCTTTACCTTCCACCCCTTCAAGGGCCTTCATGGCCTGTACGGAGGTGACTTTGCTGTTTTAGGTGACGTATGCCTCGTGATGAGGATGAAATGATGATGAAGATGACATATACACACAACCCCCATGCCTGCAGAATTAAGCAGTCTACATTATTAAGCAGTTATGGTTAAAATTCATGACCCTGCCCAGAATCGAATCTGGGTCCCCTTCGACCACGCGGACACGCCATCTGTGGCACGTCACACAACATACTAACACATTTGAATGTTTATTACTTGTAATAAATAGGTCGAAAATCTACCAGCATAACGAATTTTAATATTACACTTTAATAAAGAAGTAAGTTACAATTTATTCTATACCCATATTTTTTTACAAATGTTATTATGTTAAAGAAAATATCTTATTCTTAAAACGTACCTGTTTTTATTTTATTGTATTTTTATTTTCATACACCGACTGAAGGATGCATATGTCCTTTTTGTGGGGAAATATATCCTTGATTCCATTTTGTTATGTTTAATTGTGAAATGAATTTATGTGTACATTTTATTAGTCGTTGGCTATACTAACATTAAAATAAATAAAAATTCCTGATTTTTAATGTAATGTTCAGTAATGTTTAAAAAATAAAATCATGAAACATTCAGTGGAATGAATTTATGTGCAGTGCAATCTAATACCTACGTCAAGCAAGGGGTTTCATGATGATATTAAAGGAAAATAACCGGGGGCACACCAGAAAGTAACAGTAATGGATATTAGTATAACTTGGAAAAAATATTTTCTAATCCGTGGGTAAATAATGGGAATATAGAGCTCGACGAGTATTATTATTTTTATTTATGTAGTTATGTCCCAACTTTATTCAGTATCAATCGTAGTCGTATTGTGTGTGCGGTTATGTCATGAATAATCTGCTGTATGTACATTAATATGACTTTAATTAATGTAATAACACGTAATTAACAGTATGCAATTTATTAATTTATTATTACCTGTATATATCCACTGCAATATTGTGCAACACACGGTCATAGTCTGGAACAACGTATCTTTAGCTCTACAGTGTTACAGAAAATTCCGTTCATTGTAAATAGGTTATCGGAGACTCTCGAAATTACGAGAAAATATGTGCCATATTCTTCTAGAAGCCTGGCCAGGGAACGTATATAAAGGGGCAGTCTTGGGAGTTGAGTGGAGTTATTTAACAAGAGTTGTTTTAGTGGGAGTTATGACTGCAGGTCGTTAATCGAGTATGTGAATTCATGTTGTGATTGGTACTAAGATCATCGACATGCTATTGTGGCAATCTTCTTCTTCGACTTCCTCGTAGTAGTATTTTTGTTTCAAGATGGAATTTCATTAGTGCGTGTGTGTGTGTGTAAATAGCTCGTAAATAAAACAGTGTACACAACTGACAGATTTTTGTGAGCGTCTTTGTATCTATATCAATTGACACGCTAGTCGGAAAAGGTTTGCAATCCCTGTCCTAGAGCAACGTGGTGGCGAACAGCCGAAAAAGCTTTTAGGAGAAACGGCGTCCGCCTCTGTGGTGTAGTGGCTAGTGTGATTAGCTTCCACCCGAGGAGGCCCGGGTTCGATTCCCGGCTCTGCCACGAAATTTGAAAAACTGTACGAGGGCTGGAACGGGTCCACTCAGCCTCGGGTGGCCAACTGTGTAGAAGGGGTTTGTTTCCAACATCAGCCATTCTCGAAGTGTTTTTTCTCTGGTTTCCCACTTCTCCTCTGGGCGAATGGCGGGACGGCACCTAATTTAAGATCACAGCCGCTTCCTTCACTTTTCTTTGTCTATCCTTCCAGTCTTTCCATCCCCCCATAAAGCCCCTGGTCAGTATAGCAAGTGAGATCACCTGGGCGATATACTGGCCGTCCTCCCCAGTTGTATCCCCCCACGACGCAAAGTCTCACGCTCCAGGACAATGCTCTTGAGACGGTAGAGGTGGGGTACTTCGTTGAGTCCAAAGAAAAAACCAAGCTTGGAGGGTAAACGTATTAAGAAAGGAGAAGGAGGAAGAAAGAGAAACGGCATTCAGAAGAACCAGCCCTGAATAACGCTCCATTAAGGACACACCGACGGCCAGAAAGGAATAGGAAGAATAATAATAAGAAGAAGTATTTCCAACTTTAAAATTTCTCTCCTTTAAATTTCAGTTTCAGTGACTTATCAACATGTTTCTGTACGCCTTTCGTTATAGTTGTGAATTTCGACATCAAGTTGTACCACTGATAAGGAATCATGAGTGTGTTAACGCAATTCCTTCTAAAACTAGTTCCTTTTACCAGAGGGTAGTGTCATAGATGATGATTAAGAAAGAAATGACTAATACTTTATATGGCAGTTGCTACTCGACAAGTTGTGACACACACAGTTCTAATTAACACTACCGCCACACCTCAGTGGAATGTCTCACATTCTCTCGGTCCATTGGTCCTCACACATATCCATATAGGGAGACCTTTTCTGCATGGTTGCATGCATTATATACCACAGAGTCAGCAGAATGTCAAGAGCTAAACTGTTCCGGATACTTGGTGCTGTTCTCTAAATTTATCTTCCGCTCTTTGATTCCAATCAAAAGCCGAGGCGGCAACAGAATATGTCTGGCTTTGAGCTATTATGGATGAACACGACGATTCATTCTTGCGAATGGTTGTGAAACCTGTTCCTTTCTTTACTTTGAAGGCTCTGTATACAGCAGTGGCGGTTTTTTTCATCTGATTTATTTACATGTAATAGGTAATACATAAAATGATTTCAACTGTTTAACAAATGAACACACAACAGGAAACGTCTTTACAACTTCGTATTGCCTAATGTTCGTTGATTATTTGAAGTCTCAGAATATCACAATAATGCCCATCTGTACTTGACAAGAATTAACAAGTAACAAACGAATGAATCACACAAACGTATATCGCATTTTTATACAGTCTATCTTAGTTTGTTTCTAAATTTAGTTTTTTTTTTTTTTAATTTAATCTTGGCACTTCCAGCACTTCACACTTACAGAACACTACTTAGCTGCTCTATATATTCTCCCAACCATCGCTTCCTTTGCGGACATTGAATGCACATTAAAACATAGTCACTTATCTCAGACATTCTTTCGAGGGCACTGTAAGGCTCAGAAGATTTCAGCACACAGTCGACGTAACAACCTAACAGTAACACGACGGCACTATTCAGTTACGGAGGTCGTAAACTAAATACAGGGCGGGTCACCCATTCAGGTGCGATGTATGTATTCGGACGTCCGATGATACACTTTAGCGTCTGTTTAAATTTATTCCATGTCAGTCGAATCTGCGTACAAGTTGTAAGTCGGTGTTGGATTGTATCTGTATGTTGACAGAAGTTGCACAAGTGATGAAGTCTGCTATTTGTCGGTATAATGCCATGGATTACTTTATACCAGCTTTCTTTTACAGTGTCTGGAAGGATGCGATGGGAGATATTCCTCCATGCTCCATTCCACTTGATTACCATAGCTGCTTTTGTTATGTGTGGGGCTAAATACTGTTGAGACATCCGGTGGGCTCTCAAGAACACATGAGCATGTGCACACCGGGTGCTCATTGATGGATAATTCAAAATCATTTCCATTGTTTCAACCTGTTATCAATAATAGATTGAAAACATTCGACTTATATCGAAGCTCCGTTACACTGAGAGATGTTCATTTTGACCATTGTCTCCGTTATAATACAAGGCCTAGAAATAGAGCGTGTAACACTCTATCGAATTGGTCACAATGAACTTCAATGCTGGACCGCTAGGATCACTTTCTTGCACCCCTTTTCACCAGGTTCGCGCCTTTAAACGTTTTCATTGAGTTGGTTGTGAATGTGTGTACTCTTCTGATGTTAAGAACTCGCAGTTACAGACGTGGTTTATTGCTGTGTTCCTTATTGTGATTCACGAGAAATGAAGAATAGTGGAATTTAATTTCACAAGTTTCCAGTGAATACCGTTTTTAAAGAACGGTGGCTTGTTGCTATTTCTCGCGGAGGAGACAAACAATGATGTCTCTGGGTTTCAACAGACAAATCTAGGGTATGGAGTAAACACTTCAAAGCAAAGACTTTAGTAGTTGTATCTGCCTAATAAAGTTCCTTCAATTTTTTGCGGACTTATTCAACATAAACAAGTCATTTAAAAATGTAGAAAAGATCTCAAGAGAAGAAAGTTTGAAATCGAGGAAAGTGATCAGAAGAAAGGGAAAGCACGTGTCAATTATTAAGGTGCTGTTAAAAATCGGTAACTTCGAAGCACAACTTACTAAGGTAAAGAAGGATGACGGAAATCTTGCGAGTCAAGTTTCTAAACTTCACGACGAGGCTGAGGGAGGTAACATGAGAGCAAATTTTTTGTTAGAGTAATTTAAGATATTTGGAAATAAGAAATTTAAATACCAGGAGACTAAAGTTAAAATTTGTGTGCTGTTACCATCAATATCACCAGCGGGTTATGGACTTTTCAGAACACTCGATATTTTGCATCTTCCTCATCCAGGAAACTTGAAACCGTGCGTCAGGTACTCAAAAGGGTAAACGGGAATAACTTTGCTAACTAAAGCCCGATTACTGGCAGAAAAAAATTTCGTTAGTCAATGATAACGAAAAAGCTGGTTCCCTTATAATAGATGAAATGCCCATAAAGCCGAGACTAATATATGAGAGGAAATTAGATATTACGTTTATCGGACTGAATGACACTGACAATTACGCTCATGGAATCGAAGATAGCTTGGCCAATTAACTATCTTGCGTTTTGTTCTCTTTCTACATTTTGCAGAATGCCGGTGCCTTTCTATTACACTTCCTCCGTTTCTGGCGTACAACTTGCAGAATTAATCTTGGATGCGTTAAACGCTGTTGAAGTGCGCGGTTTCCGAGTGATCAGAATTGTGACCGACAATTCCCAGGTAAATGTTTCGATGTTCGAAGCATTATGCGGAGGAAGTATTACGCATGAGGTACGACATCCAGAGGATGAAACTAGGCATCTGTTAGTAAGTTTTGATGCCAGTCACGTCGTAAAATAACGAGCGATTCCAACATTTGTCACGGGATCTATTTTTGTAAGCAATGCTACAGTTTACTACAATCATGAGTACCCTAGATGGATGAAAAAGATAGATGGCATGAAAGACGCGAGGATGTGTACATTCTGCAGCTTCCTGGACATATAATGTTCAACCTTACAAAACCCTTGCAAGGTAAATTACATCAGATCTGTTTGAAAAATAATTTATTGTAAAGTATTGGCTAGTATATAAATATGATTAAATTGTTTCAGGATCAACAGCTACAATGCCTGGCATTTCTGTAGATATGGTAGCAAGATGCTTCGTGCTTGTGGCAGAAGAACAAGTAGACCGAAGGATGTTTAGAACATATCTCTTCTCCAGACAGTGAAAGTACAACATTGTTTCCTACTCTTTTTCAAGATCGAGGATTCCTCAGATACCCGAAATCATCGTTTGTGGTATTTCTGCAGTGGACGATGCAATTTGTCACCTCTGCTGTGCAGTACTTACTCTGGCAGCAGTAAATGAAAGTTTGTACGTTTTCTGTGAAAGAAATTACTTGCGGAAATGCTAGTAAGAAGTGTAGAGATGAGAAACTCTTTTTCTACTCCACAAATTTCTGAAAACTCTAGACAACATTGCATCGAGTCACTTAAGTAGGAGAGAGAGAGAGTTTTTAAACTTGATAAAAAGCCCCTGAGTTGGAAAGTTTTAAAACTTTTGTGACCTATCCAAGCCAATGAAGCACCGCTCTATAAATAAGGTACTGTAAATACATCATCATTCAGCTCGCTTTATTTAGGATATACTGTAATTTCAGAAGGGGGCAAGAACGCGATCCTAGTGACTGAGTGGTGAACTAGGATGCCGCCCGTTTTGATAGTGCATTTCAAGGCTTTGTATTATACCGTAGGCAACGGGTTTGACTGAAAATGCAGCGAGCACACAGGATTTTGTGCTACGACCCTGAAGAATATGCGTAAGCGCAAGCAGATGACGTCACGGTTTATTCAGAGATATCCCCATTCCTTGTACAACCCTCAGAACAGAGATAGTACTACAGTTGACCAGAAGGGTCCGCCACCTGCTGTATTATTGTTAGGCGTTGCCTCACAGAAGTTACAAATGCATTATCATACCAAATATATCACTAGTAGACAATTCTGGACAGGTGTTTACAATCGCGGGAAGAAGTTTGCTTTACGTTGTTGGTGGAGAACCGTTTCAGGTGCAATTAATTTGAGTACCGGTAAATGTGGTCACATATTTTTTATGCTTATTGTCATACCTAGGTGAACTTCGTGCTATGCAAAAACTAAGAATAGAGCTCACATCTTTAATAATCGCTACAATACAGCATTGTAGCAAAGTTGCTGTAAATTTTACTTTCACCGAGCAGAGTAGATTCGGCTAACAGTGGCCACGTCTTTTTAGCTATGTACTCGGGAAGCGATGGGAAGGTTCCACTGTCGACTGTCCTCAGAATGTTTTCCGTGGTTCCTTTCTTCTCACTAAGACGAATGCCGAGACAGTTCCTTTGATAGGCTGATGTCGCTCCCCTCTTACCTTCACCGCAACATCCTCTCCCAGCTTGACAGATAAAATGTGTCCTCGATTATAGGAGTTCTACCATATTATGAGTAATAAAGCAACCATACAAAGTGTGGCAGTATTAAGACAGCAGTGGGAATTGATTGAAATTTCTTCATTTATTGTTTTTTTTTTTTTTGCTAGGAGCTTTACGTCGCACCGACACAGATTGGTCTTATGGCGACGATGGGATAGGAAAGGCCTAGGAGTTAGAAGGAATCGGCCGTGGCCTTAATTAAGGTACAGCCCCAGCATTTGCCTGGTGTGAAAATGAGAAACACCGAGCTCGATAGCTGCAGTCGCTTAAGTGCGGTCAGTATCCAGTATTCGGGAGATAGGTTCGAACCCCACTGTCGGCAGCCCTGAAGATGGTTTTCCGTGGTTTCCCATTTTCACACCAGGCAAATGCTGGGGCTGTACCTTAATTAAGGCCACGGCCGCTTCCTTCCCACTCCTAGCCCCTTCCTATCCCATCGTCGCCATAAGACCTATCTGTGTCGGTGCGACGTAAAGCAACTTGCAAAAAAATGGGAAACCACGGAAAATCATCTTCAGGGCTGCCGACAGTGGGATTCGAACCTACTATCGCCCGGATGCAAGCTCACAGCCGCGCGCCTCTACGCTCGGCCGACTTGCCCGGTCATTTATTGTTTGATTTTTGTTGTTGTTGTAAGTTTTTTATTTTGTTTTGACCGTTGTACTTGGAAGAATTCTGTTTTAGAATCTCCCTTTTTATGTGTTGCATCAAAATTATCACTTATCTGTGAATCTTAATATTTTTGTTATGTTGTCAAAATTTGTGAAACTACATGTACCTACACGCGCAGTTCTGGAAGCGCGTTCCTGTTGCGTGAATGAAGACTTTTATCGAACATTTTTCAGCAAGAACTTAAATATTTCCTCAGTCCACCAGCGCGCTAACACTGGATATTCGCTGCCACTTTCTGTATCTCTCTACAGCGAGCTATTTACCGGTGAAATTCATAGGAGGTAGAAATATTAGGGTCAAATTATGGGTGTGTTCAAATTGTGAATCAGGATGGGGAAGGCGCATTATAGAAAGGTGTGTGAGATTGAAAGGAAAGACATGTGGGGTGCAATGTGTCTCTTAGGTGTTCATCCCAAAGGCTCGTCGGGTTCTCAAAAACCACCTCCACTGTTTACATAGTTATAAAGAAACCACAAAATCCAGTAATGATGTAAAAATGAAGTATCCAAGCCATAATGAGGAATAATGTAATTTGTCATCGCTTTCCCCACTGGGTCAAAAAGTAGTAAATTGCATCTATCTTCTACCATTCGTAGGCACTAGCCGTGCTGCGAACGTCAACACTCAACAACACCCATACCTCAGCAGCTTCCGCAAATAAAAATTCGGCGGAAGCTACATTTTATTTTGGCCTGTCGAGAGAAAAGTACATGAATATTTCATCCATAAAAAAGTAACTGGCGTTCCCTGCTAGATTCTGGCAGTAACTACCTATAAAATTATCAGGAATATTATGCTCGAAGAGGCATGGTTCCTCCGCGAGAATTTTGTTTTTACAAATATGCATTTCTTAACAATCAATGCCGGGAGGACATTATTCAGTTCATGCCGTAAGTAAGAAAACACATAAATGATTCTAATGAAACCCTCTTGAAATGAAAGGAAGGGCTGAAAGGAATGACATTCCTCTTCATAGCTCAAAGTGCAATTTGATATCCAACACCAACCAAATCATTTTTCATTGATGCAAGCTCAGTAGTTAGGTGTAATAAAGTCGAATAACTTCTCTAATGCACCGTGTAATAGTATGTGTAGCCAATAATGTGACGCCATTATCATTATGCATTAAATTCGCAATTATTCAGTTGCATGATACGAAAGGTAATGGAAAATATGCAAATGCATTCAAAGCCGTTAAGACATTGAATACATCCGGGAGATCGTGGGTTCGAGCCCCACTGTCGGCAGCCCTGAAAATGGTTTTCCGTGGTTTCCCATTTTCACACCAGGCAAATGCTGGGGCTGTACCTTAATTAAGGCCACGGCCGCTTCCTTCCAACTCCTAGGCCTTTCCCATCCCTTCGTCGCCATAAGACCTATCTGTGTCGGTGCGACGTAAAGCAAGTAGCAAAAAAAAAAAAAAAATAGACATCGAATAACTCCAGAATCCACTTGAACCATATGGACGCAGTTTGCTGCTAGCGGTTCAGTTAACTACGATACTAAATTTGACGATCGTATTGGCACTTACTAAACGCTGAGCGAGAAGATGTTACGGTCCTTCAATTTGGCCATGCTATTATATTACTTGGGAAGTAGAGGACTGGGAGTTATCAAATTTATCAATATTTTTAAAGATCTCTTCGTCAATATTTTCCGTGTTACGCACCATGGACTATGCTATTTGCTTTACGTCGCACCGACACAGATATGTCCTATGGCGACGACGGGAGAGGAAAGGGCTAGGAGTGGGAAGGAAGCGGCCGTGGCCTTAATTAAGGTACTGCCCCAGCATTTGCCTGGTGTGAAGATGGGAAACCACGGAAAACCATCTTCAGGGCTGCCGGCAGTAGGGTTCGAACCCACTATCTCCCGAATACTGGATACTGGCCGCACTTAAGCGACTGCAGCTATCGAGCTCGGTCCATGAACTATGAAAGAATTGAAACCCCAGCGTTTGAATTATGTAAAATTCACTCATCATTCAAGAAATGACAAAAGTTTATATTCTGTCCTGAAAATTTGTGGATCATAGCCCTTTTCGTTTAACTTTTAAACTAATATAACTTATCCTTCTTCCATTTTTATAAAGTGACTAAAATATCTACTGCATTTTCTCAGTGCAAAAGAAAGTGTGCAGCGCCCATGTACTGTCAATTATTTTATCACAAGCAAAAGTTCCAACTGGTTTATTCTTTTCCGTCAATCCTCTTTGCGTTGCATTTTAACAGAAGGCACATCATTAAGCATTGTTTTAAAATATTATAATTTTACTTTCCACTAACTACTTTCGCAATTCTACGAGACGCTGAGGTGCCGGCAGGATTCCTTTTACGCGTGTTTGCTATTTGTTTGACGTCGCATCGACACAGATAGGTTTTTTGTTTTTTGCTAGGGGCTTTACGTCGCACCGACACAGATAGGTCTTATGGCGACGATGGGATAGGAAAGGCCTAGGAGTTGGAAGGAAGCGGCCGTGGCCTTAATTAATGTACAGCCCCAGCATTTGCCTGGTGTGAAAATGGGAAACCACGGAAAACCATTTTCAGGGCTGCCGATAGTGGGATTCGAACCTACTATCTCCCGGATGCAAGCTCACAGCCGCGCGCCTCTACGCGCACGGCCAACTCGCCCGGTACAGATAGGTTTCATGGCGACGATGGGATAGGAAAGGCGTGGGAATGGGAAGGAAGCGGCCGTGGGTTTAATTAAGGTACAACCCCAGCATTTGTCTGGGTTAAAATGGGAAACCATGGAAAACCATCTTCAGGGCTGCCGGCAGTGGGGTTCGAACCTACTATCTCTCGGATGCATGCTCACAGCTACGCGCCCCTAACCGCAGGGCCAACTCGCCCGGTATTCCTTTTACGTGGCAGTGAATCATCCGAAGGAGGCTGGCGTATATGAGCACCTTCAAATACCACCCGGCCGAGACGTGATCGAATCTGAGCACCTCAGCCTAGTAAACAAATTTCAATTCTATCAAGGAATAGAAGTAGTTTTAAAATTCAAATATGGGACTCACAAGATGGAAATTTTATTCTCTACTTGTTCAATCAATAGGGGAATAATTCAGAGAGTTTGGCTCTTGATGACTGGAGAATGGGAGGAGACATTACGAATTCCCTTGTAGGCCGAAGTATAACCAGCCAGAGACACAACGTTGTCCGGTGGTACACCGTGATGTGCAAGACGTGTCCACAAAGTATGATGAATGGACAGATATTGCACTGACAACATGTGGTAATACTGCGTGCATGTGACTGTGAAGAGGGGGACATCTCCAGAAACACCACGTAGCGTTGAACACATGGAGTTAAATCAGGTTAGTGTGCTGCGGCCAGTCGAACATAGTGCGTGTGAAGACTCATTCATAGAGCAAAGGAACAACGCATAAACATCAAGTTTTGTTACAAGTTGGGAAAACTTGCAGAGATGCACGCGATGTTGGTGCAAGTACCTAACAGACGGGTCGCGTCCACTTCTCTCTGAAACCAGACCTAATTACAATAAAACCCCCATCAGCACGAACTCTTCAGTGATCGCTCTGTTAATACACCAAAATAAAGAGTTTTGGTGCCGGACAGATTATTTCTTTTGGGAATTCCTATTGGTTAACACAAATTTAAGTTAACCCGAATGGCGAATGGTTTCTTTTGTCTACTCCCGTCCCACTATTTGCTACAGGAAACTGTAGTACCATAACATGCAATTGAGTTGGTTATTATTCCCTGTTACATATCTGGGCAATGGTGCAATAGCCGCCTGATCATTATAGCTACTCTGCGATAAGCTTCCTTACTGCGTACATCGTGATTGCTTCTTATATAGCAGTACTTGATTGGTTTAGTTCTGAATTGAGTGCTGAACAGTGTAGTTACGTGTGCTGCAGATTTTTAAAGCATGAATCTGTTTGGAGAGTGGGGTGATAATTCCGCGAGTGCCAACGCGTTACGGAGTTAAATATATTGTAGATCAGTTCAATACTCTGGCGTAAATGCTAAACAACAGACTATCTTAACTGACGAAAAAATCTTAGAGGAAATTATCTCAACGATGTGAGGTTTCATATCCTTCTGCGAGGCGGACGGCAAGCAAACTGAAATTTAAGCTTCACAAAGTCACAGTAGAGTTTAAGTCCGTGAGATCCAGGTACAAGAAATAATAATTGGAATTGGTTTCTTCAGGCTATCAGTAGTAAGAAATTGATTCCTGCATTCGTGCTGTTTTCAAATGAGGCATGATTTTCTTTGCATGGGTGTGTAACTTAACTTACTAATCTCTCTCATGTGTTCAGTCCGTAGATGGGTTTGCGGCAGCTCTCCAGTTGGCCTTATTCAGTTCAGCATAGCTTCCACATTTAACGTCTCCCATGATCTGCTGAACATACTGGATACGGCGTCTTCCTTGGTACGTCTTCCCTTCAATCATTCCTTCTAATATCAGTTTAAGCAAGCTGTCAAATCTTAGTATATTGTCCTAACTTTTATTCTCCTCCAAAGAGCATCAGTTTCCCCTGCCTTCCTATACACGTCTTCATGTGTTAGCCTATCTCCCCAATCTTTAACATTCGTCTGTATCACCACTATTCGAATGCAGTTAACCTTCTTTTCCTCATTCCCTATTGTCTAGGTTTTACACCCATATACGGCAACACTCCACACATGTCTTTAATAAATCTTTTCCTTGTAATCCAACGATGCTATTTGTGATAAATAGGTTTTACTTTTCACTAAATCAGCTTTTGCTTGACTTGTCCTAATTTTTATTTCCTTCTTACTTCTACCATGTTTTGTAACCTTGCTCCCCAGGTAATGAAATCCTCCAACGTCATCTAAAGTTCCCCCTTTCGTAGTGAATTTTACTTTTGAATCTTCTTCTCTGTCGCATATCATCACTTTAGTTTTCTGTTTATTGATCGTCATATTAAGTTCGTCTCCCATGATTTCTTCCAACTTTCCTAGCATGTAGCCTACTAAAGATCTGTTTCACTCTGTGCAACTATTGCAATGTTATCTGCATATCGAATCACATCTAGTGTTTCTCCACCTACCTTTATCCCCATATTCACTTCTTTTCTGGCTCTGTTCAGTAAATATTCAATGTAATCATTAAAAATTTTGGGACACAAAAGCACATCCCTGTTTCAACCCCTTCCTTACTGCCGCTTCCTCTTACTTACTTACTTACTTACTAATACGGGCTGCTATCAGGTGGATTATGTTTTCTGGAACGTTTTATGCCATAAAAGATTTTTTGGAAGGGTCAGGACTGACGGAGATGTTGACTGAATATTGTTATTGCCAGGTCCGTCAAAATCACCAAAAAATTATTGAAGGAGTGGCAAGAGGGTCTCCCTAGACCCTGCATGCTCTAAAACCAGCTAGCCAAAAGGACCGATGATCTAGATTTGGTCCCTTTAAACAACAATCACCATCATCATCATCATTATATTCCCTCAAACTGATCAGCAATAACTTAACAGTGACTGCCTTATCAGTTGGGATGTGTCCTAGCACTTCTTCTGACACTCAGTTCTGCCTGATGGTATTACTGTTGGAATTGTACAGAATCTAACCGGTCAACGACGAACACAACAGGTAGTATCGATATATAGAAAGAGCTTTCGAAGGAAATTTTCCAAAAGCAGCCGATTTCTTAGTGAATAACCTTAAGTCTCCTGTGTTTTGTGTTATGAAGAATAACGTAGAGTGCGTGCATACCACTGATGTTAGTCACAGGTATTTTTAGGTCTGTGAAGTGAAAGTACGTATAATATTTCGGAATTGTTACTGTGAATTAATATTAAACTGAGAGAGAAAGTTAAAGCCATGCAAGTCAATTGCTGTATAGAATAAATTAATACCAAGCTGACGATATAATTTCCATATTAATGTATCACAATTTCTTTCAAGGTAGACCTACTTGGCATCTACGCACCAATAGGACGATCTGGAACGCACTGGGGAACGGGTCATCACCTCTCATTTATAAGTATCAGTTAAACTCAATACATTCCAAGTCATTGTCATCTAGGTCATATGTTGCAGGACAAAAGTAGAGTGATTAATCACGTGAAGAATTATATTACATGCAAAGCCATAACAGGGCGAGAAATGAGTGCTGTATGCTTCCATACGTAACACCATCAGGCTTTTATACTGATTGTATAAGGTCTAACTGGTAAAAGTTTGCGGAACCTGTGAGAGACCTATCTAGATGTCTTATGGCCACCAAAATTGGCTCACTAGAATATCTATATTCCATATTTTCTAATCGTATCATTTTGCTGTTGATGAATACTAGTTTAGCGTACACCAAAAATCTCTGTTTTTCTCCTCATGGTTAGTTTACCGGCGAAATTAAAGCGACGAAAGAGTCATTCTAACAAAATCTGTGTTCTTAATATCTGCTATTGCTTATATGCAGCATAGGATCTTCCCACCTAGTTGACCTAGGTTCGATTTCTTACTTGATTACAAATCTGAAACAGGTCTGAGGGACTGGAACGGGGCGCGCGCACACTCCAAGAGACGCAATGCTGTTAAAAAGATAAGCGAGATCAAATCTGACACTTGGCCATTTTAGACATGGCATTGCCCCATCTCAAGGCAAGGAGAATCCTCGGCTCTTGCAATGAAATGAACCAGCTTTCCTACCGGTAGGATTTCGACAGCGAGGAGTAAGGGAACATCCACCTTTTGCGACTATATGGTTCCATACAACCAAGGCCGTACCGTCATAAAAAACATCAAAAACAACATCAGGATTGTCATTTTCAAATTACAGTAGGTATTAAAAGCAACGGAGGATGCTCCCCAACTCCTCGGCAAACTGTGCATAATCCAATTCTACAACCTCCGATTGCCTGGACATTGGCACTTTTACAAGATTGTCAATTTTGCCACACGTTTCTTTAAGAAAAATTAAGAAAAATTTTATTCGATGATTCGACTACGAATTAATGAGCATTTTTAACATACGTTTTTATATCCATGGTTACATCTACAACATCATAGGAATTTCATAACATCCTCAACTACAAGTTTTTGTATAATATTCTAAAAATCTCCTCAATATTGCGCGTACGCTGTCCAATTATTTGTGAATTAGACTCTAAGGAAGTTCTTTAAAATTCAACGTGCTTTTATGGAATATAACTCATGTCAACCATATTAAGTGTGTTTTAAGGAAAACCTTATGTTAAATGCATGTTAATCCTGGTATCATTCTGATTTATTAGTTTTGAGTTGATGATTCCAAGAGAATCGAAACTGGTCTTCGCTTAATAAATGTTACACAGTGTTGAATGGTGGGTCATCCCTCGCCTGATTCCTATTATATAAAATAAAATGAAGTCAGGTCAAGTCAAGTCAAGCCAATGAATAAATGAATGCATCAATCAATCAATCAATCAATCAATCAATCAATCAATCAATCAACCAATCAATCAATCAATCAATCAATCAATCAATCAATCAATCAATCAATCAATCAATCAACCTCTTTATTTTTTTGTAAGTTGCTGTACGTCGCACCGACGTAGATAGGTCTTATTGCGACGGTGGGCGAGGAAAGTGTTAGGAGTGGAAAGGAATCGGCCGTGGATTTAATTAAGGTATAACCCCAGCATTTGCCTGGGAAAGCATGGAAAATCATATTAAGGGCTACCGACAGAGGTGTTTAAACCCACTATCTCCCGAATAATGGTACTGGCAGCGTATCTCTAAGACCCCACTAAGAGCCCACGAAGTACAAGAGAGGAAGTTGCTAAGAAGTATATTAGGACCAACGATCTTATCAGATGGAAGGCATGGTACAAACCAAACCGTGAACTGTACGAATACCAAGAAACCCTCCAGATGACATCAGAAGAAAACGCCTGGCATTCTACGGACACATACATAGAATGGATCCCCACAGACGGTCTATAAAATCTTCAAAGCAGCCAGCAAGGGTAAAGCCACTGGATCGCTGTGGATCCAGCAGGTAGAGAAGGATCTGGCAGAACTTATTATTAATAATGCCGTCATAATTATCAATTCAATGATCAAAACGAGACCTTTCCTAACATCCGTTACATAAGATAACCACGATGGGACGAGGAAATGGCTCGATGGAACGCAAAATATTCAGAAAGGAATGAAGGAATACAGGGCCAACAGAAAAGACCATGGTACTATACCAAGAAGAAAGCAGCAACCAAGCCTACCATTAAGAACGCCAGAAGAGGCAAGAGTCAAAAACAACAACAGCACAGCTAAATCACAAGCACCGTGGTCCTCAGGCGGCCCGAACGAACTAAAAAAATTAAATAAATAAACACCGTACTGTCACTTCATTCCCAATCATAGCGTTTAATTAATAAAAAATACATGTGTGGCACAAATCAAGACATGATAGCCACACAAGTCACCCGACAACTTCAAGCACACCGAACCACCGTAATACAATATAGGGAAATATGCCAAAAATCTACTTAACCCTTCCCTACTAACTATTATATACAAGGGAAAAGTGCAGTGGTGGAATCATAAATATTAAATTCGTATTTAAGATAAATATCAAGATGTTTGCTAAAATCAGTTGGACCAGGGATTCACAACTTAACTTGCGGGTGAGCCGAATGGCAAATTTCTTAACGAAGGGTGGGCGACATTATTCCCATATTCAATCTCCCCCACCCCAACAAAACTAACACAAATACATCGACACTCCCAGCAGTCCCCAGTGGCTCATGATCTGAGAGGCTGGGAGTGCGTCCCCCAGCCAGTGCATGTCATTCTTTCCCTGCCTTTGGATATACTTTCCCCATAACCTAGCAATTTTCGTCTCCGTCTTTCTTGGTCCTTCATTTCTTCCACTCCGAAACTCTTAGCTTTCTAGTCGAGAATTTATGGGTATTTCTTTATGTTAGGTTATTTAGACTGGGACCGACCGACCGACCGACCGACCAACCAACCAACCAACCAACCAACCAACCAACCAACCAACCAACCAACCAACCAACAAACCGTCACAAAAACTGAGAAAATAAACCAGTACTGTGTAACTTTGAATAAGCGTACCAATTAGTGACATGTCTGGTCCTTTGCTTGAAGTCAAAGTGTTGAAGTGAGATTTGATTGAGCCAGCCTCAGAATGGAATTCAGGTATTCATCAATTATGCTGGAACGTAATTTTAATTCCATCATATTCATTCTTGAAAACTTTGTTCACAAACGTAGGTACTCGCAAACACGAACGAGTATTTTCTCGAAAATTTTAGGAAAGCCGGGAACTTATCAATGCTAAAAACCTTGTAAGCGTGAATGCAGTTTACCTCCGTTAACTTGTCCTTTTAATTGGGAACAACACTAGAATTCAATTAATTTCAGTTGTAGTTGCACAGGTTAATCACTGTAGTCAACCGAAAGGCACTTTTGAATAACAAAGAGAGAGCGAGACTTTGACTTGAGTTGAAGGGGGCGGGGATGAAAGTGTGCGCGAGCAATAGATGGAGCCAGTAAACTTCCTTTACTCTCCGCATATCACTGGCTCAAACTGAGACAGCTTGTTGTTTAGAAATCTGGTAATATCTTGTAAATTAGAGTTGCCTGTTGTACTTCTCCGTTCCTGTAATCAAATATTTATTTAGTGTATTTGAAACGTCTACCCAATTACGATATCCTCCGTCCAATGTACTTTGACCTGGTCAAAGGACGGGCAGCACATTTCTAGAAATTACAGAAATTACAAAACACCCATAGAGCTACAGTTCTGCATGCTTTGGACTACTAAGCGTCCAATGCTCAGCCTGAAGGCGATGCGTGGTCAGTGTTAAGAGTCCTCCCGGCCGTTATTTTTATATTTCTAGACTGGAATCGCTATCTCACCTCTATATAGTTCCTGATCTTAATCCTAATTTATTGGGGTTAGTAACTGATGTGGATTTATCCCAGTTTAAAGGTTGGATGTCCTTCCTAACATCAATCTTGTACCGAGGGATGTATTCAGTATTGTGCATTCCTGTGTTGGTTGGTGGTGTGGTGTGTTATTCGTAGATAAAGAGACGTTTGTTGAGACGAACACAAACATTCACTCCCCGATCCAGAGGCCTTAACAATACGACGTTAAAATTTCCGGTTTGGTGGTAGTTGTACCTGGGGCCACCTGAATCGTAGTCAAGTATATTGACCATTCAGCTACGTGGCTGAATTAACGCAGCAATGCTGTTAGAAACTATCACGGACTTTCATCTCATATTTCATCGTAATAACCTCCGAAATATTCTTCTATTGCTCGTTTTCCGATTCTGGATTGTGAATACATACCCCAAACCACGACGAACACCACTGGAAGGTGGGCAACCCATCTCACTTTAGAGCGTTGGCATGAGGCTCGCTCAATAGACTTTCGTTTCGTTCATATACACTTAGGTACTATGCCCCACGTACGTGTGGGGGATGGAGGTAGGGGGATTGGCTCAGTGTCTTAGCTGTGCTGGCCTCTCAGCCTCAGGTTTTCGTTGGGAAAGGAAGGTTTTTGTTTTACCTAACAAACCTCGCTTTCCCTTTGTTATACTTAGCACTTAAGTGAACCGTTCTGTAGGACATTTCAAAAATTTATCTCAGAGATTCAGTTAGATTTGACTGCTACTATGATTTGGTGGTTTCGTTTGTTTTTTTCCAATTTTTGATGGTTAGCGCATTCTTGTGGTGGAAGAAGCGCACAGTGGGATCAGCGCACAGAAAGAAAAAAAGGTCGCGGGTGAAGAGCACATTCAAAAGTTATTTTCTTTCTGGTGAATGCGCAATGGAAATTATTACCAGTACCGAGCATAAACATTGTATCTTACCGTATGGACATCACTACCGTGTTAGCCGTAAGACTGAAAATATTACTGAAAATATTATCCACTGGAGATGTGTGGAAGAACGCCATCTGAAGTTCAAGGGATCGCTAAAGACAATATTAAACAACTAAACTTAGAAAATATAATCTCATCTATACGTTCCCGATGTTGCAGAGTTTTAAGTTATGAAAACAATGTCTGTGTGCGTGAAGAGAGTAATGGAAGAACTGTCTACGGCAGTGAGTGCCGTCTACAAACAAGAATTTGGAAAATTCTATGGATGTTCGTACAGGTCATGAAATTTCCTTACCATCCAAATTCCCCCTGTACAGATGGTCCAAACGCTTTCCTCTTTCTTGCTTTTCTACATCTTTAATAAACGATCTTCACCAATTAGCAGTGTTCCAGATGCATACAGTGGTTCAGGCTTGATTACAGTGTTATAATGTCTTAATTTTGCATTTCGGGATACAGATTTTTATTAGATCTGCTCCAAGTGAGTCTGTATGCTCTTTGTAGTTTAAAGACCCTTTCTTTGTTCGCTTCGCGAGTGAGTCCTCAAGATTGAATGACTTCTCCCAGGTATTAGAATTGAGAAACTTGGGATATTTTGCCATATTGGGTTTTCATTGGTTGTCCAACTAGGTACCGAAAATTTCCTTCCATGTACTGAGTTTTCTGATATAAGATCTGGAGTCCTGTTCTGGATGAAATTTCATGGAGTTTTTCAATGGATGCAATCGCTTCCTCTCTGTTATTGGACAGTCTGCTAAGTCATCAGCGAAGGCCCAATAAAGGGGACAATCCATCTCCTTGTCGGACAATTCCCCTAAGACTTCATCCTTGGAGGTGGTGCCTGTTAGCGTCTGCACGGTTAATTCTCTTGTTTTCCTGTCTACTTTGAAGTTATATGCCTTTTTGAAGTCCACAAAAGTAATCACAGTGTACCTGATTTTACGAATTTGTAGGATGATCTTAAGTTCAAGAATCTGATTATTATTATTATTATTATTATTATTATTATTATTATTATTATTATTATTATTATTATTATTATTATTATATGTAAACTTTGCACATTTACTTTAAATTATTGTTTTAACTTCGTATACTTCGAAATCTACTTCTGATAATTTCATTTGTTGAGTGACTTGTCGAAATACTTCATGTGACTTATTTGGCTTTGTTAGGTACTGGGTAGAATTACAGCAGAGAAATTCAATACCATTTGAACCATCATCGCGAGAAACACCAAAAGTTTTGTTCTTGAGTGTCGTAACGTAAAGAAATCCAACCGCTTGTAGAAGAGAAGAGGGAACGCAGAAAACTATCGAGTGTGATGAATGGCATCACTAGATGCTATAGGTCAATGTTGGCATATCAGGACACTGACTGTCATGTCCAGACCAATACCAGAGTAAAGTGGTGGGCTTTATTGTTCTCCACATGTTAGTAAATACAATTCATTGTCAATGGAAACCAACAACCTACTGTGTCACGTGAACTTTATCGTTTTATGGTCCGTCCGTGAAAGCTAAAAGCGTGGACACTAGCACCTACTGTTATATAACGTATACGTCACTGATAACGTCTAGTGAATAGAAAACAGACTTTTAAATAATGACTAAAAATCCAGTCCAACATATTTTACTTCTTATTTCTACCTCGTCTTAATGTAAAAACAGTTTTTATTTGCATCCCTTTAGGATCCTTGACTTATTTTTAAATTCTATAATTTCTCTGAATTGCCTGCCTGCCTTTCTGTAATTCAGTCAAAGAACCACAACCGCGGAGCACGTTGAAATAATAATAATAATAATAATAATAATAATAATAATAATAATAATAATAATAATAATAATAATAATAATAATAATAAATAATTTTACCGGGTGGTACACCTCTACGCCGCACATTTAAATCTTGCGCCTAATAGAACTCCTCTACTGGAGGAACAGTGAACTTGAAACTGGACCAACTTACAAATTTACTCAGAAGATGTCACTACAGAAATATGATGTAATTTTGTTACTGTGAAATTTCCAGTACTGTGTGAATTTCCACTTGTTTTCTTTGCCCTTTATCAAGAAGTTTGATCTTTCTTCAACAGATGTCACTACAAAAACTATGATCATGCACCCTGGTGCGAAGTGGATGAACTTTGATTTAAAGAAGTTTTGTATTCATAAGTTTTTTTAACTAAGTAATGTTACTTATTTTTGGGTTGGCGATATTTATCTTTTCTTTCCGCCAGTTTTTAATTTAGCCAATCACGAATTTCTGTAATTAATTTTCCGCCTATCACAGGCTTATTCCTCGAGTTTGAGTGTAACTTTTAAATTCACCAATAAAGTGAGAGGGTGTGGCTGGTTTATTCATGAAAGGTCTCGAACTTTCCCCGAGGGTTTATAAATTGCGGATTTTCACGTCACTTGGCCATTTGATCGCCATCTAACTTAGTGTGTGTTTCAAGCAGGAGGCTGGAGGCGCCTCTTTCATCAGGCAGCAGTTCTTCAGCAAGGTAATGGCCAATTAATATCTTTATTTCTTGCTAGCTCTGCAGTTTAACCCGAGGGAGAGATTGGAAGCTTTAACTATGTAACCTACTTTTCTGAAAATGTAACTTCTGCCGGCTTTTGTAATAACTTCATAAAATCTTTAACTGTAAATCGGGGATAGAAAGTGATGTACCCTCTCGAGCTCCCCTCTATCTTGTTTCGATGTGACTACGTTTATTGCTGTTTTTCATCCTGTAGTGTGGTAAATTACTTTCTTATACGAGTCACCTCCATAGTTTGGGAATAGCCCCTGTTTCATCGGCTTAGTGCCCCTTAGGTTTTAAGAATGCATATTTAGGAGTGTAAGTACACGCCTCCATTCAATTTGTGTTTCGGGCCATTTACTTAACCTGTTCTTTTCCGCTACGGCCCAATAGGTTGGGTACTAGATAACCCTATTTCAAATTTGTAAGTTGTGCCTTGATGGCAAGTGATTGTAATTTTCTGATATCGCCTTGAATAGGCTTGGAAAACGGAGAGCACGTTAGCTCTTTTTCAAGTGTTGTAAAAGTGCCTCTAGGAGGCTTGATATTGTAAATTACGGAGCTAGTGCTCCATGTATAAGGGGATTTCTGCCCTTGTGTAAAATTGTGCTCTTTTGTAAATTTGAGCTGAGTGCTCAAGAATTGTGAAGCGAGAGGCTGGAAGCCTTGATTACTAAACAGTCACTAAAATTTGGACTTTCTTGCTTTGTCTAAACTATTTCATGGTACCTGATATGTCATTGTTATCTCACTAAGTGAGAATTTGTTAACTTGTTGCTTTTCGAAAATATAACCTTCAATTTCAGTTTAAATTCTTTCTTGACATAGTAGTTAGACCTATTCACCCCGGCACCTTCTTTCACCTCTGCGTTCCACGAGTAGCCCCGTAATAATAATAATAATAATAATAATAATAATAATAATAATAATAATAATAATAATAGACACGAGTATCTTGCGCAGGTAGAAGCTAGAAAGATGGGTTATTATAGAACTTCATAGAAAGTACTAGAAACAGAGCAATGACGAGAACATTGACAAACTAATTTAAAACTCATAGTTGTTTAGGGGAGAGTTAATTAACAAAACTGAGGGATACAACCAGGCGATCAAAAGTAAAGTGATCTCAACAAAGAGTTATAGGAAACAAATCCTTAATGACCCCACTACTAAGAATGACGAGTGCAGGAAATGCAACAGCAGCCCAGAAACCATTGAGTACATCATCAGCAACTGCAGATTACTAGCGCCATCATCGTACGTTGACAGACAGAATGATGTGGCCAATAATATACATGAAGGAATTGCCTAGACCCGATTCTTGATCCACAACAACGTACCTTAGTGCAAATACTCCCCACAGAGCGTACTGTAAAATAAAAAAATTGAACTCTACTGCGATCGCACGATACAAACAGATAAAACAACTCTGCACAATAGATCGTATAGATCGTATATAACTTTAACAAACAGAAAGAACCAACAACAACACTGACATCGCTGTCCCGAACGACCACAAAATGATACAGAGATACAGGGAGTAGATCGAAAAATATTCTCTGACTATGAAAGTAGCAACGATCTGGAAATAATAGAGAGTGACGATTCTCCCTCTGGTTTACACCAAAATAATTTCCAGCAAACTTAAAAGATACTACAGCTCCCTGTCTACACTGTCAGTGTGGCATAATCGGCTGCAGTTTCGAAGACCTGTAACATCTTCAGAACATTACTCGGTGCTCAATATGGACCATAAATAGAAAAGGATGGAACCTCTATAACGAAGAGAATAATGAAAATATATATATTTATGTCAAGTATGATTAAGTTCTTATAAGTAAAATTTCGAAATACGAACTATATTACCGACTATAACATTGTGAAAATACAAATAAGTAAATAAATAAATAAGTAAGGAAAGAAGTCAATCAATAAATCATTCAGTAAACGACAAATATGGCTATAAATAAATAAATAAATAAATAAATAAATAAATAAATAAATAAATAAATAAATAATAAATAAATAAATAATGTCCTCGCTCAGGCCATGGATGCCGTGGAGGAATGACAGACGAATGCTTCAGCTAATCGTACCTTTTGAAGTAGGTAGAATAGAGTATTACTAAGGCGGTCGTAGTTCGAATCCCGGCCAATGCATGTAGAATTTTTGAAATGTGTTGGAGGCAATGATTATTGTCTGAAGGGAAAGTAAAATTGGACAACCATGCTCTCTTAATGCTAATCACAGGGAAAATGGAGGAGACCGACACGGCGAAGAACGAAGGTAACTGCAAAAGAATGCGTAGTGCCACGAAGGGCTTGCAAATGAAGGACTCCAAAGGCCTCGGAAAACCAATACCGCCAGCGTTGGAAGAGAACAAGTACTGACCAAAGGAGAGCAATTAGGAAAGATGAAACTGAGGAGCCTCGTACAAGAAAGTGGAAGCAATTCCAGACCCAGATTCGATTCCTTTTATCGAGAAACTTAAGGCTGAATGTAGCATTATTTCATTCAGGTTTATTTCTTCATTCGTCACACTAGGTAAGGTGCAGTACAGAACAAGAACTACAGTCAATTTCATTACGAAATGTCTTCAGTGTTAAAAATTCAGCTTGTATATTGCAGTCTGTTGCCTGATTAGTGAATAATTCGAATAGGGTGGCCCACGGCTGGCAAATGACGCATGAACTGTACATTTTCTCACGATTTTCTAGAGAACAGTCTGTGGAATTTTGAAAATAATAATTTTCCCGGTTTTTTCCTGGTGGTTTCACGTTGCACTAATACACTAAAGGCTACCAGTGACGCAAGGATTGGAAAGTGCTAGAACTGGGAAGAAAGCGGCCTGGCCTTAATTAAGCTACTTTCCTGAATTTGCAATGTTCATGACTCATATGCTAGGTGTTGAAAACAGTGCACTTCCATTTTTAAAAATCGAAGTTAGTGCCATTATCTTGACAGTACGGAAAAGTACTGCAATTTAGAATATGAAACCCTCACTAACATTATTAAGCCAACGGCCGTAGCCGTGTTGAAACGCCGGATCCCGTGAGATCTCCGAAGTTAAGCAACATTGGACGTGGTCAAGAAGTGGATGGGTGACCACGCGCTGTTGGCGGTAGGTAAGGGAATGGAGGAGCGTAAACTCTGGCTCAGCCAAACCTCTGTGGAGGTTCGTTCCTGCCTTAGGGCAGAATACAACCTTACCCTACTAACATTATTAAAGGTAAAATCAACGTTTCCATTTTCTTTAACGATTTGTAACATTTGAGATTAACATCTTAGCTGACTCATCCTGTATACTACAGACATGCATTAAGTAAACAGAACTGGTGATCAAGATGTTAAAGTCTTCTTGAGTGAAGTAATAGCGTTAAAAACATAATTGCAGTACGATTTCATAACAGACCATATATACTTTAATCACTGTTAATCACTTTTCCGACAAATCTCCGTGCACTATGGGAGGGTGTGCAGCGGAGGTGGATCAGGATGGCTTCCCAGTACGTCAAATGTCTTGTCGAGCCCATGCCAACCCGCATCGCTGCCATCGTCGGGGTGAAAGATGGTCCTAAAGTCTACAAGCAAGGAACCTCTAAGCCGATTGCTCATCAGTGTATTTAAAGGGAAAACACATTTATTGATTTACTGGGAGGTTTTCAACCTGGCCAGTAGGTGTATGAGTGGCATTCCATATATCTTCCCACTCTCCAGGTAGGCGTGTACGAGGACACACTTTTACAACGTGGTACACTGTCTGTTTAGCACTCTAGTGAGCCTGAGATCCATATCCCTTTTAGTAAGTAGTGATATGCATCAAAGACCACAGATAATGGCCACCAAAAGTAATTGCTGGGTAATTTGCTGCTCCACTCTAATCTACATCTAATTACCTCGCAACACGTAATCCTATCTATTAACAAGGGAAACTACCGACATGACATGTTGATTAGATCAGTGAACTTGGCCACTAACAAACAAGTGGATTGTAGAGAGGAGCTGATTAATGTCCACTGGAAATCAACATTGTCATATTTCTCCGCCTTGAAATAGATTAGAGTCCACACTTTCGACGCACACATTATGTGGTTTGATTCACCGAAATTTGTCATTTTCTCTGTGACGAACATTTCAATTCTGCAAAATTTGTTTACTGTATATTAACAGAGAATAATTGTACCGTTTCGTTTCAATATTCGGTCCCTCGGTAAAAAAAAAAAAAAAAACCTTGTCTCAAAATGGTATATATCAGAATTTTATAATTAATTCCAAAGCTAGAAAGACTAGGAAAGAATAATAGCTGTCTTGAAAGAAGTCCAACGAGTCTGCTCAAATAGGTTTCAAGTTCAGATGGTGTTACTGTGAACGATGCGCGCATCCGCTATATTGTGGAGGAATCAGAGCTGGGAGAGTCCGGTAAAGTTAGTATAGCTCGGGACTGCAATGTGATAGTACGTACCACGAGGTGTCGTTCATTACATCCACGCGAAATCTATCGATTTCCGTAATAATATTTGTGAGAAAACTTGACTTGGTTCAGGAAAAATTGTAAAAGTTCAGAATTTTGTAAAATTATTCGAAATATCTCAAGCCTAATAATTAAAAGTGAAAACAAGTGCAAAGAATGAGTCAGAGAGAGTCGAGCAAAACCAACATGTCCGAGGCTCGACGTAAGAGAGGCTATGTGTAGCGCGTCTCTACCTTAACTGACTGTTCGCATTAAAAATGACGCATTGATGCCAGGTCTACTGCACATATAAAGTTGTGCCAGACCAGGCACACAGTGTAACAAAACTCTTATGCATGCGAGTTTTAGTGAAAACCTCGAAATATCCTGTATTTTGTTTATTCCATATCATTGTATCTCACGCCCTACAGATCGAACGACCGTACAATTCATTATTTAGGTATGATACAGCAAATTTCAGAGTGAGATTTAAAAACCCACATTATATCTTATAAATTATAATTTTTAAATGTAAATATGTTAATAATAACAATAATTTATAATAAAATGTTCAATAATATAATTATATTAGGAAATTAATAATTAATGTGTATTACATAGCTCAGGTATTGGTGTAATTCCTTGCATAAATTCTTCCGTGCCCCTGGATTGACCAGGTCAAATCGAATCGGAACCACTGGCCGATGCATCGATATGCAGCTCTGGGATGAGGTGTGATAATTTTTATAAATGCTATCTGATACCGAGCTCTGGTTTGTTTTAAGAATTATTTCAGACATTTATAAACACTTCTACTCGCTTAGTCACCAACGTATGTAACCTGGCTTTTCTGCGTTACCATCCGAGAATTTTCAAGTAGTATTTAATAAAACACATAGTTTTTTCTTATGTAAAATATGTTGTCAAGGGAAAGACAGGCAATGGATCTGTATAAAGATCTGTGCGTCAGAGGTCGCGGATCTGTATGTCATGGCCATAGATCAACACACTTCACATCACAGCCTACACGGTTGCTAGGTAACATTGCGTCATACACTTTATTGTAAGACATATTTATGATCATTTGGTTTTCTTTAAGGAAAATTTATAATGTTATTCACATTAAACAGTGTCAGTGGCGGTGATAGTCATTTTATACCGAGCTCGATAGCTGCAGTCGCTTAAGTGCGGTCAGTATCCAGTATTCGGGAGATAGTAGGTTCGAACCCCACTGTCGGCAGCCCTGAAAATGGTTTTCCGTGGTTTCCCATTTTCACACCAGGCAAATGCTGGGGCTGTACCTTAATTAAGGCCACGGCCTCTTCCTTCCCACTCCTAGCCCTTCCCTGTCCCATCGTCGCCATAAGACCTACCTGTGTCGGTGCGACGTAAAGCAACTAGCAAAAAAAATATATATAAATATATATAAAATTAAAGATAGTCATTATTATTTTAAGGGAATAATCATAAAGTTGAGAGAGTAGTATAATTGGATGGTTCGGCCGCCTCCTCCTCCTCCGGCTCTCGGAAGAGGCCTCCTCCTCAGCCAGTGGCCTCCTCCTCCTCAGCCAGTGGCCTCCCAGTGGCCACCTCCTCCTCCTCCTCAGCCAGTGGCCTCCCAGTGGCCTCCTCCACCTCAGCCAGAGGCCTCTTCCAGTGCTGCCAACTTAACCTAACTAGCGCGAGATAAACAAAGCCACGTGCTTTTTGACAGACAACAACGCACCGCTAACCTCAGTACTGCCATCTTGACGGGCCTAAACCTCAGTAGTGCCAACTTAACCTCACAAGCGCGAGGTAAACAAAGCCACGTGCTTTTTGACAGCCACGTGCTTTTTGACAGATTTGTAAACAAAGCCACGTGCTTTTTGACAGCTGTCATCGACAACAACGCATCGCAAACCTCAGTACTACCATCTTGACGGGCCTAAACCCCAGTAGTGCTAACTTAACCTAACTAGCATGAGGTAAACAAAGCCACGTGTTTTTTGACAGCCACGTGCTTTTTGACCGATTTGTAAACAAAGCCACGTGCTTTTTGACAGACAACAACGCATCGCAAACCTCAGTACTGCCATCTTGACGGGAATAAACCTTAGTGGTACCAACTTAACCTAACTAGCGAGAGGTAAACAAAGCCACGTGCTTTTTGACAGCTGTCATCCGCCATCTTTAAACCACAAAGCACTGTGCTGCCCTCTTTATCGCAGTAGCTGCAAAATTCGTCACCTGTCATCCGCAGTGCTGCCATCTTGACGGGTCTAAACCTTAGTGCTACCAACTTAACCTAACTAGCGTGAGGTAAACAAAGCCACGTGTATTTTGACAGCTGTCATCCGCCATCTTTAATCTATAGAGCACAGTGCTGCCCTCTTTAGCTACTTACCTTTGAAATGTGGTGGCGGATAATTTGAAAAATGCTTTTTGACAGCAGCCATATTTGTACACCGTGCTGCCCTCTTTAGCTAGATACCTGTGGTGGCAGACAATTTCACGTGACAGCAGCCATCTTTAATCAAGAGAGCACCGTGCTGCCCTCTATGTGGTGGCGGCAATTTGAAAAATTCTACATTCTCTTGTTTGGAAACAAACCCATGCGCTTTTTTTTGACAGCTGTCATCCGCCATCTTTAATCCAGAGAGCACCGTGCTGCCCTCTTTAGCTACTTACCTTTGAAATGTGGTGGCGGCAAATTCTACGTGCTCTTGTTTGGAAACAAAGCCATGTGCTTTCTTGACAGCTGACATCCGCCATCTTTAATCTATAGAGCACAGTGCTGCCCTCTTTATCGTAGTAGATGTAAATTCGTCACAGCTGTCATCCGCAGTGCTGCCATCTTAACGGGCCTAAACCTTAGTGCTACCAACTTAACCTCACTAGCGTGAGATAAACAAATCTACGTGCTTTTTTTGACAGCTGTCATCCACCATCTTTAATCTATAGAGCACAGTGCTGCCCTCTTTAGCTACTTACCTTTGAAATGTGGTGACGGATAATTTGGAAAATGCTTTTTGATAGCAGCCATCTTTGAGCACCGTGCTGCCCTCTTTAGCTAGATACCTGTGGTGGCAGGCAATTCCACGTGACAGCAGCCATCTTTAATCATGAGAGCACCGTGCTGCCCTCTACGTAGTGGCGGCAATTTGAAAAATTCTACATGCTCTTGTTTGGAAACAAACTCACGTGCTTTTTTCTGACAGCTGTCATCCGCCATCTTGCATCACAAACCTCTGTGCTGCGCTCTTTAGCTAGATACCTTTGAAATGTGGTGGCGGCAATTTGAAAAAATCTATGTGCTCTTGTTTAGTAAACAAAGCCACGTGCTTTTTTTTGACAGCTGTCATCCACCATCTTTAATCAATAGAGCACTGTGCTGCTATCATGCGGGTAATTTCATCACCTGTCATCCACCATCTTTAATCTACAGAGCACCGTGCTGCTCTCTGTAGTAGCGGGCAATTTGAAAAGTTCTGTTAGCTGTCATCCGCCATCTTTGAGCACCGTGCTGCCATCTATGTGGTGGCGGTAAATTCCACGTGCTCTTGTTTAGTAAACAAACTCACGCGCTTTTTTGTCAGCTGTCATCCGCCATCTTACATCGCAAACCTCAGTGCTACACTCTTTAGTTGAAATATGGTGGCGGATAATTTAAAAAGAAAAATTCTACAGCAGCCATTTCTCGGCGCTAATTGCACAAGATGGTGGCTATACATGACTCCTTAAAGGTGCTTATGCAAGATGGCCGCTATACATAGACTCCCTTGGGATGCTTGCGCAAGATGGCGGTTATACATGGCTCCTTTTGAAATATGGTGGCGGATAATTTAAAAAGAAAAATTCTACATCAGCTATCTCTCGACGCTAATTGCACAAGATGGTGGCTATACATGACTCCTTAAAGGTGCTTATGCAAGATAACCGCTATACATAGACTCCCTTGGGATGCTTGCGCAAGATGGCGGTTATACATGGCTCCTTATGAGACGCCCTAGAGATGCTTGCGCAAGATGGCGGTTGCTCTTATGAGGTGGCTTAAGGGTCCTTGCACAAGATGACTAGAGACTCCCTAAGGATGCTTGCGCAAGATGGCGGACGCAAGATGGCGGCTATACACAACTCCTTATGAGACACTTTAAGGGTGCTTGCGCAAGATGGCTGCTGCTCTTAGCTTAGAGGCTAACGTGTCGTGCTAGTTCGATTCATTAAATTTGGAGGCTTAAATGCAAAATGTTAAAATTCTCGAAAACGATGCATCGTAGAGCAAAACGGACAAAATTTTTCTGACCAATGATTTAACAGCTGCTGTTATGCATGCGGTGGAGGGCAATTTGAAATTCTATGTGCTTAATCAACAGAGCGCCCTGCTGCCCTCTTTAGCTGAAATGTGGTGGTGGATAATTTGAAAAATTCTTTTGACAGCTATCATCCTTAAACAATGGCGACTATACATAGGCTGTTAAGGCCTTATCATGCTCCTCCTCCTCCTCCTCCCCCTCCTCCTCCTCCTTCTCTACCTCCTCCTCCGCCTCTTATGTCAAGGCATAGCATTATATCGAACAAGTTTAAACCTGCATCGCGAAGGCAAGCGCGTGCAGCGATAACATTATTGTGCATGTTTAGACTTTCGAAACATAAGAAGAGTAGAATCAAACGCTGTACTCGATACGACATGTGATCAGAACATTGATTGATGCGTTCAGAAAACAAAATAAGTGATCAAGACTAGAATCGAACACTGTACTCAATACATCATGTGTTTAGAATATGTCAGGGGATACGCTTGTTCTAAGAAGATCAGATTGAAACATAACAAGACTAGAACAGAACACTGTAATCGATGTTGTTAACTTCAACATGTGATCAGAACATTGATTGATGTGTTCAGAACACAAAATAAGTGATCATGACTAGAATCGAACACTGTACTCGATACAACATGTGATCAGAACATTGATCGATGTGTTCAGAACACGAAATAAGTGATCAAGACTAGAATCGAACACTGTACTCAATACAACATGTATTTAGAACATGTTAGGGGGTACCCTTGTTCTAAGAAGATCAGAATGAAACATAACAAGACTAGAATCGAACACTGTAATCGATGTTGTTAACCTCAAGATATGATCAGAACATTGTTTGATGTGTTCAGAGCAAAAGTACAATTTTGATGATTTGCGCAGCTAACTCGCTCGGTAAACGATGTGGCCAAAGTATAACTTCAAATTATTTACCTTCCATCATTCGTCTTGTGTGTAAAAATCAGTCGAACAAGTTATCGCATAAACATAGCTGAAAAAAAATCGTGATAGGGTATGGAACCCAGGGGTTACATCTTGTCAGAAGAGCAAAAAGGATGAAAGGACTCTTCCTCCTCCTTACCGCACATTCCTTGGCTAAAGGGCTAATGGGCTAAAGGGCTAATGGGCTAAAGGGCTAAAGGTGCAACAACCTCGTCGATCGCTATCAGCAAGAACGCTTGTACTTTGTAGAAAATTAATCTTTATTTGTAAATGGTTTTATGTTCAGAACAAGGAATGGAACCTAGGGGTTACGTCTTACGTAATAAAATCCCCGAGGTGCGATGAGTTACGTTTTTCGAACTAGTGTTTGGAACACTGAACTTTTCAAGATGATAGCAGAGAGTTTAGCAATGTTCTGTTGTTGGATTTTAAATTCCGCGCTACAACATGCATAAGGTGGCAGCCTTGAGGTTTACCGCCGTAAAGATGGCAAGAGTGAGGTTAACAATGTTCTGTTGTTGAATTTTAAATTCCGCGCTATAACATGCATAAGGTGGCAGCCTTGAGGTTTACCGCCGTAAAGATGGCAGCAGTGAGGTTAGCGACGCTCTATTGTCCTTCAAAGTGAGGTTAGGGTTCGTCAAGAAGACAGCTGTCAAAAAAGCACGTGGCTATGTTTACCAAACAAGAGCACGTGGTCGTGACGTCACGGTCACGTAATCAATCCTTAGCTCGACGTCGTTAAGAGCAGTATTAGGGTTAGCTATGCTTAAAAGTCTTGGGAACAGAGCAGCAGTATGAATTGCTATGTTTCAAAGCGTGTACACATGACCTATCGATTTTACATGCATCGACCATCGAACTAAACTTCACCCGCTAGATCGTGCTGCTATCTTAGCATAACCTATACCCATAAAATTAAAGTACATTGAATAGCCATGTTTCAAAGCGTGTACACATCACCTATCGATTTTGCGCACATCGACTCTTGTACTAAACTTCTTCCGCTAGATTGTGCTGCTATCTTAGCATAACCTATACGCGTGACCTTAAGGTACAAAGAATAGCCATGTTTCAAAGCGTGTACACATTACCTATCGACTTTGCATGCAACAAATATCGTACTAAACTTCTTCCGCTAGGTTGTGCTGCTATCTTAGCGTAACTTATACACATGAACTTAAAGTACAAAGAATAGCCATGTTTCAAAGCGGGTACACATTACTTATTGATTTTGCATGCATCAAATATCGTACTAAATTTCTTCCGCTAGATTGTGCTGCTATCTTAGCATAACCTATACCCATGAACTTAAAGTACAATGAATAGTCATGTTTCAAAGCGTGTACACATCAACTATCGAATTTGCATGTATCGACTCTCGTACTAAACTTCTGCAGGTAGATTGTGCTGCTATCTCAGCATAACTAAGACGCATGAACTTAAAGAACAAAGAATAGCTATGTCTCAAAACGCGTACACATTACCTATCGATTTTGCAAGCATCGACTCTCGTACTAAACTTCTTCCGCTAGATTGTGCTGCTATCTTAGCGTAACCTATACGCATGACCTTAAGGTACAAAGAATAGCCATGTTTCAAAGCGTGTACACATTACCTATCGACTTTGCATGCAACAAATATCGTACTAAACTTCTTCCGCTAGGTTGTGCCGCTATCTTAGCATAACTTATACACATGAACTTAAAGTATAAAGAATAGCCATGTTTCAAAGCGTGTACACATTACTTATTGATTTTGCATTCATCGAATCTTGTACTAAATTTCTTCCGCTAGATTGTGCTGCTATCTTAGCATAACCTATACCCATGAACTTAAAGTACAATGAATAGTCATGTTTCAAAGCGTGTAATCACCAACTATCGATTTTGCATGTATCGACTCTCGTGCAAAACTTCTTCAGATAGATTGTGCTGCCATCTTAGCATAACTAAGACGCATGAACTTAAAGTACAAAGAATAGCCTTGTTTCAAAGCGTGTACACATTACCTAATGATTTTGCACGAAACGACTATCATACTAAACTTTTTCTACTAGATTGTGCTAAAATCATGTAAGTGTGCTGCTATCTTAGCATAACCTATCGATTTTACATGCATCGACTATCGTACTAGACTTCTTCCGCTAGAGCATGTAGCAATCGCTTTTGTGTATCCCAAACCCATGTGCACGAACTTAAAGCATAAAGATGAGCTATGTTCTAAAGCGTGTACACATCACCTATCGATAATGTATGCATCGACTGTCGTACTAAACTTCTCCTGCCAGAGCGTACGACTATCGCTTGTGTGTGCACGAACTTAAAGCATAAAGAATAGCAATGTATAAAAATCTTGTAAACAAAGCAGCAGCATTACGTATAGTCAAGTTTAAATGCGTGCACACATCATGTATCCATGATGCACATAGTACTAAACTTATTCCATTAGAATGTACAAAGTTCGCATGTGTTTGTGCTGCTATCTTAGCATAGCCTATGTGAATGAACTTAAAGCATAAAGAATAGTTATGTGTAAAAAATCTTGTGAACATAGCAGAATGTTTACTACGTAGTTGTAGACATAAAACTTTGCATGCTGAGGCGGCATACTACGTGACCGTGACGTCACAGCCACGTGCTCTTGTTTGGTAAACATAGCCACGTGCTTTTTTGACAGCTGTCTTCTTGACGAACCCTAACCTCACTTTGAAGGACAATAGAGCGTCGCTAACCTCACTGCTGCCATCTTTACGGCGGTAAACCTCAAGGCTGCCACCTTATGCATGTTATAGCGCGGAATTTAAAATTCAACAACAGAACATTGTTAACCTCACTCTTGCCATCTTTACGGCGGTAAACCTCAAGGCTGCCACCTTATGCATGTTGTAGCGCGGAATTTAAAATCCAACAACAGAACATTGCTAAACTCTCTGCTATCATCTTGAAAAGTTCAGTGTTCCAAACACTAGTTCGAAAAACGTAACTCATCGCACCTCGGGGATTTTATTACGTAAGACGTAACTCCTAGGTTCCATTCCTTGTTCTGAACATAAAACCATTTACAAATAAAGATTAATTTTCTACAAAGTACAAGCGTTCTTGCTGATAGCGATCGACGAGGTTGTTGCACCTTTAGCCCTTTAGCCCATTAGCCCTTTAGCCCATTAGCCCTTTAGCCAAGGAATGTGCGGTAAGGAGGAGGAAGAGTCCTTTCATCCTTTTTGCTCTTCTGACAAGATGTAACCCCTGGGTTCCATACCCTATCACGATTTTTTTTCAGCTATGTTTATGCGATAACTTGTTCGACTGATTTTTACACACAAGACGAATGATGGAAGGTAAATAATTTGAAGTTATACTTTGGCCACATCGTTTACCGAGCGAGTTAGCTGCGCAAATCATCAAAATTGTACTTTTGCTCTGAACACATCAAACAATGTTCTGATCATATCTTGAGGTTAACAACATCGATTACAGTGTTCGATTCTAGTCTTGTTATGTTTCATTCTGATCTTCTTAGAACAAGGGTACCCCCTAACATGTTCTAAATACATGTTGTATTGAGTACAGTGTTCGATTCTAGTCTTGATCACTTATTTCGTGTTCTGAACACATCGATCAATGTTCTGATCACATGTTGTATCGAGTACAGTGTTCGATTCTAGTCATGATCACTTATTTTGTGTTCTGAACACATCAATCAATGTTCTGATCACATGTTGAAGTTAACAACATCGATTACAGTGTTCTGTTCTAGTCTTGTTATGTTTCAATCTGATCTTCTTAGAACAAGCGTATCCCCTGACATATTCTAAACACATGATGTATTGAGTACAGTGTTCGATTCTAGTCTTGATCACTTATTTTGTTTTCTGAACGCATCAATCAATGTTCTGATCACATGTCGTATCGAGTACAGCGTTTGATTCTACTCTTCTTATGTTTCGAAAGTCTAAACATGCACAATAATGTTATCGCTGCACGCGCTTGCCTTCGCGATGCAGGTTTAAACTTGTTCGATATAAAGCTATGCCTTGACATAAGAGGCGGAGGAGGAGGTAGAGAAGGAGGAGGAGGAGGGGGAGGAGGAGGAGGAGGAGCATGATAAGGCCTTAACAGCCTATGTATAGTCGCCATTGTTTAAGGATGATAGCTGTCAAAAGAATTTTTCAAATTATCCACCACCACATTTCAGCTAAAGAGGGCAGCAGGGCGCTCTGTTGATTAAGCACATAGAATTTCAAATTGCCCTCCACCGCATGCATAACAGCAGCTGTTAAATCATTGGTCAGAAAAATTTTGTCCGTTTTGCTCTACGATGCATCGTTTTCGAGAATTTTAACATTTTGCATTTAAGCCTCCAAATTTAATGAATCGAACTAGCACGACACGTTAGCCTCTAAGCTAAGAGCAGCAGCCATCTTGCGCAAGCACCCTTAAAGTGTCTCATAAGGAGTTGTGTATAGCCGCCATCTTGCGTCCGCCATCTTGCGCAAGCATCCTTAGGGCGTCTCTAGTCATCTTGTGCAAGGACCCTTAAGCCACCTCATAAGAGCAACCGCCATCTTGCGCAAGCATCTCTAGGGCGTCTCATAAGGAGCCATGTATAACCGCCATCTTGCGCAAGCATCCCAAGGGAGTCTATGTATAGCGGTTATCTTGCATAAGCACCTTTAAGGAGTCATGTATAGCCACCATCTTGTGCAATTAGCGTCGAGAGATAGCTGATGTAGAATTTTTCTTTTTAAATTATCCGCCACCATATTTCAAAAGGAGCCATGTATAACCGCCATCTTGCGCAAGCATCCCAAGGGAGTCTATGTATAGCGGCCATCTTGCATAAGCACCTTTAAGGAGTCATGTATAGCCACCATCTTGTGCAATTAGCGCCGAGAAATGGCTGCTGTAGAATTTTTCTTTTTAAATTATCCGCCACCATATTTCAACTAAAGAGTGTAGCACTGAGGTTTGCGATGTAAGATGGCGGATGACAGCTGACAAAAAAGCGCGTGAGTTTGTTTACTAAACAAGAGCACGTGGAATTTACCGCCACCACATAGATGGCAGCACGGTGCTCAAAGATGGCGGATGACAGCTAACAGAACTTTTCAAATTGCCCGCTACTACAGAGAGCAGCACGGTGCTCTGTAGATTAAAGATGGTGGATGACAGGTGATGAAATTACCCGCATGATAGCAGCACAGTGCTCTATTGATTAAAGATGGTGGATGACAGCTGTCAAAAAAAAGCACGTGGCTTTGTTTACTAAACAAGAGCACATAGATTTTTTCAAATTGCCGCCACCACATTTCAAAGGTATCTAGCTAAAGAGCGCAGCACAGAGGTTTGTGATGCAAGATGGCGGATGACAGCTGTCAGAAAAAAGCACGTGAGTTTGTTTCCAAACAAGAGCATGTAGAATTTTTCAAATTGCCGCCACTACGTAGAGGGCAGCACGGTGCTCTCATGATTAAAGATGGCTGCTGTCACGTGGAATTGCCTGCCACCACAGGTATCTAGCTAAAGAGGGCAGCACGGTGCTCAAAGATGGCTGCTATCAAAAAGCATTTTCCAAATTATCCGTCACCACATTTCAAAGGTAAGTAGCTAAAGAGGGCAGCACTGTGCTCTATAGATTAAAGATGGTGGATGACAGCTGTCAAAAAAAGCACGTAGATTTGTTTATCTCACGCTAGTGAGGTTAAGTTGGTAGCACTAAGGTTTAGGCCCGTTAAGATGGCAGCACTGCGGATGACAGCTGTGACGAATTTACATCTACTACGATAAAGAGGGCAGCACTGTGCTCTATAGATTAAAGATGGCGGATGTCAGCTGTCAAGAAAGCACATGGCTTTGTTTCCAAACAAGAGCACGTAGAATTTGCCGCCACCACATTTCAAAGGTAAGTAGCTAAAGAGGGCAGCACGGTGCTCTCTGGATTAAAGATGGCGGATGACAGCTGTCAAAAAAAAAGCGCATGGGTTTGTTTCCAAACAAGAGAATGTAGAATTTTTCAAATTGCCGCCACCACATAGAGGGCAGCACGGTGCTCTCTTGATTAAAGATGGCTGCTGTCACGTGAAATTGTCTGCCACCACAGGTATCTAGCTAAAGAGGGCAGCACGGTGTACAAATATGGCTGCTGTCAAAAAGCATTTTTCAAATTATCCGCCACCACATTTCAAAGGTAAGTAGCTAAAGAGGGCAGCACTGTGCTCTATAGATTAAAGATGGCGGATGACAGCTGTCAAAATACACGTGGCTTTGTTTACCTCACGCTAGTTAGGTTAAGTTGGTAGCACTAAGGTTTAGACCCGTCAAGATGGCAGCACTGCGGATGACAGGTGACGAATTTTGCAGCTACTGCGATAAAGAGGGCAGCACAGTGCTTTGTGGTTTAAAGATGGCGGATGACAGCTGTCAAAAAGCACGTGGCTTTGTTTACCTCTCGCTAGTTAGGTTAAGTTGGTACCACTAAGGTTTATTCCCGTCAAGATGGCAGTACTGAGGTTTGCGATGCGTTGTTGTCTGTCAAAAAGCACGTGGCTTTGTTTACAAATCGGTCAAAAAGCACGTGGCTGTCAAAAAACACGTGGCTTTGTTTACCTCATGCTAGTTAGGTTAAGTTAGCACTACTGGGGTTTAGGCCCGTCAAGATGGTAGTACTGAGGTTTGCGATGCGTTGTTGTCGATGACAGCTGTCAAAAAGCACGTGGCTTTGTTTACAAATCTGTCAAAAAGCACGTGGCTGTCAAAAAGCACGTGGCTTTGTTTACCTCGCGCTTGTGAGGTTAAGTTGGCACTACTGAGGTTTAGGTCCGTCAAGATGGCAGTACTGAGGTTAGCGGTGCGTTGTTGTCTGTCAAAAAGCACGTGGCTTTGTTTATCTCGCGCTAGTTAGGTTAAGTTGGCAGCACTGGAAGAGGCCTCTGGCTGAGGTGGAGGAGGCCACTGGGAGGCCACTGGCTGAGGAGGAGGAGGAGGTGGCCACTGGGAGGCCACTGGCTGAGGAGGAGGAGGCCACTGGCTGAGGAGGAGGCCTCTTCCGAGAGCCGGAGGAGGAGGAGGCGGCCGAACCATCCAATTATACTACTTGAGAGCCTCCGTGGCCAGCGCGTCGGCCTCTCACCGCTGGATACCGTGGTTCAAATCCCGGCCACTCCATGTGAGATTTGTGCTGGACAAAGCGGAGGCAGGACAGGTTTTTCTCCAGGTACTCCGGTTTTCCCTGTCATCTTTCATTCCAGCAACACTCTCCATTATCATTTCATAGCATGTGTCACTCATTAATAAATCACCTTGGGAGTGGCGACCCCATTGTAATAACAGCCAATATATGTTTCATTCATTACATCCCTGACCCGGTCAAACACTGGAAAACAGGTTGTCGGATTTCATTCATTTTCAATCATAATGTTATTTGCTTTACGTCTCACTAACTACTACTTTTACGGTTTCTGGAGACGTCGAGGTGCCGGAATTAAGTCCCGCATGAGTTCTTTTACGTGCCAGTATATCTACCGACACGAGGCTGGCTTATTACAGCACCTTCAAATACCACCGGACTGAGCCAGGATCGAACCTGCCAAGTTAGGAAGAACAATTGGGCAACTATCCCCTCTTAACACGTCTTCTTCTTCTTCTTCCTGGCCTTTCCCCAATTACCGGGGGTCGGCAATTTGAATGGATGTAGACCAGTTTTACGACCGTATAACTTTCTTTTGTTTTTGCTATTTTGCTTTACGTCGCACCGACACAGAGAGATCTTATGGCGACGATGGGGCAGGAAAGGCATAGAAATGGGAAGGAAGCGGCCATGGGCTTAATTAAGATTCAGTCCCAGCATTTGCCAGGTGTGAAAATGGGAAACCATGGAAAACCACCTTCAGGGCTTCCGACAGTGGGGTTCGAACCCACTATCTCCCGGATGCGAGCTCACAGCTGCGCACTCCTAACCACACGGCCAACTCACCGGTAGTATGTCTTTATTGACACCAAACCTATGAAGAGGATTTTTTTTTCACTATTGCGTGCTTCTGTAGTGGTTTGCAGTGAGATTTATGTTGTATCTAAATGAATATGTGTATTAAGATGCCCCAGAACTAAAGGAATTAACCAGACGTGGTTAAAATTCCCGACGACCAGGCGACTTGGTCATGCTTTTAGGGGCGGGCAGCTTTGAGCTTGCATCCGGGAGATAGTGGGTTCGTGCCCCACTGTCGGCAGCCCTGAAGATCGTTTTTCGTGGTTTCCCATTTTCACTCCAGGCAAATGCTGGGACTCTACCTTAATTAAGGCCATGGCCGCTTCCTTTCCACTTCTAGCCCTTTCCTATCCCATCGTCACCATAATACCTATCTGTGTTGTTGCGATGTAAAGCAAAATTGTACAAAAAAAATTCTCGACGCGGTTGAGAATCGAACCGGAGCCATCTGAACTGAAGGTCGCTAGCCTGACCGCTCAGCCAAGCAGCCGGACTTTTAGCATTAATCAGAGGAAAAGAATCAGAGAGTTTTGACCATTCGAAGAAGGAGAGTATCGGTAAAGGGAAGGGCACGAAGGGCGTGGAAAAGAAAGATGTCGTGATACCGTAAGAGATGGAGAAAAATAAGTGTTGAACAAAGGAAGTCAGGTAGGTGAGTCGAAAGTGTTTAGCCTGACAAGAGTGGAAACATTGCAAAATTCAGCTTGGGACTTCGTGGTAATCAACCCATGTGCCGAGGATCGAAGCCCCTTTGGGGCGGAGGAGTTGCAATTAAAGTCAGCTCTTACAGTAATGTATTCTCCCGCCTCCATCCACAGGGAGAACGACAGCGTCAAGAGTCAGGGTAGGGCTTCTTTAGGCGAAGTGCTGCACCTGGACATGACAGTGATTTGATAATTGGGTGGAAGATCTCAGCTCAAGCGTAGAGTAACAATCCACAACCCCTGCTCTCTGTATCCCGTACATTCCATGGAGGAACTTGAGTCTTCCCAGACGAATGCTACCCAGCCAAACGACCTTCAGATCATAAGGTGTTTCATAATAAGTACAATGGCTTTCTCCACTGTATTACTTGGCAAATTTCACTGCCTTTCAAATAAATTCCCGAGGCTAGTGACTTTTGGAGCCACGGTTTTGAGCTACTCACTTGAACAGCACGATATTTGTCAGTCAGTCACACTTAACATTATAACAGATAGGGAAGATGCATGTAAAAACATTCTATTTTGTTACGCTGGCAGTAAAGTTAGAGCACAATTTTCCTTCCCTTTAAGGGAAGCAAAGTTACCTCCGTACAGGTCATGAATGCCTTTGGAGCGGTGGACGGTAAAGGCTTCCACATTCGTAACCTCGGCACGGCACTTCGTGGAATAGAGTGGTCAGCTCTACTCCTGGCCGTATTTGCCCCCCAGGAATTAACCTGGTGCTCATTTCTAGTGTAGGCTGAGCAAACCTCAGGGTCATATGCACCTCCAAATGTGGAAATCTCGTTTCCTAAATTATTCAACTCCCTGACGGGGAATCAAACCCATGTCCTTACGGCTGAACCGAGCACGCCTTTGACGCCTCGGCGAGGCAGCCCCTTCCTGTTCCATTTTAGCCTATTAAACCCAGACCACGGACTGGCAGTCTTATGTTACTGCAATTACTCCAGAACTAACAAAAAGAATTAACTAGCACTTTAACTTTTCTGTCGCATTAGATGAGACGTAGAGTTTGCTCTTTAGTACTAACCTCCGGCTTATCACGTAAGACTACCTTCCGATACCTGTGAATGTACGTAAATAAATCTTAGAGGCTCTACTGAGCCCAACATTCACAGTCATCAAAAAGGATCCCTGAATTTACTAGCCACCATAGTTGCAAGGTACGTTGTTGTGAAAAGAACATCAGTACTTGAGGAGCACCATGTGTCTGCTTCAAGTTTCGTACCCACGAGACGAGAGTGTTGCAGATGAATTGCAATGTCTTTAGGAAGGAAAGGAATTCTGATTTATAAGACCCTAGGGGAGAATTTCGGACGGATTCGAGCATACTCGTGGATAATTTCTAAAATAAGATAATTATCCAGGTGATAATTAAAACTTGGAGTGGTACAGAGAAACGCCAATTAAATTGGAAGAAATTATCATGTAATCAAATCCCTTCTGGCCAAAGATGGAAAGACCCTGGGAAGGTTTGAAGCTACATGTGTATGTTGTTATGGTGGAAGAGAAGTTTTAATCCAACCCACGCTTCAGCGTTTTAGAACATTTAGAGGCAAATTAAAATTAAATTATGAGATTCATATTCCTCGAATTTTTCTGAACAGTGGGGATATCAAAATCAAATATGAGGCCCTTTGGGATAGTGAAATTGTGAAATTGTGTAGTGCCACTTTTCCGAGTCAAGAAACGCAGAGATACCAGGGGTGACGACTGAGGAACGGGCATTCCATCATTTGCGGTGGGCGAGTCCAGACCTGTGTCGCTCTGGGACACTTATATATGTGCAGATGACATCGGACATTGAAGATTGGTTGTGGTAAGAGTAAATACCAGCCTATGGTAAGAACTGGTGAAGTGTGGGATGAAATAGTCTAATATTAGTGTGAATATTAAATGTTGCCCACGTTTGGCAAAGTGACATAAATCAACGGCATATCTCGGCACGCTAATCTCAATACAGTCCTTTACCTGTTAAATGCGTCGGATGGTGTAAATTTTGAAGTACGAATAATAAGTGAATTGATAATAAATTATAAGTAGTAAATGTACAATGTCTTACGTAAATATTATATAAAGGTAAGATTATAGAAGAAATGTGTGAAACAAATTTGAAGATTCACATATGTTTCTTAATTATTATAAATTACTAGTGTGTAGAATGTAAGAAAATAAAATAAAATTATGTTGTTAATTAAGAATCTCCGAGAAGAAATGTGTGAAGTGTGCATAGTGTGTATCAGCATGGTGTGTTAATCCACAATTAAGCGTGCGGTGAACGGCAATGTCTGATGTCATGCCGTTGCTCAGCAGAAATCCAGGTGGGTGACATAATTTGTATTCTTTACAGTGTATTCTGCATCGTTATGTTCTGTGCAAATAAAGGCCGAAGTTTCAGGTCGATAGTTTGTTTTCTTTGCCTTTGAGTAAATATTAAGTGCTGTGTGGCACAGAGGTGTTATAAGAAGTTAACGAATATTCTATGTTAAAATCCTTAAATTTCAGACGATTATGTTTAATAGGATCAAAGGACGTACAGTATCGAGTAAAGATAAAGTTTTATGCCTGTTCGTCATTAATGAATTAGGTTGTCAAGGTTTCGTGACAAAGCATAATGTAAAATATACTTGAGTGTTGGAAAATTTTGTTTATGTTTGTATCGGATAGAGATATCATAATATCTAAATTAAATCTAGATCGGCGTGATTTTTCTTTCATTTAAAGTTTGATATTTGCTAGAAGTTCTTATCAGTATTTACGTAATTTCAGTATGATGACGAATCCGTGAAATAAGTCACGATATTAAAATGAAATATGAAATAAAATGAGATCAAGGTATGCCATATAACATTGTAAAAGGAATTAATCTGAAATCATATAGACATCCAATAGCCATGATGAGAAGGGGCGAAACAGCGGGGACAGTGTTAAATTAACTGAGTTGGTTCGATTCCAGGATGATAAATACCCGAGGAAATAATGTGTTAGAATGCCGGGAAGATGTATTGCTCCAAGGAAATATTGTGTTGTAATATCGTGGGAGGCATTTGCAATGTCCAGGGTTCGAGAACCGTTTGGTTTCAGGAATTATTTGATCTCAGACGGCTAGATGTTACGAGAGGTAAATTCATTTGAAATGAGTATATTGTAATCTGTCTTGCTTCAAAGTGATTCTTTCCATGTAGATTTACCGCAGGTAGAAAACCGACAGGTGGTACAGGATAGGAATGCCAAGGCGCTAGCCCGAAGGGTGATGTATTTTTAAATATACTGCGAGCCCGTTATCAGACGACTATCTGGAAGATTTAAGAGGGTCAAAAGAAGTAATAATATCATGTAAACTTCGTAAATGATAGAGATAATATTTTGTATACTGGATTAATGGTTTTTTAGAGGAGGAAGAGTTTGTTACGGTGAAATCTTGATACATTTAGTTTGTTGTGGCAGTAGATTATTAATGTGTGTTGTGGCGAATTTATCGAATGGTACAGGTAATGACGGCACCCGTCTGTGAAGCAACCACAATTGGGAGTTGTGGTTTAGTTGTTAGATGGACTCAGTTCTGGTTGTCTGAGGGACCATCAGGTTATTTGAGTTGTACAGCAGTGGTCTGTAAAGATGTAATGATTTCGGCTAGACACATACATACTTGTATTATTTAGTCGGTGGACCACATGGATAAGTGTGAGTAATGCAAATATTTTAGGGTTAAAATAACATAACAACGCAGAAAATATTTTTGTCATGTCATTAATTCCATTCCTTGTACAAGCAAAGAAATACATCCAACAGGAGAGAGATCACTAGTTACAAAGTCAGCGTATGTTGATGATAGTTGTTTTGGCGAGATTGATGAATTCAGTCAGATGGTTAGTTCAGTCTGCAATGATCAGTGTCCGGTTTATTTTCAATGTTCATGAATTCGGTTAGATGATTAGTTTAGTCTGCAATGATCAGTGTCAGGTTCATATTCAATGTTCATGAATTAAGTTAGACTATTAGTTCAGTCTGCAACGATATGTGTCCGGTTTATTTTCAACATTCATGAATTCGGTTAGACATTTAGTTCAGTCTGCAATGATCAGTGTCTGGTTTATTTTCAACCTTTATGAATTCAGTCAGATGATTAGTTCGGTCTGCAATGATCATTGTCCGGTTTACTTTCAATGTTCTTGAATCCGTTAGATGGTTAGTCCAGTCTGCAATGACCAGTGTCCGGTTTATTTTTAATTTTCATTATTCAAGTTATATGATTAGCTCAGTCTGCAAGGACTTCTGGTTAGTTTATTCTGGTAAGAGTTAACATTTTGTGGATAATCATTACACGATCAGTTTAGTCTGCGATAATAGTGCGTTAGCTATATTTCATTGGTGTTAATTATTAAGGTTAAGAGTTTGTGGTAAAAATATATTTTGGTTTATGATAGCGCTGATCGTAGTTTTTGAGTAGCACATTTCTTCAATGTTCAAGACGTTAGTTGTGATTACTGAAATAAAATAAATTGTTTTCTTATACGCGTGAGACGTTTATTCGTGTTCCTTACTAATGTAGTGGCCATGATGATTGAAATGAACTATAATCCTACATTCTGATGAAGACCTTTTGATTAATACGTCCGCGTTAGTTGCTATTGTAACATGGTGATGCTCATTATAATACCGTCCACTGACGTTACTCTTTTCAGGTCATTTTGTTGGTACCGTTCATAAACGTTCGGATTAAATTAATTATTATTCAGTGAAGCGATAAGATTAATTTTCAGAAATCCGTGCTTATTGGTTTATTCAATTTAAATTAGTTTATTATAAACTAATATCACCTGAAAGTTATTTGTGTGTTAAGTTACATGTAAACTCAAGCTTTTAATTATATTTTATAAATATTGCAGTTCAGTGGAACAATACTCTGTATAATTTTGAATAATTCATTAATAAAGTAAATTTATTCTGGCGCGATCATGTATTTTATAGAGATATTAGGATTTGATTACAGTGAATTTTGGAACACAATGCCTTGCCCAAGTTAACATGTGAAATAAAAATGATTTGTTGTGTATAATGAATAGGTTCAGATATAACTTGAGGTTGTTTAGCTTCGGTTAAGGGTCCTTTCGGTGGATGATATCTTACATGGAATTTGTGATCGGTGGATAACCTTAGTTAAAGAAAAATTCCGAGTTCGGTTACGGAAACTGAATCTTTACTGACCAAGTCAATCGGAAAACGGTGTTACTTGAAATCCGGTAGTAATTTTCAGGTTTCTCTCTTTTTATTGTTTTTGTTATTTAATTATGTTCTGGAATGGCAATTAACGTTTAATTAAATATCAATAAAGTAATTTCTGAGGTCTTCATATTTTTTATTTGTGTCAAATTTGTCAGCTGTTTTTTGTTAATACAACAAATTTTCTTTTATTATTCGATGCTGCACATCTATTGGACGTATTTAATTTGTTTTATAATAAATCCATTTTATCCCACTTCTTAAATTTTATTTCAAGTAATTACATTTCCTTATGCAAACTACCGATTCATTTCAACAAGTGACTGAAGAACCCGGATCCCCCTGAGAACAGAAGAATCTACATTTAAAAGTGCCAGAGGCTGATGTTGAAAATCGGTAAGTAAAGGTGCACTACCAATTTAAGCATTCTCCACAACAAAGAAAATAAGTTGTAAGGTCAAACAAGCGGTTGAAAACCATTCTCACAATTTTTGTTATCAGTTAACTGATTCCGATTAAAGAAAATTCTGCACATGTTCCTTCTCCCAGACAGACTCAGGATTCAGTCTGGTGGTGTTTGAAGATGCTTAGATATACCAGTCTTGTTCAGTTAGACTTACGGCCCGTAAGGGAACTTCTGCGGGACATTTTTGGTACAATTGTGGCCTGGAAAATTCAAAACGTGAGGCGTAAAATCAATACTTTTCTTAATATAAGTACTAGCTGAGTTTCAATATGATTAAAACTTATAAAATATGAATAAAATAAAATACTCTTCCCACACTTGGACGTCATTTGTAATATATATGACATCTGATTAAATAAAATTAAGTAATCAAATGATTAATCGGATTAATGTCCGTGATTCGGGCACCGAAATTCACCTAAATGGATCCCTAGAATTTTTATAGAGCATGATAATTCTCTCTCCCAGGACGTGTACACGAAGCTGCGTACATTTTGAAAACGACTAAGTAGGTAGGAACTGCACCTACAGTAGGTTCATCAGTAACATCACTGATTCTAAAATAACTGACTACATTCCGAATAATATTCGTGCATGAGCATCTCTTCAGCACACCAAACTATACACATGACACACACAAAAAGTACTGATGGAAGCCTCCACATTTACACAATTATCCAATATTTTAAGAAAAAATAGTGGGAAACAAAAGCGAGGATCAAGCTACCATTTGTAGTTTTCCCGATGAGCACTAATTACATCCAATTAATATATGGCTCTTCAATGCTTTTGTGTCTTAACACAAATTGCAGATTCTCACTATCAATGCATGGTATATTACATTGAAAGTGTACTTTTATAATTCTGTACTCATTGACTCTAATACTTGGTTTATGATACTTTCACTTGAGGAACACACGCTTGTTGTTCCAGACCATAGATTATGGAAAGCCTGAAACACAGTACCCCATAGCTTTTAACAACATATATGACACTTGATGGTTCGGACACCAAACCGCCACAATTGTTATAAAACTAAGTGCCTAACCACTCCACAGTTTGTAGGCCAGTACCACACTTCAAGTTTCCAAACACTTCATGTCAATCACGTTTCACAAAAGTTTTAAGTCAAGTCTTTCGCTGTTTTTTCACATGACTACATAAATCTAAGTTTCCCCCTACTCTCTTATGGTACATCTAGATAGGTCCTGAGCGTCATCCAATCACGAGTGGAAAATCCTCTTGCCATTCCAAGAACACGCCTCGAACTTCTGCCTAGTCCCAAAGCAATAACAGAGTGACGTAAATCGGACTCTGAGCTATTCCACATGAATCACGAAAAATTTCCGAGATCTAAATACCAGTTTTCCCATCCGCTTGTACAAAAAATTACTCTAATCACATATGGAGACCTTCCAGTTTACAATATTAATTATATATATGTACTGAACCAATGGACATCTCTGCCATGATGCTGTGATTGCTGTTTTAAGTCGGCAAAATATCAACAGTCCGCGTGCAGGTAATGAATATCGTCATCACTTTACTTCTAGAGCCTATGTTAGAAATAAGATATTATGTGCCGGTACATAGCATCATTATATCAGAATTACTGTTCCTCCCACTACTGTATATAAATTGCTTTTGTTATTAAGATTAAATTAACTCCGGAGGTTGGTCGACTTTCAGAGGTCATGTGTTCATCTCGAAACGTCTTCTCGTTGGAAACTCGCCAGATAATTACTTGCACTCTCAAAGCTGAAGGATCAGCCTCCACTTTCTAGTCAATCACAATCGTAAGATAGAAGCAAGGAGCCAGCTACTGGTGTGTGTTTTATTCGTTCCATAAAAGCGTGTGGTGATGCTCTCTGCGGAAGGCCATTTCGGAATCGAATGCTGTGAATATCCCGGCCCTGGGTGTTTACGACCCACAGTCAACGTGCTAGGGGACGAGTTTAGTGCTGCAGAAAGCTAGGAAATAGTGGTAATACATGTTTATATGTGCTTTAGAGAGAAAATCGGTCCTCTTATTTTGTGTTATCTTCTAATATTTAACGCGCTGAAATCCAGAGTCCTATTTTGAAGATAGTACATAGATTCTATTTTAAAATAATATAAAGTTCTTAAATGAAGCGTCCGTGGCTCAGGAGGTAGCGCGCCAGCCTCTCACCGCTGGGTTCCGTGGTTCAAATTACTGTCACTCCATGTGAGATTTGTGCTAGACAAAGCGGAGGCGGGATAGGTTTTTCTCCGGTACTCCGGTTTTTCCTGTCATATTTCATTTCACCAACACTCTCCCATATCATTTCATTTCATCTCTCAGTCATTAATCGTTGCCCCACAGAACTGCGACAGGCTTCGGCAGCCGGCACAATTCCTATCCTCACCGCTAGATGGGGCTTCTTTCATTACATTCCTGACCGGTCGAATGACTGGAAACAGGCTGTGGATTTCGTTTTCATCAAGTTCTTAACTAGTACCGAGTGGAGTGACCACGCATGTTAACGCACAACGGCTATGGAGCCAAGCTCTGCATTCGGAAAACGCGTGGGTTCGAGCCCCATCGTCGGCTGTCCTAAGAATTTTTTTCTGTGGTTTCCCATTTTAGCTTCCAGGAATATGCCAGGACGACAATTCCTGTCCACAGGCCACGGCCTATTTGTTCCACCTCCTTACCCAATTTCATTGAACTTCATTCAGGAAGGAAATCCGGTCATAAAAACATGCTATTTAAATTCAACTCACCTCATCCCCAACCTCGTATCAAGAAACTTTCTTCAGCTTATGCCAGGGATTTCTGGGGTCGCTGGAGCCTCCCATGCTCATTTTGGTTTTGGCTGGGGGTTTAAGACCGGATGCCCTTCCTGACGTCACGGGATTCTTGAGATGAAAGTCTCGACCCAAGATCGACCGGGATTCAAACCTAAGCCTTGCGGGTAGAAAGCCAGCAGCTATGCCACTGAGATAATCATGCCCCCCCGCCATCAAGAAAAGGTACTAAGGGGCAGATATTTATAGATACATCAAGTTCTTAAGTTGTAACATTATTAAATCAGTCGAACAAAACCAAGAGGTCTGCTCAAAACTTAACGTCACCAACCGACGGATGAATCACCATCACTCCTGCCCTGAGGGACAACATTCTGGTGGTGCACAATTTTTCACCAACGGGACTCGAACCAGCTAGCCACGGTCTCAGACCACAAGAATTTGATGACATAATGGCTACCAGACGGACTGTTCCAAATTTATTCATACCGGGCGAGTTGGCCGTGCTCGTAGAGGCGCGCGGCTGTGAGCTTGCATCCGGGAGATAGTAGGTTCGAATCCCACTATCGGCAGCCCTGAAAATGGTTTTCCGTGGTTTCCCATTTTCACACCAGGCAAATGCTGGGGCTGTACCTTAATTAAGGCCACGGCCGCTTCCTTCCAACTCCTAGGCATTTCCTATCCCATCGTCGCCATAAGACCTGTCTGTGTCGGTGCGACGTAAAGCCCCTAGCAACAACAAAAATTTATTCATCATCAAATCATGCCTTCATAACAATCTTAGTCAAAGCTGAATTTCTTCAGGATACAGCTGCAGCAGTTTACCTAGACAAATATCATACAGTACTCACGGAATATTTAAGCATACCGCTGAAAAAACTGTTCTTTTTTTTTCTTTGGTGGGATATACAACAAGTGGATATTCATGTTACATATTTAATTTTTCAGTCTTGCCTAAGCCACGGACGAGTGAGGTCGCGTTGAGCGGAGGGTCCCGGGAGTGGGAGGTGTGGGTGAAAGTGCCGAGAGCTGGAAGTTTGTGGAGAAGTGTGCCGACTATGATTAGTATAGAGCAGTACAGGGCGACGGTAGGAGGATGGCAGAGAAGAATGAAGAAAGAAGAAATGAAATTAGGAAGGTGTTATAGGGATTTGGAGAGAAAAGGTGAATTATTGCTATCAGCGGCGGTGATTTTAATTTTGCTATGTATTGGGGGGGTCGAATTGAACCCAGGCCCGACCCCTAGTAGAAATGAAGAAAGGGAAAATATGGACGCATTCAAAAGAGCTGTAAAAGAGGCGGTGGAAGAAGTTGGCCCTTTTGAGCAAATTAAAAATATGATTAAGGAACAAACCAGGGAATTTGAAAGAATGGAGGTATGGTTAAGAGAGAAAACGGAAGGCATAACAGTGCAAGTGAGACATAACACCGGAGAAGTGGCAGCATTAAGGGAGGAAATAGGACGAATAGAAAAGGAAAACTTGAAGCTGAGAATAGAAGTGGAAGCAAATACTGTACATCGAAGAAAGAAGTGCTTATTTATCTATGGTGTGCCTGAAGAGTTGAGAGAAGACAAAGTACTGACAACTTACAAAGTTGTGGATTTAATACAGGGGAAGTTGAAACTTAATTTTAGTGAAGTAGATATAGATGATGTGCAGAGGGTGGGAAAAATTAGGGGCAAAAGGCCTATCAAACTAGAACTGTTTTCTACGTTGATGGCTGATGCTGTGGTAAAAAATGCGAGTAACATGCAAAGAGAGAAAATATGGATCAAGAGAGACGTTGGATGGGAGACGATTAGGAACGAGAAAATACTTAGAAAACATAAGTTTCGTGCAATAAATCAAGGTTTGAGAGCGACTATTAAAGGGCAAGAGCTAGTGGTAGCAGGCAGAAATTGGAAGAAAATTTGGACTGTAAATGGACTGATTGACTTAGACAGGAGGATAAAAGAAGACGAAGAAAAAGTGAGTAGTGCAACGAGAGGTAGGAAAGTGAGAAGTGATATCAGTATTAGTATGGACTTAGAGATGAAGGCAAAGCGGGCTGAAGAAGAAGGGAGCAGTGCAGCGAGTAGTGGAGAGAATAGGCAAAATACAAGAAGTAACAGTGTAAGTGTAATTATAGGAAGTAGTTCTGAAAAGTGTCAAGAGAGACAGAGCGAGGTGCTAAGTGGAAGTACGAACAACGGTAAGGAAAGAGCAGTGGACGGACAATGCAGGAGAGAGGCTGAAGAACAAAGGGGTATTGAGGGAAAGGAGAACGAGCAACAAGAAGCCGAGAGAGCTGGGTGTAGTGGTGTAGTTAGACAAGATCAGGGTATAAAAGTAAGACCAAAGTTAACCTATGAGTACCTCGCACAGAATTTGAGTTTGAGCATAGGGAGAGATAGAAGAAGATATACGGACAATATGATGAGAGCTAGGTTAAAAGTAGTAAAAAAACAATAATATAGTGAGTAAGTAAGTAATTAAGGGCGTGGAGGCTGAAATGTTGTGATGGAGAAGTGGTATGCAAGTTATGATATGTTAAAGGGTTGAAAGATGGTGTTGGAGAAGTGGTGGTATATGGCAGTTTGTTGTTATTTGGAGCTGGAGGAGTGATGATAAATGTGGTGTTGGATAAGTGTTGTAATTTGGCTATTGGTAAATTTTGGTTCGGTGGAAGATGGAGTTTTCGGGAGGTAATTATGATGGGTAATAGGATGAATATGAGAGTATGGCAAATTGAGCAAATTATGATATGTTACAGAGTTTAAATGTGGTGTGGGAGAAATGGTGGTATAAGAGGGTGAAGTGTAGTGTTGGAAGTATTGAAGGCTTAGTATTTGAGTTATGCTATGTTATAGGGTTGAAATGTGGTGTTGATGGCTATTTAATTTTTTGGAGCTGGAAACAGGTGAGTTTATTATCATTTTGTATTGTATTGGTGACTGGTATAAATGCGGAGTGATGGCAGACGAGTGTGTGTTAGGGCTGATAGCCTAGTATTTATGATTAGGTGATGTATGGTTTGCTATTATGTGTATTGAGATGGTTTATTTACGGATGATTGCGTGGGAGTTGGGAGGTGGTATATTGTATTGGTGTTTGAAATTTTTGGTTTGTTTGTAATATAGCGAGTAAGTAAGTTATTAAATGTTGTGATGACGAGTGTGTGCTAGGGCTGAAATGTGGTGTTGGAAGTAGAGGTGGTAAATGTGGAAATGTGGTGTTGGAAAGGTATGGAGAAGTGGGGGTGTACTCGTGATGATGTTGAAATGTGGTGTTGGAAAAGTATGAAGAATAGATTTTAAGTGTGGAAAGGGATAAGACTGGAGAAGTGGTGTTTTTGTTTGAATAATTGTCTTGAGGTGTTTTATTAGGTGGAGTTGAAGTTGTAATTGATTATCATTTTGTATTGTATTGGTGACTGGTATAAAGGCGGAGTGATGGCAGACGAGTGTGTGTTAGGGCTGGAAGCTTAGTATTTATGATTAGGTGATGTATGGTTTGCTATTATGTGTATTGAGATGGTTTATTTACGGATGATTGCGTGGGAGTTGGGAGGTGGTTTTGTGTTTGGCATGACTATTTAATTTTTGGAGCTGGAGAGAGGTGAGTTTATTATCATTTTGTAAATTTAGGTTTGTTTGTAATATAGCGAGTAAGTAAGTTATTAAATGTTGTGAGGACGAGTGTGTGCTAGGGCTGAAATGTGGTGTTGGAAGTAGAGGTGGTAAATGTTGAAATGTGGTGTTGGAAAGGTATGGAGAAGTGGTGGAGTACTCATGAGTAAGTTGTATTGAATGTGATGATGGTATACGAGTGGGTGGTATTTGTAGATGTTGAAAGGTGGTGTTGGAAAAGTATGAAGTTGTAGTAATGTAATTTTGGCTATTTGTAAATTTTGGTTTGGTGGAAGATGGAGTTTTCGGTAGGTAATTATGATGGGTAATAGGAGGAGTATGAGTGTAGGGTAAATTGAATAAGTTATGATATGTGATATGTCTGTTAAATAGATTGTGTGAGTGTAATTGTCGGAGAAGTAGAAGTGGTATATATAGAAATGAGGTGTTGGAAATGTGGTTATGAGGTGAGGTATGGTTTGGTATCGAGATGGTTTATTTACGGCTGAATTCGTAGGAGTTGGGAGGTGGTATTGTGTCTGGTATGAGTATTGAATTTTTAGAGTTGGAGAGAGATGATTTATTATCATTTTGTAAATTTTGGTTTGTTTGTGCAGAAGGGACGAAGAAATATGTTGTTGGAGAGGTGTTGGTATATGATTGCCGAAATTTCAATGTTATTATGGAGTGTTATGAAGGAATGAAATGAAATGAAGCAATATTACCGAGGTTTTGTGAAAGTTGTGGTATGGTGGATTGGAATGTAATGACGGAATATTGTTGTTATTTTGGCTGGTTTGGTATGTATTTGTGTAATGTTGCTGTGGTAGTTTATTTTGGAGTAGGTCAGGGAACAATAAAGCTGACGAAAATGCTGAAGGTAAACATAGGCATGGTTGGCCTGAGCACAAAGCAGAGTAGGTCAAACAGAAAAACAATGGCGGTGTGGGAATGTGCTGAGTAAGAAAGAACAGTTGGTGGAAGGTGTAGTCTTGCCCCGGGATCACATATGAGATATATTGCAAGTAAGGCAAACGGTTCGAGGGAATCTACCGTTGGCCAGTTGATTATTAATATTATTATTCCTTTATTATTAGTGTTTTATTATATTATTATTATTATTATTATTATTATTATTATTATTATTATATTATTTGTTTATTTATTCAGCTATTTAGTTAGTTGTAGGGTGGCTTAGGTAAGACTCTATTGTGAACATGTATTGGGGCTAAACGCCTGTGTTGTTCATCAATAAATATGTCATAAATAAATATTTAATTTTTAAGTTCATTAGGGAATTGACTTTTGCTAATTATTTATTAACGTCACACTAACTCATAAGGAGACCTTTGGGTCGACAATTTTATTGGTACTTCATGTAGTAGGTAAATAGCAGATAATATGGATGACGAAATGGCGATATAATAAATCGCACTTTCTATCATTCGCAGGAAAATAAAAATTGGAAAATTAAATAACTATTTGTATTCGTATTATAATCTAACATACACCTCGTCAGAGGTAGTCTAGTCATAACGCATATGCCTAGGGATCACGTGGTTTGCTGCACTGGAATTGCGTTCCGATCCGGGGAGAAATTTTTATTTTTACACATTAACAATACAGTGAATATTACTTTACAGGAACGGCACGTTAATTAAGTAGAGATAATTAAAAAATAACGTCGCAGAACGTAGTAATTCCCCCCAGCCATCCCACGATCCGCAGGTAGAAATGCAAACCCTACTAACACGTACAGCGAATAGTGGAGCAAGATTACTGTGCACAGACATTAATACAAAGATGGATATAATTCAGGGAGTAATAAAATATTGGTTTAGGTTAAAAAGAGGAGGAGGGGAAGAATTTCTTGATAGAGTTTACCGACACCAAATGAGGTACCAGGATAGGTACTAGGCGGTAAACTTAAAGGAATTATTAGAAGGAATCGGAACGGGGAACTATCGGGACAACAATTTAGAAGAAACAGAAGTCTGTAGGAAAGTGGCACAGAGAGTAGCAGATAGCGAAATACATACAGATGCCAAGAGCTGAGGGTAATAATATGAGAGCTCTGGAGGAATTCATGAATATATATCCAGCTATGACAATAATACATGATAAATTAACCAATATAGAGTAGAGGGGAATGATATGGTGGCTGATGGGAGTTCATACAAATAAGCCATTTAAAGGGCAAATATATGTTTATTGTGTGAGAAGGAGTTAGGAAGTGTACATTTCCTGAGACAGTGTGAAAGTACAAGGGCATTACAGGTTAAATACTTGGAATTAGAAGTGTTAAATAAAATAAAAAGAGAATCTGAATCTGACTCTTGTCAAATTATCGAACAGGAAATGGAGAAGGCCAGGGAATCTATCGAAATTAATGATAATTGTTAAGCAAACGTACACTGGAATAGCTATTTTCTCACAAATGGTTGAGAAATACACTATATTAATTTGAAACAATGATATACAATGAGTCTAATACATGAAAGCCAACGGCCGTAGCCGTGTTGAAACACCGGATCCCGTGAGATCTCCGAAGTTAAGCAACATTGGGCGTGGTCAGGAGTTGGATGGGTTGCCACGCGCTGTTGGTGGGGGGTAAGGGAATGGAGGAGCGGAAAGGAACTGGCCACCCTACCGCACGTAAACTCCGGCTCAGGAACACCTCTGCGGAGATTCGGACCTGCCTTCGGGCAGAATAACCCTTACCTTACCTATACATGAAAATTCAAAGGTGTCGGTGATTGGAACATCTGAGGATCTCCTTTTCAGATAGGTTTCCGGCGATGAAAAGACGAGGACTGAGAAGGAAGGGTCGTAGCCTTAAATGGGGAACCATGGAACACCATAATCAGGGTTGCCGACAGAGATATTAGATTCGTCCATCTTCCGAAGGCAAGGTCACAACTACCCTTCTATACCCTGCAGCCAACTCGTTTGGTATCAAATAAAAAAATGCCTTATATATTTGATTATGTGCACTTTCTCTGCTCCCAGAACTGAAGATAGTCAAGTGTGTACTTGTTCTTGACTGATAGGCCTATGTCTGCAGCTGGCTTAGAGATAATATTCGTAAGTGAACTAGAGAACACGATATACGCTTGGTCTTGGTAACCAAGACATAAACTTTCACGGAAGAAAATTGTTCATAGCGCAGCAATAGATTACTCGCGAATTGAATGCTGGGTAACAACGAAGTGTGAGTAACCATATCATCCAGGATCGTCTACCCGCACCGTCCCACTTGGGAAGCACTACTCACCGCACGTCACAAGGCAAAGGCAATAACATTGGCAGAGGAAGACCTCAATTGAACACTCAAAGCCTGGACAAATGAGTCGTGGTACCGGATTGTACACACCGATGGCGGGGTACGAATGCGTCACCAATCACTCGAGGATTCTATTGGCAGCATTATATAATTCAGGCCAGAGATGGCTGTGTCATCGTATAAGGGTTGTTCCCGTTGGATGAAATGGGACCCCTGGTAAATCTGGTAACGTCCCTCACCGACGAACGATACAGGAACCTGGTTTCAGATCATATTCACTCATTTGTTCACCTTCTGAACACTGCAAACATGACGGGACTCCTCAGTCCTTTTAAATAATCTTGTGAGAGATGGCAACATCAATCACGCACGATATGCAGCAGTTATCTGGCTTGCGTATAATATGCAGTATTGGTCAGGCCATGATGGTGTATGGTAGAGCAAAAGAAAGATATGTAATATTATTTCTACTATTCGAGTGGTAATCTAGCATTTTCTCCCCTAAATGAATGCCTAAAGCAACAACATCCGTCTGTATGAACTTGCTCATCACGTAGTATTTTGAATTCTGGTCGGCGGTTGCAGAGCAGGCTTCGACCTACAGATGGTCAAGGCTGATCCGTGGTTCGACAGCTCTGCACTCCGACCGATCAACCGAGCAGAGGAGGAGTGGCCACGGCCCTACCGTGGATCTACGCCTCTGCATTCGGGAGACGGAGAGGAACTGGTCCCACCGTCGGCTGTCCTGAGAATGGTTCCCGCAGTTTTCCATTCTCCTGCAATAAAGTGAATGACGGGGCAATTCCTAGTACAGGCCACGGCTACCAGCACTCTCACCTTCTCCGCACATCTCCTGGCCTGAGAGACGGCGTCACCGTCTACGAGGCCCGCCTCCCCCCTACCCCCTCAGGGAAGGAATGAAGACATTTTAGTAGTAGTAGTAAATTTTGGTGGTAATATACTGTGGACTTTTAAGTCTAGCCATATACCAGAGATAACAAGGAGTTGTTGAGGTTAAGTTTTTGAAGTTGCTAAATGTATTGGTATCCACGGGTTATTGAACAACCTGTCCATTGCAAATAGCATTAGTGCCAACTGCAAATTATTATTTAAGCTTTATTTCATCATTATAACATTAATTTCATGTTGGTTGCACTGTGACCCGTCTCTCCGCTCTCGTCGTCCAAGTCAGTCAACGGTGACACCTGTCAACAACATTTTGTACTACACGGTAGTTGACCCTGGCGATGGTGATTTTACTCGAATCTGTACTCATTGTCCAGTCTGGACCAAGTGGCCCCATGGAAGGCCCATTGCTTGTAAATGATGGAATACCCTCAAGTATGGCACCGTCAATCTGGCCGCGATCAAATGCACCAAGATCTCGTGCCTTACCCATCCTGTGCTGACCTGTTACACGGTCTGTACGAGGTCTGACGATATCGCAGTCAAGTATCAACTATCGCATTGAAATCACCCATTAATATTATCCTATTTATGCTGTTGACGACGATTTTACTCAGTGCTTCATCAAACCTGTTAACTTCATCCTCTAATAGTGCGTTTATTGATTCGTGGTTATTAAAATTTTAGTTGCTCATGGCTGATTTGACCACCTGTATGGCTGGTTCCCTTTTTAATACTTATTAAGAACACTTCATAGCTGCCGGGCTGAGTGGCTCAGACGGTTGAGGCGCTGGCCTTCTGACCCAAACTTGTCAGGTTAGATCCTGTGGTATTTGAAGGTGCTCAGATAGTGTGGTAGATTTACGGACATGTAAAAGAACTCCTGTGGGACAACATTCCGACATCTCAGTGCCTCTGAAAACCCGTCAAAGGTAGTTACTGGAACGTAAAGAACAATATTATTAATAATAATCTCTTATCTCCTTATCTCCTCTTTTCAGAAAATCATAGTCCATTAACACATTCAGTCCCATCCTATTTGTTGACTCAGTGACTCCAATTTCTTTCTTCCATATGTCATCCATAAGTGCCATTAATATTGATTGCTCCCCACTGAATTATAGTTCGTTGATGTATACTGCGAACTAAAGGGATTTTTGGTCGTTATCATTTGATTCAATTCCACACCCATCAGTAATAAGACAACCGCATGGCCAGTCACTCTACTAGGTCGTTCGCCAAGTTGTTTTCAACGTGTTCTTCCCCTGTCATGATGGGCTGTATAACAAAAAACCTTTGCAAATATTTTTTTTTTTTTTTTTGCTAGTTGCTTTACGTCGCACCGACACGGATAGGTTTTATGGCGACGATGGGACAGAAAAGGGCTAGGAGTGGGAAGGAAGCGGCCGTGGCCTTAATTAAGGTACAGCCCCAGCATTTGCCTGGTGTGAAAATGGGAAACCACGGAGAACCATTTTCAGGGCTGCCGACAGTGGGGTTTGAACCTACTATCTCCCGAATACTGGATACTGGCCGCACTTAAGCGACTGCAGCTATCGAGCTCGGTCTTTGTAAATAAGGTAGGTACAATAAATTCTGTAGGTGCCTATCGAATGTTAATGTGTTAAATAACTATTTGATCAGAGTGTAGAGAAATTTCAACCGACAGACGAATGAAAGTGAAGTTCGAATGGCGTATACATGCGTGTGTCTCCCTATCGTTATCACCAGCTGCAGACTGCACAGGTCACAATCAGCTAGCCATATACACACATATATCGGTTATCGGAAACAGATATCCGCTTGCAAAATACTCTGCCCTGGAACCGCATCGCTTAATCTGAATACAACTCTCAAAGTTACGAACGTACTGCCATATCGAAAATATATATTTTAAATTTTCTCTCACTATAACTGTGCCGCAGTATTTTCGTTCTATATGTTCAAATTAAGTGGATTTTAAAAGGACTACATGGAGTCGCTTATTTGTTTCCTGTTTGAAAGAGAGAACTCCTCACTACAGCAAACTTTTGTTGTCGTCGTGGGCTGGGGCTATTTTACGATCACAACTGTAAATTAAATTATTATTATTATTATTATTATTATTATTATTATTATTATTATTATTATTATTATTATTATTATTATTACGTAACGATGGTTTCACTGAACAAATATGGAGATATAACAATAGAGGCAGCACTGCCGATATTTTTGAACACAGTGGCACTTATCCTTAGAGATAACCTTACAATGAGGGTAAACAAAACTGAAACATTGCTCATATCATCCATGAAGGGAAATGATGTACACGGCAATGTATTACTCAGTCACATAATTTGAAATATTTGAGGGGAGTCACGGATGAAATTCAAAACTTCTTCAACGTACCACTTTCACGACCAAATTCAAAACACAAGCATGTATTAAGACAATAGAGCACGACACAAAAATTTTGAAGTTGATTAGTTAATTTGTTGCAAAAGTATTAACAAATAATGTTAATATTTTACGTGTTACACGGAAACTGCCCTTTGCGGCCCATATTATTATTATTATTATTATTATTATTATTATTATTATTATTATTATTATTATTATTATTATTATTTGCTTTACGTCGCACCGACACAGATAGGTCTTACGGCGATGATGGGAAAGACCTAGGAGTGGGAAGGAAGCGACTTGGTCTTAATTAAGGTACAGCCCCGACATTTGCCTGGTGTGAAAATGGGAAACCACGGACAACCATTTTCAGGGCTGCCGACAGTGGGATTCGAACTCACTATCTCCAGGATGCGAACTCACAGCTTCTCGCCCCTATCCACACGATTTAATTTTTTTAGGGTTATAATTTGATACACTTGTCATAAATATTCACATGCTTAATAAAAACTATGGGTTTTGCAGTCACGCATAAACTCTTGGAGATTATTTTGCAATTTTTCATTATTCATACTGTACCGGGAGGTACACCTCAACGCCGCGCATTCAAGATACGCGCCTTAATGAACTCCCCTATTGAACAAAAGTGGAAACTGATACAACAGGAACTTAGAACTTTAATCAGAAGATGTCACCACTGAAAAATTAAGTAATTGCTTTGTTGTGAAGTTTCCTACACTGACTGAATTTATCCGTGTTTTATTTGCCATTCATCGAGAAGTTTGGACATTCTTCCACAGATGACTCTACCAAAAAAAACTATGACCATGCACCCTGGTGTCCATAACTGATCTATGCTCATTTATTTTTGGGTTGGCAATACTTCCTTTTCTTTCCGCCAGTTTTAAATCTATCCAACCACTAATTTTTTTAATTCATTTTCAACCAATCCCGTATTTCTTGTTCATTTTGAATCGGCCAATAAAAATTAAGAGGGTGTGTCCTGATTAGTATTGAATGATCTCGAACCTTCCTTGAGGGTTTATAAACTGCGGTATTTCACATTTCCTCGCCAATTAATCGTCGTCTTTCTGAGTGTGTGTGTTTAATCAGGAGGTAGGCGACCTCTTTCGTCAGCAGCTAGAACATCTACAAGCTAATGGCCACATAATTCCATCTTTCTTGCTGTATCCGCAAATTATTCCGAGGGGAAGGTCCGAATCTTTAGTTATGTAACGAACTTTTCTAAAATGTAAATCTTCTTTCGGCTAATGTAAAAATTTCATAAAGCTTTAACTGTAACTCGGGGATAGAGAGTGAGTTACCCTCTCGAGTTCCTCTTCATCTTGGTTTGAGGTGACTACGTTTTTGTAACTGTTTTTCTTCCTTTCCGTAATGCATTAATTTAACCTTAATTCGTGTCACCTCAGTAGTTTGGGATTAGCCCTTGTATCTCTCGGACAAGAGCCCCATTAGGATTTTATTCTTTATTATCTAGGAGTGCAAGTGTACGCCTCCATTCATTTTGTGTTTCGGCCAATTATTTAACCTGTTCTTTTTCTTGAAGGCCCAGTAGGTTGTGCAATAAATACCCCTGTAAAGGTAATTTCAACGGTAAATTGTGCCAAGAGAGGCCAGAGAGTGTAAGAGTTGTGTTTAATGTTGCCTTAAGCAACTTCCTTCCCCCTTCCTTGCCTAACCCTTCCCATCTTCCCTTCCGCCCACAAGGCCTCTGTTGAGCAGGTTAAAATTGTATGAATGCTGGAGAGACCGCACGCTCTTTTCTAAGTTTGCTTTAATTTTGAGGAGTGCCTCTGGAAGGCTGTAAATTTGTTGGAGCAAAGTGCTCTTGAATTGGGGGAGTTCTGCCCTTGCCGAAGTTATACCTCTTTGAAACTGTAAATTTGTAAACTAGAGGCTTGACGCACAGTATCTCTAAAACTCACTAATCTTAGATTTTCCTAGTCTTGTTTCAAGATTGCTATTTGTACCTGCCATGTTGTTACGTTCACTCAGTGAAAAAGATTGTTAAGTTTGTTTTCGGAAAAGAAATATCAACTTTTAAATTTTTTATTCAATTTTGATATTGTAGATAAACCCATTCACCCTGGCACCTTCTTTAACCTCTTTCTGCTTCACGGGTAACCCAGGAACACACACAAAAAGCAAAACTCTAGTTTGGTGCTCTTTTAGGAACAAAATTATGAAGGTAATATTAAGCAGATAATAAAACGTCTTCATACTGAAACTTTATCCGAAAATTTCAGTTGAGTCCGATAAGAACTCTGTCGCAAATACATGACAAAGAGCTGATAATATTTAAGGCTAGAATAATGCAATTGAAAGTTTTAAGAAACATACTGTGGCCGTAATTAGGACACAGCTGACAGCTACAGGTGTTGGTGTGTGGCTTGTGTTCGCTTGTCGGCGAGAGGGAGTGTGCGCGACCTTGTCTCGTGGACGAGAACAAGTTTTTTTGACATAGAGAGGGTGGCTGGTCGACTAACAAAATAAAATTTAACAAAAATGAAGGTTGGCGAGAGAAAAAAAAAGTTGCTAGCGCGTGTCACTTGTAATTGCGAGGAACGATATGAATGAAATATTTATAATATCTTTGGTGGCGTGACATGCACAATTACGGAATGCTCATGTATTAAATTAAAATAAACTGGATGAATAATAGCACGTTTAGATGATATAAATTAAAAACTAAAATTTTTGAACTAATTTACACGACCTTTTGGCTAAAATGGTGATAAAATTATATATTCATACGATAAAAGAATTCAGTATCTAAATTGACTTTACTTCCGTGCATGAGCACCAGACACGATATTTAAGTCATGTGATAAGAGGACTCACTCTCACATGCTGACGTGTTCCCGAACTATCATCTTCAGTTGCTCAGAGTCCTTGCCAGCAAGATTTTCAACGTAGAACATCGTGAATTTTGCCGTCAGGAGTAGTGGCCTCACTCCTGTGCTCTACACTTCTGATAATTGTCTACAACGTAGAACAGTGTTGTGATCAGACGTCGAATGTGCAGATATTAATCCCTTAAGTACGTGTCATTTCCAAAATACAGTTACGTGTGTGTTTGGAGTTTATTCTAAAGCACTTTGTGTAAGTTTCAGCTTTCTCACGAGTGAACGTGGAGGACCTGGACTTGATCATTTCCAGAAGAGGACGGAACTTCGTATTATGGATTACCTGTGCTTCATCATGAAGTTCTAAACCATCGACCACCGTCGGTGGCATCGGGATACAGATTCTTTCATCCTAGAATGGCTGATTGAGAATCCAGGCTTCCAGACGTGAAGATATCTCCTTAAGTTAAGTCGATTACGTCTCATTTATATCTGTTCTATGTAGTTTTGTCCTATTCTTTCTTTCTTCTTAGTAATTTATTTTGACACATTTTTATGGTTGTATCTTTCGCTCGGATATGTCGTAAAATTAGCACATGCGATTGCTTAATGACCATGTGGCCATGAATTTGACAGCGAGGGTTCTGATAGAGTTATCCATGTGTTATCGAAACCATCTTTGCTTATTGAGTGAATTTCGTTACGCATATGAGTTAATTTATGTCCGATGGATTTGATGAAAGGATATTTTGTCAATATTTTCAATATTTTCCTTGAAATGGAACTTCTACTTGTACCTCGTGTTTGAGATAACGTGTCATCGGGATATTAAATCTGAATTCTATGTATGAATTTAATGAGAATCTGTGTATTGTGGCATGTGATAATTAATTGGATTAATTAAGCATCGAGACGCAGTTAAGTGGATATTCTGTATTTGTAGGACGATGGTGGGTCCTTATATTTCGTGGCTACACATATTTGATATTAGGATGCGACAAGTTAGAGTCGTCATGGTAGTACACTGTACATGTGAAGTATGTGGAATAATTGCGCATGATATGAATCTTCGTGAAACTGAGTTTTTCACATGTTATGTTGTAATATTATTAAGCCTGATGTTGATTAGGTTGTAATGTGAATACGGATTATTCGAGACGAACGCAGTGTAGTCTAATATTAGTGTCTTCAGATGAAGAAAATGAAAGTCCATGTTGATCGATGCACTTCTTAATTCGTGAGAATATCCCAATTTTGCTCAAGTAATTTAATAATTTCAAGTTGAAGGTACAGGTGAATGTTCGCGAAGGCCTTAGGTCTGAAGAACAAATCTTCGATGAAATATCTCAATAATATTTGATTCGTGACTAGGCAAGTTCATTCGTTAATGCAATATTTCGCTTTCATGAGGTAACTCGACCTTGTTGGAACGTAATAAATGTGTTAACAGGAGAGTGATATAGTTGATCGACACTCGTCGACATGTAAATATTGTAGATATTTTCTTCTTGATAATCTCAGTCTTCTTGATAATTTCACTAGTTAGCTGTAGACGTAGTAATTTGCTAGTAGTTAGAGAATTATTTTCTATGTATTTTGTTCTGATAATGTGTGACACTTTGATATTATCGATGGATAGTGGATGGGATTTCCACATGGATGATATTCTCTCCATTTATGAATGTTCGTAAGCTCAGAAGGCGTTTTATTTTGTTCAATTATTGATCAGATGCTTAAAGTTCAGTATTAATTCTCACGAAAAGAGATCTGAGACGACGTGAACAGATATATCAGACGTCTCGGATTAACTTAGAGAAAACAAAGGCAAATTCAACTTTTCATTTTATAACTACAAAATTGTCGATATAACGAATGTAAATTTTATTTTGCTATAACTGTTAACTTATTTGAACCTTGTATATTTCTTTATTATATTCGTTCTTACAACTATTGCAATTTTTTCCAGATTGTTCGAGGAAGGCTTGGCCCAGACCTCATTTTTTGAATAACAATTTTTGATTCAACTTTAAATTAATAATTTAATGACTTTAAAGACGATAAAGAAAATTAACAATGAAAAATACTCTGTTAGAATATTAGGGAAAACAACTGCCGTGTACCATCCCATTTGTTTGCATTTAAGTTTGTTACATCAAGAGCCATATTAAATTACATAAAGTCGTGATCAGATTCATAATCACAAACTTCAGGATGGCTAATATTTCATTTAATTCAATAAAAGTGTCATATTTGTTCTACACCTTGAACATGCTTATTCGATGAATCCTATGTTAATCCTGCCACAGTCATTTATTTTATTAGCCTACAGCCATCGAACTGAGCACCCCTGGGGTGTCTCGTGTTCGCTGACTGACTACGTCGGGGACAATACTTGCATTCAAATTGATCTGGACTGTAAGTTACTCCCTCAGACTTCTGTCTACTCTTATGCACAGCCTAGGCCTATTCAAGCGGAATTACTTAATTTGTAGTCCGAAAGAACTTTGAAGCCAATATTGCCTGACAGCATGAGTAAAGTGGGCGTATGCTTGCTCTATATTAGCCGTGCCGCTACTCTTTAAATCCAGCACTTAAGAGTTTTAAAAATGGCGTTAGGGCAAAAGTGATGATGGGATTTGAAAGACGAAGAACTGGAAGGTTTTTAAGGTTAAATGGAAAATTCGTTTTATTGGTCAAATAGGGCCTATAGCAAAATTTATGTCATGCCTCCCCTTAAATCCCAATATATCTGTGTACGGTATCTACACACAAACCGGTTCCCTTGCTGAATGATACAACTGGACTTTGGTTTAGAGAGCCCCGTTTTCTACTCCCGGCTACTCTGCTGTTTTTAACAGCGTATGATTAGTTCTTCTGACATGGGGAACAATTCGATCCAATATTCTTCTTTATATTCACGCGTTTGACATGGCATTATGGTATTCGTATCTTTCTTTCTTAATCCGTTTACCCACCAGGGTTGGTTTCTCCCTCGGACTCGGACCAACCTCTACCGCTTCAGGCGCAGTGCCCTGGACCGTGAGACATTTGGTCGGTGGATACAACTGGGAAGGACGACAAGTAAATCGCCACTAGATTGCAGTTTCTTTTTCTTCCTCCTCCTTCTTCTTTCTTTATACGTTTACCCTCCAGGGTTGGTTTTTCCTTCGGACTCAACGAAGTATCCACCTCTACCGCCTCAAGGGCAGTCTCCTGGAGCGTGAGACTTTGGGTCGAGCGGGGAGATACAACTCGGGAGGATAACTAGTACGTCGCCCAGGCGGTCTCACTTGCTATGCTGAACAGAGGCCTTGTGGGCGGACGGGAAGATGGGAAGGGTTAGGCAAGGAAGGGGAAAGGAAGCTGCTTAGGCCTTAAGTTAGGTACCATCCCGGCATTTTCCTGGAGGAGAAGTGGGGAAGCACGAAAAACCACTTCGAGGATGGCTGAGGCGGAATCGAACCCGGGCCTCCGGGGGTGGCAGCTAATCACACCACAAAGGCGGACACATTTAGTATCCGCACGCCATAAATATGCCGAAGTCAGTCCAACTTCTTTGAAAGTGATGACCTACGTCTTTAAAAGTACTGCAACAACATGCAGAGGTCTTAAAATCGCTGCAGATTAAAGAGTTTGGGATTATCATACGATTAAAGAAAATACATGTTTCCGTGGAAACGACTGCTCCTCGAAACGAATTCAAGCGTGTTTCGAGCCAAAATGTTCACGAGTCCATACTACATGTGAGACCATTGTTACGGAAGTATTGCACCTTTTAGTACAAGCAGTTAAGCAGATTTCCCGTTCAAATCACATGCATGTTAAATTACTTCCTATTTTTGTTTCATTTTATCGACCACTCAGTGAAGTGGAAATGAAACTGTTGGATCTACAATCACAACTAGGAAATACCTCAGTAATTGTGGTTGTGTACTTCAGTGAAGTGCTGGTTGGAAACGATCTCACAAAAAAGGCCATTGTTTTCCGTAGTGATTACATAATGATCAGTTTTGGTGTTGAGCAAAAATGACGAAATAACACGTTGAGAAAATTAAATACATCTTTGAAGAATAACTTGCGAGGCAAAGGATGTGGTACACATATTATTAGCAATGCAATACAGTCATCTAATAATTGCCTGCCCATTTATTCAGAGACTGATAGTCAATATTCAATCGTTCTTTGATATATAGGCTGTACCCGTGATGAGGTTACACACTTTCAGGGATGATGGAGGTCGGCAAATTGATCTTTCTCTTTTTCTCTTTTTTGTTAGTTGTTAGTTGTTTTACATCGCACCGACACAGATATGTCTTATGGCGACGATGGGAGAGCAAAGGCCTAGGAATGGGAAGGAAGCGGCCGTGGCTGCATTTGCCTGGTGTGAAAATGGGAAACCACGGAAAACCATCTTCAGGGATGCTGACAGTGGGGTCCGAACCCACTATCACCCGGACGCAAGCTCACTCTTCAATATGGATAAATATACTGAATTATTTGATGAATTTTCATGCTTAACAAGGTGTAAAACACTTGAAAAATAATCTGTGGAATACCTTGGATGATCCTGTAGGTGTAGATAAACGATGGACAAAAATATGCGTTCACCTTAAGGATCATAATATTAGGCATAATCATCTTTCATCAGTCATTCAGTACATCCTTCCACCAAAAGGTAAAAATGCATATGTAGAAACGGTGTTGTTCCAGGTAAACGGAATTTGGACAATAGGAGAATCTCAATTAAAAGTAAAATCTCTAAAATCCTTTACGATGACCTAGTAGGCAATAATTAAATAGAGGAAGTCCATATAATTTGGACCACTTAACTTTAAACATCCGTAACTCTATTGACGGTAATGAAAATTTCTCAAATTGTATACACGATAATAAGCACGATGTTAAATGATTTTGTGAAAATATGTGTTAATTTTATATTTAGGAATTTTTAACGTAATATTTGTTCTAAAATTTGTTATCGTGTAATTTGGCCCGATAGCGTGTAACTTGGACCAGGTTATTTAATGAATTTTGTTTTGAAATACTAATGAATAAAATACGACAGAAATGAGTGCTGTGGTCGTCACTTTTCGCATGTAGGACAATGATAAAACCGTTCATCCTGAATTTTGGCGCAGTTTTCATGAGTCCACTTCTTGCAACTATTGGCACTGAATCCATTCTTCGCCATAATGCTTGTCTTATCAGGTAACTTATCAAGTGCAATGAGTGGACCTCGAACCAGTCCTCGGATCCAGGTAAAGATTCCTGACCTGACCGGGAATCGAGCCCGAGGTCTGCGGGTAAGGGGTAGGCACACTACTACTCCACCGCTGGGCCGTCCTCAAATTATAAACGAATTTCTTTTAGAATCACGAGTAAATATACGAAGAAACGTAATTATTACAATTGTTTAACGTTCCAAATTACACAACGTGCAATGATTTTACCAAAAGTAAAATAATGTGCCAGGTATTTCAAAATTTGTGACAAACTCTGTTAAAACCGACCTAGATATTTCATCAGTACTTGTAAAATCTGAACATCCTCTTGGCGGAAAAAAACTATTACACTTACTTGTCATCGTATAAGCTTACGAGGAATGTGACTAGTTTTTCTCTTCCCCGTTCAACCTTATGTTCATTAATTTGCAAAACCACTTCCAGGAGTGGAACTACCCTCGAATGTCTTGTTGACCTTTCCTCAGATAGGGGTGACCAAACTTGCAAATACCGAAATTATTATCGGTCCCAATTAAACGCAGGTCCGAATTACACGGCCTTCACCTACAGATCACTGGTGATTTATTTATTTATTTATTTATTTTTTTTTTTTATTAATCCAACACAAATTGAAGTACTTACCTTTGGTTATTTAAGGTACCGAACTGCTACTCTATCTTAAATATTCCAAAATAATTCGAGCTGTTAATATCAGCAGTGACTCACCTGTAAGGGAAAACAAAAGATAAAAATTATCAACAGGAATCAAATGTTTATATTAACAAGAGTCTAGAGTCCCTGTACGGGGAAGAGGAGGAGACTGGGGAGATACTGGTGCAAATATTAACAACAATAACAATACGGGAAACCCTGACTAATACCACATTTTTTTTTTTTTTTGCTATTTACTTTACGTCGCACCGACACAGATATGTGTTATGGCGACGATGGGATAGGAAAGGCCTAGGAATGGGAAGGAAGCGGCCGTGGCCTTAATTAAGGTACAGACCCAGCATTTGCCTAGTGTGAAAATGGGAAACCACGGAAAACCATCTTCAGGGCTGCCGACAGTGGGATTCGAACCCACTATCTCCCGAAGGCAAGTTCATAGTTGTGTGCCATTAAACGAAGGTGCAACTCGCTCGGTGAAAGAAGAAATTAGTATGCTGAAAGAAGTAGCAGGACAAACAGGCGTGCGAATATCCTTTGAAAATACGAACGGAACATCAAACATCACTTTACAACTCTAATTAACACCAAATTTGGAACAATAAATCGTGTGCATAAGTTTAAATAACTTAGTGAATGGATCCTATCAAACGAACAAGATACAGAGGTCTTAACGGCCAAAGCAAAATAAATTTTAAAAATGGAGGTAGCTTTCCAAACCACTCGGAACACACATAAAATAGTTCTTCACCAAAACTCATAATTATAACACTGTGGTCATGCCGGTCTCTCTCTATGCGTCAGAATTCCTTATCCTCTCTCAGAAATGTGCACTGGCTAATTTAGAGCAAAGAAAGACAAGGATTCTCCACAATATACTTTGCCCAAACTACATGAACGGGATCTACATAAGAAAATCCAGACAAGAAATCTACTGTAATATAGGGAAGATCACGGGCACAATGTCCAAATGCAGGGCTTGTTTCTACGGTCCCTTATGACTAGAGCCCGTATATTGATGACGTACCGTTTTGTTTTTGAATGGTCAGGTGCAATGGTCCAATATATACAAACACTGTTTATGGCACCTCGACTACAAATATATACTTTCTGTTTTGCATTATTTGAATTTCTTTTTGTATTTTTAGTTTTCTTATATTTTAAAGGCATTTTCTTTGATTTTGGAGAATTTTTCGGTCATAGTTTGGAGATTTTTGTCTTTTTAAGTCATTTTGTCCTTTTTGTCATGTTTCCATATTATTTTATTAAATAACGTGTGAAAACCTTAACTAGTAGTTATACAAATAATGAATAAAACATTTCAATATAATATTAAGTAGTATTATTCTTGTTCTTTCTAGTATTTCAGAATCATATTAAATACTGTATAAATAAATTTCTCAAGTTGTTTCTTAAATAGTTTTCAAAATGTTCTTGTAGACCATAATTTCATAAATCTCCTTTTATTTCGAATTCTTTTCAATCTGCTTCTTTCTCAAACATTGTTCAATGTATTGTATACTAAATAATAATAATAATAATAATAATAATAATAATAATAATAATAATCGTATGGCCTCAGCTACCGTGTACAGACATTTCGATTTGACGCCATCTGGCTGTCTGCTCGTCAATTTCGATGTTCCGTTTTACTCTAGGTCCGTTAGATGGCAGACAGAGTAAACCGGATCTCTCTTGGGGTCTATGGCTGAGATTTAATTAATTTTGTCGGCTAAATACCAAATGTATCACCATGGAGTGTCGAATGGATTTTTTTCCGCCCTTCAAAAATCCGACTACATCTGCCGGGTTTGAACCCGCTATCTTGGGATCCGGAGGCCGACACTCTACCACGGATCCACAGAGGCCTTCGAGCAGCTTCTAAATAAAACGCCTAGTCCATTATGTAGTTTATAATTTTGTGTCTAACCTGTTATTTTCTGAAGAGTTTTCAAACATTAATTTTAACGTCAATTATTTTATTTTACAATGCATTTTTCTTAATTTTATGTCATTTAATAAAGCCATTTATAATGTGTTATGTTACTTTTTCAATATCCGGGACTTACTCCTATGACAGATGGACGACTCTCGATGGACAAAACGCATTTTAAAACAATTTTAACTCAAGATCAAAAACAACAATTCCCTGATACGTTAAAATCAAGAAAGACCTCAAGAAAGGTTGCCCTACAACCAGAATACGAGCACAAACGTGACCTTTCGGAACAAGCATCTTTGGGACTTTCTGACACGAGAAATGGACAAATGGTGCAAAGTGGTCAGATGAGCGCCGTGCTTGACACAGCGAGCTAATGAAAACCTACTGGATCAAACGGACATTGAATAAACGTTAGAATGTATGATGAAGATTATAATGGTCCCTAGTTGGCCGGTCAGCGTATAATAAACAATGAAATAAATAATATCTGGTTCGTTGTCTGATTGACAACGTCGTGGTCACTTTGAATCAGAGGATTGGATTCCCAGACAGGCCGGGGACTTTAGCCACGTCTGATTAATTCTTCTGGCTCGGAGGCTGAGTGTTTATATTCCCCTTACTACACATCTCCATTTACATGCACCACACCATACCACGAATCACCACAGTGTCACGCAATAGTGAATACATCCCACTACATGGATCTTGCGTCAGTAAGGGCATACGGCCGTAAAACTGAATCAGATCATCATGTAGTGCCAGCCCTAATTAATTAAAAAAGAGGAAAGTAACGTGAATATTTTATCTATTAGAGCTATCCGATTTCATGGTGCTCGCAAACTTATTATTACATACGGATGGTGTCCACAATGTGGCATAGGTTGAGAATTTCTGGTGCAAGGCAAACTTACGGAATTACAAACTTCACTCGAAGTCTTTTAAAAACGCTGTGTACATGACAAAACACGAACAGAAAGGCCAAATAAAAGAGAATTACTGTTTTGAACTTGTCTGGTAAGATTGCAGGTTATAAATCTTCCAGACACATATAACATGAATATCTACATTACTAGAGGATACCTTGTGGCGCTTCGGTCACAATGATTACGAATTATAAAACCATTAAAAGTGTATTTATGATTGGAGATTGTATACTTCTCGCAGCCTCTCGCTGTTAGGGATTGGAATTCTTTCAAAGATCATCAACATTACAGAGGTGAATGACCTGTTGGTCGTTGTGCAGGTAGCGCGTAAGTAACTCGCCATGTCTCTAATTCTATATCAAATAAAGAAGCGGCTAAGGCCATATATCAGTGCGTTATCTAAACTCTTGTACAGTATATATGGACAGTATTTTATAAATTACACCATAAAAAGAGAAATTAATGGCCAGTTTATTATTTGCTCATATTTATCAAGTATAGAGTGCTTCCAGTAGAAATTAATCTTTCCTTTTTTGGATCTAGCCCCTTTTTTATTTAAGAGAGTGTTATTATTAACGACTCCAGTCAATGCATATATGCAAAACTATGAGACATTTGGCTTGTCAACCAATTGGATGCCATAGTAATGGTTCAACCAATGGAACTTCATAGTTTATTTTATGATGTAAGGGTACAGATGCCTGTCCTGCAGGTACCAGAATCGGTTCTCAGTTTGCTCAAGATCTTACATTTGTGTAGTGTTTCACAGCCTCATGAAGACAATGAGGGATCTCTGTGGAAGATGGACGATACGCGCGCGCGCTTCTTCTTCTTCCTCTTCCTCTTAGACCGCTGTTCCCGTACATTATAGAGATCGCTGGTGCGAACTGTAGAGGGATATATCCACTCTTGCGTGTTTTTTCTTTTGCTTTTATACCGTACCCTGGTGGGGTATGGTGGACTTCTCCGTCCAAGAGATGTGTAGCGATGATTTGAGGCGAGGTGGAAATGAGTTTGGAGAGGTTTGGTCTATAAAAATAACTGTCAGAGTATTTGTCTTATGGGCAGAATGGAAAACAACGAAAAACCATTCTCAGGACAACGAGACTAGTCCACCGCCTCCTGAATGCAGAGATCTCTTTCAACTGTAACTGCCCCGTCCTACTGCATGTACTATTTCTACTAAATTGTTTTCATTCCTTCCCTGAAGGGGTGCCGGGCCTCTTAGACGGTGACGCCATGACTCAGACCAGGAGATCTGTGGTAGAGATGGACATGTGTCGAGAAGGTGAGGTGGTTGGTGGCCGTGGCTCAATTGGTAGTTCGAAGTGCAGAGCTATCGGACCGCGGGCAAGATGTGATACATACTTAATAGCGCTGGTCCCAAGTCCGGTTAAAAGAGGAGGGTTAGGAAAGGAGATCTCGTCTCTCCCTGAAAAGATAATCTTCGAAGAGCTAACCACCTCAACCCACTGCTGCATGGGACAGAGGGAGGCACCGGCTTCATTATGTTAGGGTATTTTTTTTTTGCTAGTTGTTTTACGTCGCACCGACACAGATAGGTCTTACGGCGAAGATGGGAGAGGAAAGGGCTAGAAGTGGAAAGGAAGCGGCCGTGGCCTTAATTAGGGTATAGCCTCAGCATTTGCCTGGTGTGAAAATGGGAAACAACGGAAAACCATTTTCAGGGCTGCCGACAGTGGGGTTCGAACCTACAATCTCCCGAATACTTGATACTGGCCGCACTTAAACGACTGCAGCTATCGAGCTCGGTAGGGTGATGTTGACCAATTCCCAGTAAACTTGAAGGAAAAGTATTAAAATCAAAGAAAGAGAGCAAACCGAACTGACCAAAGAGATGGCGAACTGGCGAGGGTACGAAACAACGAACATACCGCGTGAAAGGGCCTAAAAATTATCTATAAATGGGAAAGAAGGGCGAACTCTCTGCAAAACATCGAAACTCGGAATCAAAACTTGGACACTCTGGAAGAAAGACCGCGATGCCCCACCGTCGCGTCAGCAGCTCTGATGATCTTTATCTGCGGTTTCCCAATTTCACACCAGTCAAATGTTGGAGGCTGTACCTTAATATTAATATCACGGCCATTATCATCCATTCCTAGTTCTTTCCACTCCTGTCGTCATAAGACCTGTCTGTGTCGGTACATCGTAAAACAAAATAATGAAGTCATGCCACAGCCAGGAATCGATTCCGGTCCAAGGAGGCAGATATCCTCTCTGTTTACCCCTAGGACACGGAAGTGAACCAGGCATCCCTCTCAATGAATTATGTTGTTACGTAGACTCACCTAGATTTGCCCTGTAATATGGTATAATAAATTTCTCTTTGTTATATCAGTTTAGGAACATAGCCTATTCTAGAGTAAATTCCTTCAAGTTCAATTTTTCTTTACAATTGGCTTTACGTCGCACTGACACAGATAGGTCTTATGGCGACGATGGGACAGGAAAGGGCTAGGAGTGGGAAGGAAGCGTCCGAGACCTTAATTAAGGTACAGTCCCAGCATTTGCCTGGTGTGAATATGGGGAAACCACGGAAACCATATTCAGGACTACCGACAGCGGGGTTCGAACCCACTATCTCATGAATACGGGATACTGGCCGCACTTAAGCGACTACAGCTATCGAGCTCGGTAAGTTGAATTTTAAACATGAAGTATCCCTAGAGCGAATACAATCTTCACTTTACAGGGATCCAAGTATGAATATATAACCATTACCAACCATCAACAATACGTCCTAAAATATTCTGTTCCTGCTTAACAGCAATTTAAATTTCCACCTTAATGGATGAGCAATAGTGCGGTGGCATTTAGTTCAAGGGACCCCGGTCCTACGTTTGATTCTCAGCCGGGCTACGGGATTTTGACTGTCGATAAGTGATTCCTATAGTTTCTGTTTGTGCTATCTTAACATTTTTCTGCAACTTGCAGACAATGCACAACACGCTCGTCCACTACACAGCTGACACCGGCCTCTTCTTCCACGGAGGATCTTCAGAACCACGGTTTTACCCAAGGCTGTAATATGCCAATTTTATTATTAATCTACAGTCCAACAACAGAAGCAGCACTGTGTATATGACAAAGCCAGAAATATAACCAGATTAAAACAGGCGGGAATCGTCTTTGCTGAACGTCTACACCAGGCGTCATCAAGTATTTGCTCCAGAGAGCAGGCGCTACTTGCTCCGCTCGGGACGGTTGCTGGCAGCCACGTGAGAAGAGAGCAGAGAACAGGCGTGTTGCATACCGTGGCGGTACTTGCAGTAACCATAATAATAATAATAATAATAATAATAATAATAATAATAATAATAATAATAATAATAATAATAATTTGGATCATGGATCATGCGAAACGAAAAAAAACACTGATTATAGAGTATAACAGGCTAAGAAAATTAATCATCCACAAAGAAAAAAATAGCAGTGTGCAATATGTCCTGAATAAATACATTTTTACTGTTAAGTAACTTAAGTTTTGGGGTACGTGCATTTATTGAAATAAAATATGGGCTTCAACGTCGTATGGTGCGAGAATAACGTGCATCCCCACTGACCTTCAGTACGTATTACGTCATACACTTCCCCTGCATGCTCGCTCAGCTGCTCTCGTTCCTCAACAGCGGGAAGCAAGCTAGTTCCGAAGTTGTCTCGTTCTGAGTCGACACTAGCTGCCCTAGATCAAGATGGTGGACCAGACACCCTGCCCTACGAATTGCTTAGGCACGTAGCTTAGCTCATGGAAAGCCTTCACGAAGAGGATGAAGCAGAACTTTTTTTTAATGTCACACTGACACAGGGAAGGTTTTCGGGGACGCAAGAATGGGAAAGGGGTAGGTTGGGAATGTATCGGCCGTGGCCTTAATTAAAGAATAGCCCCATCATTTGCCTTGTGTGAGAAAATGGGACTGAGCTCGATAGCTGCAGTCGCTTAAGTGCAGCCAGTATCCAGTATTCGGGAGATAGTAGGTTCGAACCCCACTGTCGGCAGCCCTGAAAATGGTTTTCCGTGGTTTCCCATTTTCACACCAGGTAAATGCTGGGGATGTACCTTAATTAAGGCAAAGGCCGATGACCTCCGATGTTAGGCCCCTTAAAACAACAAGCATAATTAAGGTAACTGCCGCTTCCTTCCCACTCCTAGCCCTTCCCTCTCCCATCGTCGCCATAAGACCTATCTGTGTCGGTGCGACGTAAAGCAACTAGCAAAAAAAAAAATTAAAAAAATGGGAAGGAAAAGCTTCTTGAGAACTGCCGACGGCGGGATTAGAACCCACAATCTCCCGAATGCAAGCTCACAGCTATGCGATCCTAATCGCACGGTCAAGTCGCACGGTGGAGCAAACCTACAGGATCTCTCTTACAAGCCCAGACTATCCAACTGCGTTTTAATTCTCCGAGAGCTAAGCAGCAGTACGGGAGGCATGCGCATAGTTCTTGACCTTGCAAGGACGGGGCACGTGTTCGACCTAGCATCAATGGCCACTCTGAATCTCAGCTGTTAACATGGCGAGACAGTTATCATTGCAACACCATATTTTCGTATGTAAAAGTTAATTTAAGTACGAGTCGGCTCGACGGTTAAGTGATGCATTTGTTCAGCAATTTCCTGAAGTGCCACCTTCACGAACACAGGTTCACGTATTTGGAAATAAATTTGAAACGACTGGCTAAGTGCTCAATAAAAAACATGCGCGTGTACGAAGTTTCAACAGATGACAATGATGTGAATCTTGAACGGTCACCGAATAAGTCACTCAAGAAATTAGCACAACAATTAGGGGTTTCTATTTCTTCTGCACTCAGAGTTACAAAGCTGTTACACATCTAACCGTGCAGGTTTACACTGACCCACTGTTTAAAACCTGCTGATCCAGAAACAAGAGTGAGGTATTGTGAGTGGTATCTTGCATCACTGAATGATAATTTATTCGACCCACAGCTTGTGTTCTTTACGTATGAGGCCTGGTTTTCTCTTTATGTTCTTGTGAACAGTCATAACTCTCGTTATTGGTATGCAGAAAATTCTAATGGTATTTATGAAGTCCCTTAATATGAAGGATGACACTTCCAGTATTGTTTGTAAGGTAAGATTTCACATAGGATTGTATACATGCTTAAAGCAGGGCGGCCGCGCGCGACATAAGTTGGGCTGGGCTAAGGCAGCTGCTGTAGCGCAGAGTACTAACACCGTGCGCGCGGTCTGGCTTTATAAGAGAGACCCAGTATAAAATGCCCTAAAGAGAAAACTGACTTACCAGTATTTTTTTCTTTTTGCTAGGCGCTTTACGTCGCACCGACACAGATAGGTCTTATGGCGACGATGGGATAGGAAAGGCCTAGGAGTTGGAAGAAAGCGGCCGCGGCCTTAATTAAGGTACAGCCCCAGCATTTGCCTGGTGTGAAAATGGGAAACCACGGAAAACCATCTTCAGGGTTGCCGATAGTGGGATTCGAACCTACTATCTCCCGGATGCAAGCTCACAGCCGCGCGCCTCTACGCGCACGGCCAACTCGCCCGGTGACTTACCAGTATTAGACTAATATAAATGAAACTGGAGAATTTGGAGGGAATCGTGACGCGTCTGCCTGATTATCTCATGAATTTTGAGTAACTGCATAAACAATCACTTGAAATGTAAGCATTGACAGATATATCTCAGCACCAGCAAATCAAAAATAATATTATCAACCACCTGAAACAATGATGCTGTTTTTAATACTAGTTTATAATTTACATACTTCCATTCTAAATCCAATGATAGTAGATAGTCCTAGTGTGCGGTGTGCAGTATATTAGCACAGAGCTGTCCTGGTAGATGAGCATTCAGTGACCATGGGTGCACTACATGTACGATGTTCTTTGAATTATTATCGTATTCACCTTCATCAAGATTCTGATCACTTTGTTCATGACAGCGTACAAGTACTCTATGAAGGGACCGACCGTTCCGTAATTCACAGCGCGTTTACAACATCCTATCATAAACAGTTTAGCCTCCGACAATTGCCACTCGACGAGCTGGTGTCGAACTCTAGCCCTCGGAATGATGTATTGTGGTCGTATAGGCGACATCTGTTCTTGTGAGTTCCAACACATACGTCACCCAGCACAAGCGAGGTTGACCGCAGAACACGTACCTTATCTCAGAGAGATGAAATATGGCGCTCTCTCTTGCCAGTCTTCAAACTAACCAGATATGTGAGCGAAAGTTCTCCTGCTGAGGAAACGGCGGACACATTTGAAAAAGAATCCTTCTCCCTTTATGGATGAGCCGGGTGGCCTTTGGTCACTGTACCGTTTCTGCGAAGGAAAGCTCGATAAAGTCAGCTTTAATTCTCGTGTTCACACTGAATCACGGACTTCGTAAGTAGCCTACATAATGGGACAGGAGGCAACAGATACAAACAAGAAATCATTAAATACTGAATTAACAAGGTCTGTGTCTGGTATAGGCTGAGAGTTGATATTTTCTATTTACGTTTCATCATGAATGTTCATCAGTGTGAAAATAAGAGCAGTTAGATATGTTCAATCTGCAGTGTAGTGGTTAGTGTGATTAGCTGCCACACCCGGAGGCTGGGGTTCGTTTCCCGGCTCTGCCATGACATTTGAGAATTGTTATGAAGGCTGGAACGGGATTCACTCAGCCTCGGGAGGTCAAGTGAATAGAAGGAGTTTTATTCCCACCTCAGCCATCCTAGAAGAGGTTTTCTGTGTTTTCCCACTTCTCATCCAGTCTACTGATGGGATGGTACCTAAAGGCCACGGCCACTTCCTTCCCTCTTCCTTGTCTACCCTTTACATTATTCCCATCCCCCCACAAGGTCCCTGTTTAGCATAGCATGTGAGGCTACCTGGGCGAGGTACTTGTCCTCCTTCCCAGTTTTACCCCCTGACCCAAAGTCTCACAATCCAGGACACTGCACTTGAGACGGTAGAGGTGGGATCCCTCGCTGAGTCCGGGGAAAAAACCAACACTCGAGGGTAAACGGATTAAGAAAGGAAAATATATTCCAATTTATAGAAAACCACCGAGCTCGATAGCTGCAGTCGCTTAAGTGCGGAAAGTATCCAGTATTCGGGAGATAGTAGGTTCGAATCCCACTGTCGGCAGCCCTGAAAATGGTTTTCCGTGGTTTCCCATTTTCACACCAGGCAAATGCTGGGGCTGCACCTTAATTAAGGCCACGGCCGCTTCCTTCCTAATTCTAGCCCTTTCCTGTCCCATCGTCGCCATAAGACCTATCTGTGTCGGTGCGACGTAAAGCAACTAGCAAAATAAATAGAAAACCATCAATGTAATTGTTCTTATTGTTGTTTTCTTAAGAGGAGGTGGAGGTGTGGTTGGCGTAGTGGTTTACTGTTGGCTTCCATATGGCCAAAATCAAAATGGTAAATTTTCATATTTTTTTTTTTTTTTTGCTACTTGCTTTACGTCGCACCGACACAGACAGGTCTTATGGCGACGATGGGACAGGAAAGGCCTAGGAGTGGGAAGGAAGCGGCCGTGGGCTTAATTAAGGTACAGCCCCAGCATTTGCCTGGTGTGAAAATGGGAAACCACGGAAAACCATTTTCAGGGCTGCCGACAGTGGGGTTCGAACCTACTATCTCCCGAATACTGGATACTGGCCGCACTTAAACGACTGCAGCTATCGAGCTCGGTTTCATTGTTTTAAGGGGAATTATAACTATGGAACTATTCCCTCTTAACAGTACTCACAAGGGGGCATTCCTACTCGTCACCACCGATTTCGCTCAAATTTACAGAACATGCAGGGCTTGGCTAGAAATGAAATAACCCGAAGTGGGAACTCCAGATGGCCAATCGTATAGAAAATAAAAACGAAAATAAAAATGATGACGCGACTCTGGCACCGTATAAGCCACTTACGTTAATGCGCACGCCAAGCAGATGTTGGCGTAGCGGTAAGAGCTCGGACTGGTAATGCGATGTTCGTGGGTTCAACTCTCCGGGTGCAGAGTGTTTCCTTTTCTGTGAACTTTTATATTGTTCATTTTTCAACTAAGCAAAGAAGTGAATAATTCATTTTATTTATTTATATGCAAACGGCATAGAAAAGGTAAAAAAATGGGATTTAATTGTCAGACTTTTTTCTACCTGCGCCAAGAATCTGTTGTTTGTATACAGCCGCCAGGAGCAAACTTAACTTGTCAGGTGAAAACAAATCTTACAGCGAAACGACTATTCACGTTTATGGCACATTCCCCAAGGAGGAGAGATAGCCAATAAAGGAGAAAAAAAGAAGAATTTCTGTTTGAACACGTCGCGAAAGTTCGCAACTCCTAATTTTCTACAATTGTTCGCTCATTCAAGAAATGACGTCCTATATGCCTTTTGCATACAAATAAAAAAATAAATTAAATTAAATGAATAATATAAAAATTGAAAAAATATTCTCCACACGCGGAATCGAACTCACGACCATCGAATTACTAGTCCAAGCTCTTACCGCTACGCCAACTACTGCTCGGCGTGAGCTCTAACGTTAGTGGCTTATACGGTGCCAGAGTCGCGTCAACATTTTTTATTTTATTTTTATTTTCTATATGATTGGCTATCTGGAGTTCCCACTTCGGGTTATTTCATTTCTAGCCAAGCCCTGCATGTTCTATAAATTTTAATGAAATCGGTTGTGATGAGTAGGGAATGCCCCCTTGTCAGAGGAAAACGTTGAAGACTTCCGATCTTTCAGGTTTCAGGGAAGGATCACGTAGGGCGTGAAAATAAAGGATTCCCTACGCTTGGCAAACCTAATTCTATCTGGGTCGAAAGAGAATTAGAGTTGACCAAGGGACGTGAGATAGGAAAGACCTAAGTGAGGAACATAGTACGAGAAAATGAAAGCGATAGCAAGCTCAGGTAGGGTCCCCGTGGTTGTAAACCTACGCTTCCAAATTTTGAGTCACTGTGGGAGTGGTGATTCCTCTTTCTCTCACCTCTCACGACAGGTAGTAGATACTGTGGATGTATTCTACTTTCCTCACGCGCAGGGAGGAAAACAAGTGTGATAGCAGATATAAAATACGAAGTTGTTAAACATTGAGTTGTGAAATGTCTAGCAGAGTTTACATTTATGTGAAGATATAGCATAACTTACTGTGTTTCTGCACAACAGCTTTTTTGTGTACAGGCTGTATTTTTGAATGTGAAATGTATTCTGACGAAGCGAATGGCTGCGCGGTTTGGCTCACGTAGCTATAGGCTTGCATTTAGGAGATAGTTGGTTCGAATCCCACTGTCGGCAGCCCTGAGGATTGTTTCCAATTGCTTCCCCTTTTCATACCAGGCAAATGCCGGGGCTGTACCTTAATTAAGTCTACATCCGCTTCCTCTCCACTCCTAGACCTTTCCTATCTCATCGACGGCATAAGACCTATCTGTGTTGGGGCGATGTAAAGCCAATTGTAAAAAAAAAAATTATTAGCAGACAAGCAACGTGAACATGTGAAGATATTTGGGTAATATTTTAAGCATGGTTATGGGGTTCTATGTGGAATTAGCGTCATCAATTTTCCGACACCATAATAACCATGGAAGGCATTATTTGTTCATGTATACTATTTTCGTGGCTACCAAGTTAGGCCGGGCACAGAAATTACACTGTTGCCACTGTTGCAACAGGCGAAGAAATGTCGAATTGAAAACATCATTTCGGAGCGCGAGGCAGTTGGTTCTCTCCCTAGCTTTTGAGGTTACCTCATACAATATTGCAAAACAAATTATACTACAAGCTTCAGAAAATACAGACTGATATAACTATTTTCCACATAAACCAATTAAAATAAGTATTCAGAATAAAAATCTGAACAAGTAAGTTTAAATCCGTAAAATTATGTAATGAAATTTTCAGTAAGCGGCCACGTTTTTGTGTCTTACGCCAATAAACTGTTATAAAATCCACAGTCTGTTTCCAGTCATCCAACCGGGTCAGGCATGGAATGAAGGAAGTCCCCATCTAGCGGCGAGGATAGGAATTGTGCCGGCTGCCGCAGCCTGTCGTCCTCTGGGGCGACGATTAATGAATGACAGATGAAATGAAATGATATTGGAGAGTGTCGCTGGAATGAAATATGACACGGAAAACCGAGGTACCCGGAGAAAAACCTGTCCCGACTCCGCTTTGTCCAGCACAAATCTCACATGGAGTGACCGGGATTTGAAGCATGGAACCCAGCGGTGAGACGCCGGCGCGTTGCCGCCTGAGCCACGAAGGCTCTGCCAATAAAGTGTTATCTGCGGGAAAAAATGTAGATAATAGTCTAACTTAATTGTTTTATCTGAAAAATGTTTGCATGGGTCTTTTGGTTTTCCTCGAAAATGACCGTGGAAAAACGGTCATACAAATGCGGCTACCTAAGTTCGTTCGCGTCGCAAGCGCCAGCGCAGGACATAGGGCATGGTAAGTACTTCCGGATTACGCATTAATCTGTACCAGTTTTATTAAAAATATTTGTATTTGTTTATGGTTTACAATACAACTTGATATACTTCATTACTATATGTCTGACTGCTTAATATACAAAAGAGAACTACTTTAAAGAATATGTGGACCTGCAGGGGATCGGCTTCGACTAGACAGCAATGTGCGGTCAGCGTTGCCAATCCGTGCTTAAAGGCAAGCGACTCTCGACCAGCCGTCGCTTCCCAGTTCTCATAAATATGACAACAGTACAGTTTACCTCACCCGCCTAATTCAGTGGCTGCAGGTTTAGGTCAGTAGAATCATCTTCTCACTGTCCGCTTTCTTCCTGAGTTTGAGGAAATCTCTTATCAAATAAACCCCGTTCTACTTCTCAGTCCAGAATTTACAGACTTCAACTGAACAGAAAACGAACCCAGGGCCTTGGATTAAGAGACAGGCACGCTACCTCCACATCATAGGCCTGACGTGAAAAATGATAGACACTTTAGTCTTCGCAAACATGATATTTTCGGTGTCAGAGAAAAACAACCGTTGACCAGAAGTAGTAAGAAATACGGTGTAAGAAATACGAAAGGTAGGAGCTCACGAAATATAGGCTACATTGAAACGAGGATCGAATCAGTTTAGGTCTGTATGGTCATGACTTCACGTTCTCGATTTCAGAGCCTAGGCCTTGAAGAGAGGGCCAGGTGATGGTGCTGGTGGTGTCCAGTGGAGGTTTAAGAGGAAGTGTAACTAGGCAACTATCTTCTCTTAACACTAATCAGAATGTAAAAGGGAAGAGGTATGATTTTTCGAAGAATGGAAGTGTCGTTAAAAAAAGAAGAAGAGAATACCACGAATGGCGTTAAAAAAACTATCTAGCCCTCACAAACCTAATACCTCTGCACTCAGCAGAAAAGACGAGTTGGTAAAAGACTGTCAGTTGTTAAGATGATGATGATGATGATGATAATATTTGTTGTTTAAAGGGGTCATCGGTCCAGTTGATAGAAGATCAAATACGACAGAGGAAAGTGAGGATTAGGGAACATGCAAGTGGAAGAAATGCCAGACTCAGCTAGGGCCCTGTGGTCACCAACCCACGCTCCAAATTTGAGACCTCCTGGAGATCTCCCTTTTAATACTGAGATAGAACAAAATTAGACATAATTAAACTTCTAATACAGTAATGTCAATTATGAATCTCCAAGACGGTAACTTAAAGGAGATGTTCCTACAACATGAACACTACTCAAATTTAGTGCATTGTGTAAGAACCACAAAGCTCTGAAATACCTTCCATTCGACCGGCTTAATATAACGCAGTCTCCAGCAGCTTCCGGTACGAAGATTCTAGCGAGTATCCGGGTTACTGCCAAATCCACTTGCTAACGTCTACTCTGTAGAGTGATTTATTTAGAGGCTCGCGAATATTTTTATTAGCAGACGATTTATGAGGACAGAAAATATCTTACTTGCATCTGCTTTTATTAATAAATGTAAGTAGACAATTTGTTAGACCACGAATGTTCTCTGGCTTCTTACAGACTTCGGATATCCGATCCACTTCTTCAATATTCCGTCGAAGAGACTTCTTGGATGTTAAAAGTTAGTTTTATATCACAGTTTCAATAGTAACTTAAAATATTTTCAGTCTGTCAAACACATAATTTCAATATAAATTGTAACATGCCTATACAAGGTAGCCTACAAACTATAATAATAATAATAATAATAATAATAATAATAATAATAATAATAATAATAATAATAATAATAATAATGTTATTTGTTTTACGTCCCACGAACTACTTTTTTAAGGTCTTCGGAGACGCCGAGGTGCGGGAATTTAGTCCCGCAGGAGTTCTTTTACGTGCCAGTAAATCTACCGACACGGGGCTGTCGTATTTGATCACCTTCAAATACCACCGGACTGAGCCAGGATCGAACCTGCCAAGTTGGGGTTAGAAGGCCAGCGCCTTAACCGTCTGAGCCACTCAGCCCGGCCTACAATCTATTAAACAAATGACATGTTTCGTTGCGTAAACAGTACTCTACATATATACGGATAATTTAAGTCATGTTATATAATCTGAAGATGACTTTACAGAACGAAACATATCATTCTTTGTTTAGTAGTGTGTAATTTTTACAGTTATGTTATAACGATAATTTATATTGAAATGAAATGGCGTATGGCTAGTGCCGGGAGTGTCCAAGGACAAGTTCGGCTTGCCAGGTGCAGGTCTTTTACATCGACTCCCGTAGGCGACCTGCACGTTCTGATGAGGATGAAGAGATGATGAAGAAGACACATACACCAAGCCTCCATGCCAGCAAAATTAACCACTTATGGTTCAAATACTTCACCATACCGGGAATCGAACCCGGGACCCCTGTGACAAAGGCCAGAACGGTAACTATTCAGCCATGGATCTGGACATAATTTATATTGAAATCGTGTATTTGGAAAACTGGAAAGCTTTTGAGTTGCATTTAACAAGGTCGACACTGGAAAATATAGCATTCTTCTTAACAATCAATTTCAGTTGTAAACGAAAGCAATGTTGAACTTGTTTCGGTTGTCTTTACGATGTTAAGGAAAAGAAGGTAGAGTTCCAAACCTTCACCTTGCTATTTGTTTCACGTCGTACCGACACAGACAGGTCTTATGGCGACGATGGGACAGGAAAGGTCTAGGAATGGAAAGGAAGTGGCGGTGGTCTTAATTAACGTACAGCCCCAGCATTTGCCTGGAATGAAAATAGGAAACCACGGAAAACCCATTTTCAGGGCTGCCGACAGTGGGGTTCGGGCCCACTATCTCCCGGACGCGAGCTCACAGCTGCGCGCCCCTAACCGCACACGACCAACTCGCCCAGTCCCAAACTTTCAAAGAATGACGGGTTCGGCAAGAGAAAGGGAAGGTCTTTGATGGTCGTGAAAATGAAAGACTTCGTAGGCCTCGCAAACTTAACACCACCGTGTTCGGTACAGAATAAGTGTTGACCAAGGGGAATGGGACAAATTGGAATAAAGGAAGGAGACTGGCACATGTGACTGACTCAGCTAGAAGCCCCATCGTCCCAATTCACAGTTGATACCATAGATTACTGATATATTGCTTACTTCCAGTAGAAAATTCTATTTAAGTTTATTCGCAGAGTAGTCTCGTTACTGTTTGTAAAAAAAAATGTCATAATTGTAATTTGCAAGAGCATGCTTATGAAATTTAAAACAGAGTGTTAGCGGTCTTTACAAAAACGTCAAACATAGAATACATTTTGTATATAACAATGTAACGATATAAATACAAGTGCAAATTTTATTTACTGTGTATGTAATAGTGCATTATCCTTTTGAGAGGAACTTTTCGCTAACATACATACTTCTAAATTGTGTCGTAGCGCTTTAGGTAGTCCCTTAGGACAGAGAGATATACCGTGGATATATATACAGAAAATAAAACTGGCCCGGAAAATATTTACAGTAGGACTGACGCGGGATTGGCCCTCGTTAACCCTTTCACTCCGGTGTAGCGAGTACGTTGGCATGACCCTCGGGACGCGAGCAGCGAATGGCTCACCGAGCAGCTCGATGGGATACTTGTTTCGCTCCGCTCTCGAGTCCGCATACGGCTCACGGCGTGAGGAGAGATCAGGAAGAGGTTAATGCGGAACTTCACCTGCAGCCACCTTCTGGTAAATGTATGTATTAGTCTCCTTGCAGAGATGATTTATGATACTTGTTTTAACAACAGCTGAAAGAAACTTAATATGTTAGCATTGTCCACTAAACATTTCAGTCCGGAATTAGCGGATTCAGGTTCTTCTTTATCCAATTTAGTTTTCTGCTCGGTGGTTCAGGCACATTGTTTTCACCTTCACTATCTTCATCTTCAGTTGAATCGTCGAAGTAGGTCGACTTTTTAGACGAAGAAGCTGTAACTGAATTAGAAAACGTGTCTGAAGTGGAACGTATGATTAAAGTCGTTCCGTCACCAGAATCAGATGTTAAATCAGTATCATCATCATCTTCTTCAAGGTCACTACCCAATATGAGACTATGAGCTTAAAAGTGATTGAAAGCTAAATCGACAAGCACAAGCATGTCAGCACAGGGGAGCAACTAGGCGCGAAGTGAGTAGCATACCGGACACATTGCTTTTGTCTTCGAACTGATTACTACTGCCATCTGGTCATGATAGCCGTAACTATAGACTCCCAAGTCAGCCACGAGAGACCTCCAAGGCCGAACATTCCCCTGTAGTCTATCGTAGCGAAATGGCAAACAGCCGAAAGACACGCGACTTCTACAGCAGTCCACCGGGTGCACGGCATAGATCCCTCCCGACTGCTAGAAGAGTCGACCGGAGTGAAAGGGTTAATGAAATGAAATGTCGTATGGCTTTTAGTGCCGGGATATCCCAGGACGGGTTCGGCTCGCCAGGTGCAGGTCTTTCTATTTGACACCCGTAGCTGACCTGCGCGTCGTGATGAGGATGAAATGATGATGAAGACAACGCATACACCCAGGCCCCGTGCCATTGGAATTAACCAATTAAGGTTAAAATCCCCGACCCGGCCGGGAATCGAACCCGGGACCCTCTGAACCGAAGGCCAGTACGCTGACCGTTCAGGCAACGAGTCGGACAAAGGGTTAATGAACATCACAGACGATGATGGAAATAGCCATTGTTGATGTCCATACAGCGCTGTGCTTGATTGATCAAACTGTGAGACACGAGTAGAACTCAACACGCGAACGTTCGCCTGGACGCTTTGACGCATGCACAACAGTAAATTTGTAAGGATAAAGATACAAGGCCTATTTGTTAAAGTTTCGAAACGACGATCTCTTTATTCATCCAACTTGCACAGATAAATGGCGTTCAGATTTCATCGGTCTTCGTTCCAGGCTTTTCTTCATGCGAGCATGGTTTCTGGTGTTCGAACTCTTTTCGGAAAGTTACGGTTTTTGTTAGCTAGAGAGCCCATTCCGCGCCATGTTGCCACTAATCTTTGCATTGCAGACTGTGCTGAATGTTTTGCCAAAACACTTCCAATCTTAAACTCTTGCGTAAACAGTTCAGCATAGGTTTTACACGAATCGTGCTTCACATCATACTTGACATGCGTTGCTTAATCGTGAGCACAATTTCGTGTTACATTCAACTGGTCACTAATCACGTCTGCTCCTCTCACATACTCGCACGTAATGACAAAGAGACGTACTCCGGACAGAGCATGCGCGAGATGTGCACGCCGAGGCATATGACAGCAACCGATGGATGCATCGAAAACACGGTTTCCAGCATTTCCTGTGATGGACAATTCATTAACAAGGGTCAATTCCGCGTCAGTCTTATAAATATTTTCGGGACCTCTTTTATTTTGCCCCCAGCAAAGGATATAACTGTGTAACATATCTCGCATGCTATTAATATGACAGCAACCGGGCAAGTTGGCCGTGCGGTTAGGAGCGCGCAGCTGTAAGCTCGCATCAGGGAGATAATGGGTTCGAACCCCACTGTCGGCAGCCCTGAAGATGGTTCTCCGTGGTATCCCATTTTCACACCAGGCAAATGCTGGGGCTGTATCTTAATTAAGGCCACGGCCGCTTCTTTCCCATTCCTAGGCCATTCCTGTCCCATTGTCGCCATAAGACCTGCGTCGGTGCGACGTAAAACAAATAGAAAAGAAAAAAAAAACATGACAGCAAACATCGTACCCGTAGAATTCTTTCAGAAATACCTCAGTGCAGAACCTCATGCACACATTTCAACGCATTTGACAACCTTTCCCACATCCTGAGGTTTTCCCACCATAGACAACTTGTTAGAACAATCCTCCACACGAAGTCATAAATTGCAAGCTTTCTCTGCATAATGAACTATGATACAAAACTATCTCCTACCGGGGCGAATTGGCCGTGCGATTAGGGGCGCGCAGCTGTGAGCTTGCATTCGGGAGATACATATACCGTAAATAAAATTTGCACTAAATGTGTTTGTATCGTTACTTTGTTATATACAAAATGTATTCTATGTTTGACCTTTTCATGAAGACTGCAAACACTCTGTTTTAAATTTCATTCAAGCACGCTCGTGGAAATTGCAATGATGACATTTATTTTTTACAAACAGTAACGAGACTACTCTGCAAATAAACTTAACTAAAACTTTCTTCTGGAAGTAAGCAATATATCAGCAATCTATGGTATCAACTGTGAATTGCGAAGAAGTAATGGTTCCGCGCGACCACAACAGTGATAACGCGGACATGTCCGACTGTTTCTTCGTGGTTCCTTAATTCGAAAGCATTCTTCTCAGGCTAATGACCATTCTGTTCTCAGTGACTACTGAGTGGTTAGAGATAAAGAGTGCCATTAATCAATCACGACATGTATATGAGTTAAGCAGCAGGCAGTGACTTCTCCCTTTTATCAAACCATATTTTGACGACGCTCTATGTTATAAGATGAATGCTACTTTTTCTATATCGCGGCGGGAGGGTCACACGATCTTGAGCAAATCTCGCTAACGACTTCCCAGCTGCTCGCTTCACTACCTCCTAATACATCATTATATGGCTTCTCCGTTTTCTTGCTTCTCAAGTGATGAGTTTGAGAGCCGTCAGCCTGTCGCTCGGGTACGGCCTGGGACAATGGCAGACTTTGTCGATAATGCCACTGGAAGAATTCCCATTTTATCATCACACACTCTTGTTTCTGGATTAATTGAGATCAAGTAGATTATTGGAGCTATTTATTGTGCAGAGGGTAAGACAATCAGAGTGAACAGGAGAATAGTACTTGGTTTAAGGCAAAAACAGCAGACTGAGCCATAGATGGCCTTGGTCACTGTCGTACGTTGACTGGTTTCATAGGCGCCTCACTGATAGCCCGTAAAACACAATGAAAGATGGCACAGGAAGGTCGCATGTTGGATGGTTTAATCAACATAAAAACAGATGTTCAAAGAATAATGGGGTCCAAACGTGCCAAACGAAATTTATTACACTAACGAATCTCAAATATTTGTTAATTGCATTTTTTGGAATAACGGTGTCATTTCCATTTAAAAAAGCATTGACTCATATTTAACTATGCATTCAAATTTCCTTTCAAATAATAATAAAGTTAATAATAATAATAAAAGTAATAATAATAATAATAATAATAATAATAATAATGTTAGTTATATATTTATTTACTGAGATCGATAGCTGCAGTCGCTTACGTGTGGCCAGTATCCAGAAATCGAGAGATAGTGAGTTCGAACCCCACTGTCGGCAGCCCTGAAGATGGTTTTCCATGGTGAACCATTTCACACCTTAATTATGGCCACGGCCGATTCCTTCTGTCTGCTAGCCCTTTCCTGTCCCATTACCACCATAAGACCTATCTGTGTCGGTGGACGCAAAGCGACTTGTATTTATAGGCCCTATACATTTTTAATTTCTTTCATAATCTGCTTACGCTACAGGGTTGGTTTTTTCCTCGGACTCAGCGAGGGATCCCACCTCTACCGCCTCAAGGGCAGTGTCCTGGAGCGTGAGACATTGGGCGGGGGATACAACTTGGGAGGATGACCAGTACCTCACTCAGCGGTCTTACCTGCTATGCTGAACAGGGGCCTTGCCTGGAGGAGAAGTAGGAAACCACGGAAAACCACTTCCAGGACGGCTGAGGTGGGAATCGAACCCTCCTCTACTCAGTTGACCTCTCGAGGCTGAGTGGACCCCGTTCCAGCCCTCGTAACACTTTTCAAATTTTGTGGCAGAGCCGGGAATCGACCCGGGCCTCCGGGGGGTGGCAGCTAATCACACTAACCACTACACCGCAGAAGCGGACTATATTTTTAGTTAATTAATTAATTAATTAATTTGTACTTCCTACAATGATATGCTGCCTAAACCTGATTAAGTACACCATAACACTTAAGTATTGAATATATATTTAACCATGAAGAGTTTTTTGGAGTTAACCATTCTCGTATACAGTACTATAGAGTTATTACCGACCTCGATAGGTACAGTCGCTTAAGTGCGGCCAGTATCCAGTATTCAGGAGATATTAGGCTCGAACCGACTGTCGGCATCCCTGAACATGGTTTTCCGTGGTTTCCCATTTTCACACCAGGCAAACGCTGGGGCTGTACCTTAATTAAGGCCACGGCCGCTTCCTTCCCACTCCCAGCCCTTCCCTGTCCCATCGTCGCCATAAGACCTATCTGTGTCGGTGCGACGTAAAGCAACTAGAAAAAAAAGTATAATTATATTCTTGAGAATGTCCAGATTTTTTTAAAAAAAAGCTCAATTAAGAATTTTGATACGGTACCTCCTGCTCCGATGTTAAGTCCTACAATCCTAATACAGGGGATGTATGATTCTTTGAACTAGTTGATGGTTGGTTCATAAATGGCTCGCTTCTCCGCGTCTACCTCTGCTGGCTGACTTGAGTCGACCTCACGTCTAATGGTGGGGTCCAGAATATATGCAAAATCCTTTTCTCCAACAACTGCGATTATACTATATCTATTCTCCGGTTGCTTCTACGGTCAGCAACACAGGCCACCTCATCATGTACTGTACCTCGTAACCTTTCTGGGAGAATGCTGCTCAAATTCTAGATCTTATACTGTTGTGCCTAACATTCCTAAACAAGTACTCCCGTGGACACGAAACATGAACCAATAATAATAATAATAATAATAATAATAATAATAATAATAATAATAATAATAATAATAATCATCATCATCATCATCATCATCATCATAAACATCATCATCTGTTTACCCTCCAGGTTCGGTTTTTCCCTCGGACTTAGCGAGAGATCCCACCTCTACCGCCTCAAAGGCAGTGTCCTGGAGCTTCAGACTATTGGTCGGGGGATACAACTGGGGAGTATGACCAGTACCTCGCCCAGGCGGCCTCACCTGCTATGCTGAACAGGGATGGGAAGATTGGAAGAGATAGGCAAGGAAGAGGGAAGGAAGCGGCCGTGGCCTTAAGTTGGGTACCATCCCGGCATTCGCCTGGAGGAGAAGTGGGAAACCACGGAAGACCACTTCCAGGATGGCTGAGGTGGGAATCGAACCCAGCTCTACTCAGTTGACCTCACGAGGCTGAGTGGACCCTGTTCCAGCCCTCGTACCACTTTTCAAATTTCGTGGCAGAGCCGGGAATCGAACCCGGGCCTCCGGGGGTAGCCAGCTAATCACGCTAACCACTACACCACAGAGGCTGACAATAATTTTGTTTATTTGTTTATTTGTTTATTTGTTTATAACTTATCTAAAATACATTTGCAAATATGCAGTAGGATATTATACATTATCTTTGCAATTATTTACACCTGCAAAGCACTTGATGTGCTTATCTGCCGGTGTAGTTGTTTCACATTTGTATACATTGTTGCAATACTTACTGTTTACAACATTAATAAGGTATGTATATTTACATTAGCATTGTAATTTTGTCCTGTGGTGTGAGTTTTTCTTAATCCCTGAAAGTATCACTCAAAGTAGACAAGTCTTTGGTACATTTTTCATTCATGAACAAATATTTAAACTGTAATTTTATTATCTATGATCCATAGTTTCACAAGTTTTTTTAGTTGATATTTGGTTTTCAAGTGTGTCAATTCTGAGGGCAACTTGTTCAAAAATTTAGGAACCACAACTTGCAGTGTTCTGGATCCATATTTGTTGTAGTACCTCATGACCTGAAAATAACTTATATGCCTCAGTCTTGTTCCATGTGTATGTTCATTAACAATTCTATATTGTGGCTTCCAGTAATTTTCTTTAATTATGTTGTACATATAAAGTTGTTTAACTCTCAAGAACCTTTCTTTCTGGTACATCCCTGTTAACATATCCTCACTTAAGCTAAATATTCCTCTGTTTTCACACCAAAAGAATGCTTTGACAATGCGATTTTGTAACATTTGTACCATGTTTATGTCTGTAACAGAAATAATAATAATCATAATAATAATAATAATAATAATAATAATAATATAATATAATATAATATAATATAATATAATATAATATAATATAATATATTATTATTATTATTATTATTATTATTATTATTATTATTACTACACAGGTATATTTTTAAATACCTTTGAGAAATCATTCTTCATTCGGGATTAGGCTCTTTGGCCAATACCTATAGAAAGTTACTCAAAACTTCAGAGGGCAATTATAATAACATGTGATCACTACAATAAACGAGTAACGTTCCGTAATGCTAAATTAACACATTATAATACGGAAAGTAATCTTGGATGTTTACGTGATTGGTTGGTGTCATGATCAAACCTCAGGTTCTTGCCCGGCTCCTCGTCTGAATGTTCAGCGTAGTCGCCTTCGGTTCAGAAGGCGTCGGGTTCGAATCCCGGCAGGGATGGAGATTTTAACCTTAAATGTTTGTTCCCCTTGGTTCGGAGACTGGGTAATTTTACCGTCCCCAAAATTTCTGCAACTCACACATCACACAGAATACTGTCCTTCACTACAAAATCACGCAGCTCCCATACACGGGAGGTGCCGCCCACCCTCGCTGGAGGGTCTACTTTACAAGGGCTGCACCAGGCTAGGAATAGCCACACAAAATTATTATACCTCAGACTCTTCAGTTTTACGTGTAATTCCAACCACAGGAACGATTGTATTATTTTTTTTTTTTAAATCTTCTAGACTCAGAAGGCCTCTAGGTATCGGGGAGTCACGTGGTGAGCATGATGACATTTCCAGATTTCATGACCGTGAACAATGCCTCTCATAATAAACAGCTCTTCTGCTGTACTCTAGTGTTGGCTACTGAATGAATGATTCGAAGCAGTGTATCGATTCATTCAAGTGTCCGAGTGAATTGGTTCACAGGAACGGCGAGCTCACGGCACACGATTCAGCTTACTCCCAGCGGACAGTGCTGAGTGGCGCACTCACTGGACGTTGACGGGGAGCCGGGCTTCCGCTGCAGCGAGACAGTGAATCATGGCACATCGAAAGAATCGTGAACGAGCGCGGCTCAGTGAGACACATGATACACACGGCTCCTTATCGGCTCACTGGACACGCGGAGAGCCGAGCTTCCGCTGCAGCGAGACAGTGAATCATGGCACACGGCAAGAATCGTGAACGAGCCGGCTCAGTGAAACACAAGATACGTACGGCTCCTTATCGGCTCACTGCAGCGAGACATACAGTGAACCATGCTACACTGAAAGAATCGCATGCTATAATGGACTCTCGAGCTCAGCTCATTTGAAAATAATACCCATTTGCATTCACTGTCCTCTTCTTACTGGGAGGTTTAAATAATAGATGAATTTATTTGCAGTGTTAAAAAGGTAGTCTCAACATAATTCTGAAGTAGCTAGTAAGTAGGTAGGCTATTAGGTTATACTGTTTATTAGTTTAATGAATCTTAGTATTATAACTTAGTTGACATTTGACAATTAAACTCGACTCTAGCCTGCCCTATGACTATGAGTCATGCTCATGACCACTCAAAAGTACCTGTTTTATATTGGGAAGAACGGCTCAGTATTTTCTCAGTTCATATGTCACATCGTTGCACAAGACTTCAATCATACGTGGACAGACACAATAACAGTAGGCTATGTTGAATCAGAAAACCAGCGGGCTACTGTACATCTCGAGTAGCCTATACAAAATATGACGATTTAAAAAAATCCTCAGCTGATAGAAAAATACATATTTTTAAAAATGACTGAGCGAGTTGTCGTGCGGTTAATATCGCGTGGCTATGCGCTTGCAATCGGGGTATGGTGGGTTCGAATCCCATCGTCGTTAAGATGGTTTTCCGTAGTTTCCCCATTTTCACACCAGGAAATGCTGGGACTGTACCTTAATTCAGGCCATGGCTGCTACCTTCCTAATCCTAACCTTTCCCACCCTGCGTCGCCGGAAACCTTCGACGTATTAGAGTAACTAGCATTTTTTCTAAGAAAGGAGTTCATAGTATGAAGACCAGATGGCAGCTGCGAGCACTGAATGCTGTTGCTGCTGTCTTACCAGCACATTACACAGATGCAGTAGGAGCGGTGACCAATGAGCCGTGAATCGGATCACTGTATCGATTCAGTAACGTGAACGGAATCAAATGAATCGATTCAGTAAAATGAATCGAATGTCCCATCACTACTGTACTCGCAAGGCTGAGTAAACACTTTCAAGCCTTTAATCCAGTGTTAAAATATTGGTTACAGCGATTCTAATCCAGATACTCCAAGTGGCAGACATCGTTAACCACTGGAGTGACAAATTGAGCAGTTATATTATACAGATACAGATTGACAATATAGGCTATATACAGTTGTTCCATTTTATAAAAAAAAAATGATCTTGTCTCGGTTTATCCGATAAATTTGTCCCTAGACCGGCTTGTGAAATATATAAAGTGATCAAAGAATATTTTCAAAATAAAAAATATGAACGGATTTAAGGTGAACCGACAAACATGAAATCCCTTCATGTTACAGAGGAGTTGTAGTAAGAGTGAACTTTCATCATTCCTTTCCGGGAAAAGAATGTTTCCAATATAACAGTGATTCGTGACGTGAAGTTGAAGCTGTCTTCGATCTGACTCTTCCATCTATTTGCACCGCGCGTTACTCCATGTCTGACAGCTGATAGAAATCAGACGCGTCGGCAGCTCGGCTATCAGCACGGTGAACGGGAGAGGTCAACACAAGGTAGGATCGAACTGTGATAAATATATGGCCAACCTCTGCTTTAAAGTAGCACGGGCAGTGTAGAAGTGAGTGGTTACACCATTCTTATGAAACCTTATGAAAAAGGCAAAGGAGACCAGAAAATTTACATTCACCGGTCTGTATACTTATAGAGTGAACCCATATTACCTAAATTACTTTACATCACTCAAATTAAATAATAGATATTTGTTAATTGGATTTTGTGTCACTTCATTTTTAAGAAATCATTGCCTCATATTTAACTATGCATTCAAATGTTCTTCCAAAAATAATAATAATCAAATAATAATGATTTCACAGGCATATTTTTAAATAACTTGGAGAAATAATTCTTCCTTCGGAATTAGACAGTTTAGCCAATACAGAAAGTGACTCGAAACTTCAGAGGCCATTTAGACTAACATGAAATCATTACAATAAACGACTAATACCACGTAATGCTAAATTAAAATCTTACAAAAGTTATCCTACCGCAAGCTCTGCATGCATCAGAAACCTTAACTTTAGGATGTCATTCTAAAATTGAAGATATTTAAAAAACAAAAACTTAAAATTATTAGGAAGATTTTCAGCCCGCACAAGAAAATGGAATTTGGATCAAAAGGCGAACTGCAGACCTGTACAGTCATAGAGATAGTATCATGAAAATTGTGTGCAGGAGACGCATTACATTTTTTCGACACATTTTTACGATAGATAATAACAGACTCACAAGAAGGTTATTCAAAGTCCTAGTACAGGAGAATAAATTGTCTGGAGGAAACAAGTTGGGACCTGAATGAATTGTACATCAGGGAAGACATTATGAAAAATCGCGAGTCTTCAGGACCTCAGTAAATAAACACACATTTATGATGAAAACTAGCTGCAGGACTAATAACAATAATGTTATTTGCTTTACATCCCACTAACTACTTTTTAAGGTCTTCGGAGACGCCGAGGTGCCGGAATTTAGTCCCGCAGGAGTTCTTTTACGTGCCAGTTGATGTACCGACACGGGGCTGTCGTATTTGAGCAACTTCAAATACCACCGGACTGAACCAGAATCGAACCTGCCAAGTTAGGGTTAGAAGGCCAGCGCCTTAACCGTCTGAGCCACTCAGCCCGGCAGCTGCAGGACTGGTACAAAGTGGTTGGAAGAACGGAAGAGGCAACACAGTGAGTTCATGAAGAGATTTTGGAAGAATAGGAAGGCGAGAGTCATCAAACCAATGAATAAGCTCCAACGCACTCTATCAATGGACATAACGAAGGAGAAGAAGAAGAAGAAGAGCCTCCCCAAACGGTTATTTTATATCATGAACTCTCAGAATTCCAAAAGGAACTGGCCAGAAGACACAAAGGAATATCTGCAAGGAATGAACGTAACAGGAGACATAATAATAAAATCAGAGTCTTTAGAACATTAGTAGACGTCTAACGAAAAAAAAAAAAAAAAAAAAAAAAACATTTACCGAGAAACCTAAAAATAAAAGTGGTAAGATATTATTAGAAGGACGCAAGATAAAGATTAATGCGTCCTTGAAGAGATTTTGGGAGCATAAAAAGGCGAAAGCTATAAAAACTAGCAAGTTCCAATGCTCTCCTTGTCCGGCTCCATGGCTAAATGGTTAGCGTGCTGGCCTTTGGTCAGAGGGGTGTCGGGTTCGATTGCCAACAGGGTCGGGAATTTTAATCTTTGTTGGTTAATTTCGCTGGCACGGGGGCTGGGTGTATGTGTCGTTTTCACCATCATTTCATCCTCATCACGACGCGCAGGTCGCCTACGGGAGTCATCGAAAAACCTGCATCTGGCAAGCCGAATTTGTCCTCGGACACTCCTGGCACTAAAAGCCATACACCGTTCATTCATGCTCTCCTTGAATGGACAAAATAATTAATAATAATAATAATAATAATAATAATAATAATAATGATAAGGTGGTGGTTTTTTTGCTATTTGCTTTACGTCGCACCGACACAGATATGTCTTATGACGACGATGGGATAGGAAAGGCCTAGGAAATGGAAGGAAGCGGCCGTGGCCTTAATTAAGGTACAGCCCCGGCATTTGCCTGTTGTGAAAATGGGAAACCACGGAAAACCATCTTCAGGGCTGCCGACAGTGAGGCTCGAACCCACTATCTCCCGATTACTGGATACTGGCCGCACTTAGGCGACTGCAGCTATCGAGCTCGGTAGGTGATGGTTTATCTTCACTCCTATTCAAGTGCATCCTGGAGAAAATAGTAAGAATTTGGAATGAAAACTGAGAGAACACAAGCTCTCACCAATAGCACTGGGAAGAAAGAACAGAGGTGTTGAAATAAACTGTCTAGGATTTGCAGATGGTTTTGTCATACTTTCAGAAAACCTGAAAAATGGAACAATACAAGTCAATTTCTTGGAACAAATAGCTAACAGAACAAGTTTAAGAATATTTGCAGAAAAACCAAAATTTATGACAAATATAAGAATACTTCAGAATTTCTAACAACAGAACTTGGTCGAATAAGGAAGGTAAAGAAATCCAAATACTTGGGAGAAACAATCCAAGAAAGTGGTTTGGAAAAATCCGCTGTAAAAGAAAGGTTACACAAGATGAAAACAGCAAACGGTATAAATATGAATATCTACAACAAAGGTGTTAATCTAAAAACCTCAAAGTACAACACTTCAACACGTTAGTCAAACCAGAATGCCTATACGCAAGTCAATGTCTAGTACTGAATTGCAAGCTGAATAATTAGAAGTACTGGAAAGAAAAGTTATATTGAAAATACTCGGCCCGCTAAGAAATACAGAACTCTGGAAATCAATATACCGGAACATAGAAAACATAACAGATACAATGAGGAAGAGGCGATCGATAGATTTTTGGAAATTTGTACAGAATGGATGTCAACAGGTTAACCAAACAGATCTTCAAATATCTTTGGAACAAGAAGTCAACAACAACCTGGATTCATGAAGTCAAGACAGATTTCGAAAGATAAATCATAAGGGAAGAAGCAACAGAGAGAGAGAGAGAGAGAGATTTTTAGAAATAAATTGTTAAAGATGGAAGGATTCCAAGATCGGGATGGAAGGAAAACGGGTTCGAAATGGTCCGCGGGAGGAAAAGGAGGCATAGTGAGCACATGAAGGAGTATTTGAGGAACAAGAAGGAACAACAAAGGCTGAAGCAATGAAATTGTCACGTGGTACCTCGAATACCATAACGGAGAAAGAACAATAACGTTACACTGAAATATGAATTATTTAGTCTTTGGTGGATGCATGCATTCTTCTTGTCTGGAGGACAATATTATTACATCCCCCCCCCCCCGCAATATATATTAATGTCTTCTTCGTAATTATATTTTTCCCGTAAAAATTGTAACCCAGAGTCAATATGAAAGGTAAACCAATTTCATATAGTATACACGGGGTTCCAGTAAATGCATACAATAACCAAACAAGGTATAGGGGATGGTTTACTGAACACTATGAGGTTGACGACCCAGTGTACGAGAAGGTAGCGAAAGGAGTTATCGACTAAAACGTGTCCAACACTATTACTGCTTTTCGGGTTATTTACAGCTAATTTTACATTTATATGAATTTACATTTATATATTACATTATTTAGTGTTATTCAAGTATAGCCTCCGTGGCTCAAGTGGCAGCGCACCGGCCTCTCACCGCTGGGTTTCGTGGTTCAAATCCCGGTCACTCCATGTGAGATTTGTGCTGGACAAAGCGGAGGCGGGACAGGTTTACCTCCGGATTTTCCCTGTCATCCTTCATTCCAGTAGCACTTTCCAATATCATTTCCTTTCATCTGTCATCCATTAATCATTGCCCCAGAGGAGTGCGACAGGCGTCGGCAGCCGGCACAATTCCTGTCCTCGCTGCTAGATGCGGGCTTCATTCATTCCATTCCTGACTCGGTCGAATGACTGGAAACAGGCTGTGAACATTCATTCACTGTTATTCAACTGTATATGGATCACCTACTGATAGGTATAAAGTGGCAGGGAGGGATTCAGTTAGGTAGTAAACAGTTTGGCCTATTTCGGGCCTTGTCCTTGATGACAAATGTCTAATACCTTGCAACTGGAAAATAGGTGCTATGAGTATGATATGAAAATTAGCCTTTCCAAGTAGGTAACAAACCGAATTGAATACCAGATTGGAAATACAAAGCTGGAACAGGTAGATCATTTCAAGTATTTCGGATATTCATTATATCAGGAATTAAGGTGCAGCAAAGCTAATGCAGTGAGCTAGCAGTTGCGATCTACGGTATTCCGTAAAAAGAAGGTCAGCTCCCGGACGAAACTATCTTTACACCGGTCTTTTTTTTTTTTACAATGTGCTTTACGGCGCACCGACGCAGATAGGTCTTATGGCTAAGATTGAATAGAAGGGGCCAGGAGTGTGAAGGAAGCAATCGTGGCCTTAATTAAGGTACACACCGAGCTCGATAGCTGCAGTTGCCTAAGTGCGGCCAGTACCCAGTATTTGGGAGATAGTAGGTTCGAACCCCACTGTCGGCAGCCCTGAAAATGGTTTTCCGTGTTTTCCCATTTTCACACCAGGCAAATGCTGGGGCTGTACCTCAATTAAGGCCACGGCCGCTTCCTTCCCACTCCTCGCCCTTCCCTGTCCCATCGTCGCCATAAGACCTATCTGTGTCGGTGCGACATAAAGCAACTAGCAACTAAAAAACTAAGGTACAGCCTCAGCATTTGCCTGGTGTGAAAATGGGAATCCACTGAAAACCATCTTCAGAGCTGCCAAGAATGGCGTTCGAGCCCACTATCCAGAACACTGAACACTGGCCGCACTTAAGCGACTGCAGCTATCGAGCTCCGTTTTTCTGTACGTATCTAAGTTGCTAACGTCTAGTCCGTTGCCTTCAATCACAGCTTCTGGACTGGGACCCTAATACAGTATTCATTATTATACTATTTTAAATACAATTTTATTAAAAAAAATTCCAAACCAGTTTTTCCCACTTGCACTTATATTTTTGAGCACAAGCGTCTTTTCAAGGGCACCAACCTTGGTCTGAGCAGGGCTTGAATAATCCAACAGGTCAGGAGCCCCCAACTTACACATACCCTCATTCTTTAAACAGCTTGCTTTATGTTTAAAGCTTGAAGTAGGTTTTTTACCCAGTGAGGAAAGCAATGGAAAACTACGTCACTCTTCATCTTACCTAATATGCCTCATTTTGGTGCCGCCATCGGTGTTTGCGGTTTCCTTATAGCCGCATGAACTTTGGTGTTATTTGAGGATCCAACCAGCCTCTGGGCTAACAGACAGATAGATGGTACATAGCTACTCAGGGTTGTGAAGTGCCGTACCTTACCATTAATATGCTCTGGCATGTGGACAATCAAAGAACGCACCCTGACTAAAATGTAGAGAATGCTTGTTCTTGCAAAAATTCGAGTTACAGGCAAACATTTTTATATCTGAGCTTGAAATGCCCTTCCAGAAATCAAACAATTCGTGTAATGGTATTTCGAGTTATGAAATGTATACCAGTATAACACGTCAACGAAAATATATTCGGGATATCGAAAAATCGAGTATAAGAAATTTCATTATATGTAACAAAGCAAATCATCTGCAACAAGCTATGTACGCCTCTGAAGAAGTAAAGGTAAAAGCTTCCACTATCCATAGCCTCAGAATTAAGTTGCGTAGGGTGTTTAATCGGCGAAGAACATTATTTGCGGGTAATTTAACATCGTATCTTAGCCTTATGTGCCTGCGATGTATGCAATTGTTAATTATGAAAAATCGTAATAAAAAAATTACAATCTATTTGCTGTTTACGACTTTCTCGTGTAACGCATATTAGTTGGTGTGATTTCTCTAAAATAAATATTATGTTCTACATATTTCGGTGTAAAGCATTTCTCTGACAAGTGCTCCCATCTTGTATTTTAGGTTTACTTAACCAAGCAGTACCTTTGAAGTTTCACACGTACACGAATAATTCAATTGAAACAATGCCAAGTCTGTCTGTGAGCAAGAGTTGTTCTTATGATTATTAGAAATATATATATATATATATATGCAAACAGTATAAATATGGCAGTACTGCATGGTTTGGAGTGCAGTAACAGCACAGAATGTGATCAGGCTTGGACACGCGTACGCGAAGTAGCGGAAGAATGCTGAAGCAGCATTCGTGTTTAATGGTTATGTTCAAAACAATACAACATGGCATGATTCATACTTGTTTAAACTGTAATTAAGTGTGCTTGCACTCCTCGGCGATGCACGTCAATACCCTGCCAATGCAACAATGGACAGTCATCTGTCCGTATTTGAAGAGTGTCCGTATCCTGGGAGTGTCCGTACGTTGAGGTTTTGTGGATTACTCTCCCTAAACCATGATATTCTCCCCTTCGACAGTCATGTCCTGAGTCTGGTAAAAAATCCGTGAAGAGTTAGCGTTTCACCACCAGTGAAGTGATTCCTCATCCTGTGGAAGAGTGGTTCAACCAGAAACCAGGTTCGTTCTTTGTGGAGGGTACACTGAAACTTGTTCAGTGCTGGGATAAGTGCCAATACACTGGAGGTGATTATCCACAGGCTGTCTCAAATATCATCAGTATAGGCCTACTGTCGTTTTGATGTGATGTATGTTGTCCATGAGGCAGCTTGTTGGCGTACGTAGTAGATTAATGGCGTAGTAAACAAATACGCAGAGAGAAGGTGAAGGGCCCCAGAGGATAAAAAGGGTTAGAATAGCGAGAAGCAGAACATAAACAGAATAAATAAATTAATTAATGATCAACAAGAGATACAACTATTGTTAAGGTTAGGGCACCAACATAATAAAGCGAGCAAAAAAATGTTAGGAACAGCTCTCAGATGAATAGTTACAAAGTAAGAATATGCCAGATTTAAAATGCCACACAGATAGTTGAAGTACATCCGATAGATATTTTTTTTGCTAGGGGCTTTACGTCGCACCGACACAGATAGGTCTTATGGCGAAGATGGGATAGGAAAGGCTTAGGAGTTGGAAGGAAGCGGCCGTGGCCTTAATTAAGGTACAGCCCCAGCATTTGCCTGGTGTGAAAATGGGAAACCACGGAAAACCATTTTTAGGGCTGCCGATAGTGGGATTCGAACCTACTATCTCCCGGATGCAAGCTCACAGCCGCGCGCCTCTACGCGCACGATAGATAAATTTAGCCGTGGCACAGATATAATTACAAAATCATAAAAAATATACGAAATGATGAAGGAGCTCCAAAAAAGGGTAAAAAGAAATAAGGGAAATGATATGATGAAATACGAGGGAAAAAATGGGGAGAGAAGGGAGTAAAGGTGGATACTAGGAGAAAGAGATTCTTCGACGGGTCGCTATACTTGTTTGAGGTATACGAGTGTTGAACAACCAGTAGGTATCACAAGGCACGTAAATATGTGATTCCAATTAATGTTTCCCTGTCCAGAGTATAGTTCCGGTAGCAACTTAAGTTGATAAAGATAAATCTTGCATCTCGAATGTTAACACGTACACTAGCTGGCTGAATGAAAAAGTTCATAAGAAGCCAGGTCTAGAGAAAAGACATCAGGCCAGACGGACCAAGTAAAAGTCTAGAGTCAGAACAGCATTATGATTTTATTGCTCACCAAGTTGCACGATGTTGAAAGGCCAAAATGGTAATGACCAAATAATGAGACGGCACACAGGTACTCGGTGCTCCACCACTCCGTAACGATTCGAGACTGACTTGTGAGGGATGGAGCCCGGGTTATATAGCACAATGGAAAAATCTAGAAGCATAGGTACGAGATCCAGTGTTTTCCAGAACAATGACGTCACATGTCCATGGGTGTAAGTTTCAACAGGTATGCAAGGCAGTACGTAGAGACAGCAGCGGCACAGCAGTCAAAAAGAGAAGCGGCAGCAGAAAGTAGGAATGTAGAATTACGCTGAAACTGCATAGTTGTAGAGAGAATATTACAGCCAATATTTACAGTGTACGTTTCTAGAGGTTAGATTTATTTGATCAAACCATATAGCCTACATTAACATGAGATGAACCAAGAATTGATCTTACTATGATATCTTATGTAAAATGGATAAAAATAAGCCACTAAACTAGAAGAGCACCATAACATTTCACTGTAACAAGATAAATCGCCACCACAAAATTAGTATTAATTTTCTCCGAAGTAAGTATTATCCAATATAATAAATCCTTTCTGCGGTACAGCTTTGCCAGCTTCACTTGATTATAGCTCTATAGGAATAGACGGAAATACTGAGGGAAAATGGAGTCAAGTCCTAATGACACTGGCATGAGGCGGCGAGAATATTTGAAGAAGTGCTTTGCACTGGTCGCAAATTGCATAACGAACTCTAGCATAATGCTCTCATGATTATTGGCATTTCTTCCCGTGCTATACGAAATGGTCAATTTTTTAACAGAACAGATTATTAAGTCACATTGACAGAAAAATGCACGATCCTCCACACTGGTTGTTCTCACGACGTGGGTTGCTTTGCTTTCTGAAGGATTATTTACTCTGTCAAGGTAGTAATATATTCAATGAGCTGTCAAGAATATGTGTTTATGACATTCGGAATGTAACACGGCATCACCACGAGCAACATGTCAATGTAAATCGTTAAACTCAACAATGTAGCACGAGTTATGTCTTTTAAATAAACATCACTGCTACAGCCTAAAGCATCATGCAGTATATTACTCGAAGAGCTATCTGAATAACAACATACCCGACTTCCTATCGTGGAATTTTATTCTTTCGTGTTCAAGGCAAGGAAATCCAACTAGTACAGAAAATCCATCCACGTATGAGTACATTTCAAGTTCTAAAATGTACAATTTTTCTTCTCGCTTACACTTCATATGAAACAAGGGTATTCTTAAATATGAATTAATAAAAACTCTTCTATCCCCATCGCTGATGACAAATTACATGGGAGAGTGAAAGTACATCAAGATGTTAAACCCCATTAAAGTACGGTTCCAATGTATGCGACCCTCACCAGGATTATTTAATTCGAGAACTGGAGATAACCCATAGGAAAGCAGGCCAATCCCTTATTAGAAATTTCTGACAAGAAAGCAGTGTTACTACAACGTTACATACTTTGGGCCGGGAAGTTCTCGGAGAAAGGAGTCATGCTGATCATCTCTTCCGTGCTGTGAATGGAGAGATGGCGTGGAATGAGATCAATCTGAGTTTTTTTTTAATTGGGAAGATCATAATATGATGATAAATTTGGAGTTCAATGGGTAAAATTGAGATAAGTATTCCTTTAAACGAAGACGAGTTAGAGACTGAAATAATTTAGCCAGGGAGATGTTAGATCAATTTTGAAATTCTTTGAAGTCGTTTAAGAAAAAAATGGGAAAGCAATTGATAAGAAATTTGCCACCTGTGTGACATCCCTATGTGGTGACTGATTGAGAGTATTATTGCTGAAATATGCGGTTAGTCGTTTATAAAATACTAAAGATATTCCAAATAGCAAGCTATTACAAAACAGTAATATAATTTACTTAGGCAATGTTCATGTATCCTATAGGTTTTATTTATTCTACTTTCCCTAATTGTGTATTTCCCCTAATGGAAAAGTATGCAGTAAAACAAGGGACATTTCAAAATTAATTGTGTGGAGTTTATTACATGGTTCTTCAAGATTTGGATTGAATATTTCAAAGCAGTTACTGAAACTTCTCGTATTAATTCCTGGTCCAGGTTAAATGATTTGCAGAACTTGACGAGAAAGAGAGGCATGTTTCATCTAGCACTTCGGTATCATTCAACTGGTATTCTAATTGATGCAGTGGGAATTATGGTTAATATGTTGCTTCCTTTTCCCCGTCTTCTTGGACGTATCATTAATAATTAGACTAACCTACACTTTTGAGGTATTTCCTAGATATTAATAAAATGATAGAGACAAGGATACGTCTTCGTGCATGCGTTTATTACTAGCTAATTGCTTCTTTTCTATTATCACCTTCTTGAGAATTCTTTTTCCCCATTCCTCTAATGATATTACCTAGTTTTGATGTTCTGCCTGGTTCCTTCGATTTTCTATTTAGTAAGTTAACAAATGTATAAAGTTCAAGTTCTCTTCCGAAACTTTTCTCTGATTCCCTCGTTTCTTTCAAATTCTTTAAAATATTTTATATATCCACATATCAACAGAATAAAATTAATTTTCTTTATTTTCATATTTTACATACCTTTTTACCCTCCCATCTCCCATCAACCACGAAATTACCCCTCATCTCCCTTTTAATTAATATTTAGGTTGATATTACTATGTTTTCTTACTTTACAGGAATATCACATTGCTCCCTTACTTATATAAGTCCTTACAGTTTGTCGTTTTTTTATGGATTTTCTCTTCGGTCCACATTTCTGTACAACCTCCTGTCATGATTTGCTAAATTCATTCACCAGTAATAACTGATTTCTATGCCATTTAATTGCATCCTAAACACATTCACTGAGTAGCACTCGAGCTTAAATATGAGGTATGGATTGATTTATAGAAAATGAAACATATAGAATAGCATCGAAAAATATGAGAAATAATTGCAAGGACCGGTTTTATTGCAAAGTTGTGTTTAACAAAGAAAAAATCATTCCCATTTTCCTTCCTAATAGTTTTCTCTACCACTTCCACATTAAAAGTTTTTTAATAATATTCAATTAAGTATAATTATTGGCATATGGTTACCTAGAGGTGAATAGAAAACACAAATAAATTCGAGGCACATAATTCCCACTGAGGGCTTTCGACCTGCTAAGCCGACTGCTGTTCAGCTATATCTTCTACACATATGGAGAAAATCGCGTAATCAAAATGACGAGTACACAGTATTACAGCTTGACAATGAAGGCTATATCACTACTATTAGTTTCAGACAATTCTAAAATTGAATTTACGGGGCTACAAAGAACCCCTTCAGTACCCTTCAACCGGGACTAAAATGCGTTGACAAGCATGGAATAGGATCTGCAGCAGAATCGCTATCCATAAATAAGAGAGTGGATAGAAGATGAATTTAATTTAATTCAATTAATCTTAATCACCAACCCCTACAATGTGCCGAATAAATCAGTTCCACCTGTGAGTATCTTCAACCCAAACGTACTTGTAAACGTATGAAATGTTCTGTAGAACAGAAGATATGAAGGAACAACTTTGTAGGCATAAAATCAGCTAAGACCCTTTTCACAACTGGAACCGTACAGTGTAATATAATCGTGTTATTGCCGTTGTGGACGATAAGATTCAAAGGTCTTTCTCGAGTGCAGTTTATATACAGAATTACTAACGTGCATACAAAAGGTCTAATATTTCTATAGAAATTACGATACGTGGCTTACGAATTCAGTTTAAAAAAATTTCATATCCCTTTCCTGATTGAATATTTTCGGATTCTTCTTACAAATTTGGCAGAAAATAGTAGCAAAATAGAGCTGAAGCAAACAATTACGAAGCCTTGTTATGCTTTCAATCTGTGAACTAATCTACGATCTTAATGTAAACAAACACACAAAATACTATAAGTCCATCTTCGTGTATTACATGTTGAAATAGTGAAAGGGGATACATTTCTTCGAAAATATTTACGATTCACTAGATACACATCCATAGTATGTATCTTTAATAGAGAAGGTCGAAATCACATCTTGATCAACGCTCCAAAATTTACATCCCTCTCTCTTGTCGTACATTCAACTTTCATCTTCTAGCTCGCAGATATAAATATGAATTTACTGTATTCCAGAAGTAGACATATTAAACACTTTGTCATCTCAGATGGATTCCATATGATATTAATTTCATAACATTTATCTTCACTCGGTAATGACTATATATTTAGAAGTTCATGAATGTCTTGCTGCGCTGAGTTGCAAAGATGGTAGGAGTGCTGGCCTTCTGAGTGGAAGTAGGCAGGTTCGACCCCGGATCAGTACAGTGGGATTTTTAATTTGCTGAAATACGTCAGCCTACTGTGGTTAAATTTACTGGAACGTAGAAAAACTCATGCAGGACAAAATTCCGGCACCCCGGCATCTCCAAAACCGTAAAAGTAAACAAACTAAACCAAACCTCATAGTGCAACTGCCCCGAAGGGCCTTGGTCTACCAAGCGACCGTTGCTGAGCCCAAAGGCCTGCAGATTACGAGGTGTCGTCTGGTCGGCACGACAAATCCTTTCGGCTACCTTCTAAATTACACCATTCCATAATGTTCATAAACAGTTTGCGCCATGGTGGTTTTATCGTCGGGGCCGCAATCTCACCATCAGATAGCTCCTCAATTATAATCACGTAGGCTGACTTTGTCTTGAACCAGCACTCGACAGGTAAACATTTCTAATTTGGACGGGAATGTAACTCAGGACTTCCGAGTAAGAAACAGGCACGTTACCGTTATACTACGGTGCCGCCGTAAAAGTAAATAGCAGGACGTACAACTAATAATATTATTTCTTCTCCTCTTTTCTTATTATTCTTCCTGTTATTGCTACTCTTACAGTGATTTATTCGCGGACCGCAGAGGTAAGAAAGCGCGTGTGGAGAATGGTTGGAGAGGGGATCACGTAGAATAAAAGTTACTCTAACAGAAATTTAAAATTTTATTTCTTTTCTCTCTTAATCCAAATAGAGTGGTTTAATGATTTAAAACGAACCAGAAATACATAGGAGTTGGAGAATTACAGTACTTGAGAATAGTAACACATAACGAAGAGCTCGTCAGCTCCAACACTACAGCGGACTTAGAAGTCCTTTATCATGTGCAAGTTTAATGCGAAGAAACTCCCACTTATTCAACTACATGTTGAAGAGAATAATTGCTCCTAATAGGTACAACATTATAGATTCTGCGCCCTAATTACATAGAGGTTAGCCTAAATAAAGCAGTATGTCACTTGCTACCTTCCAAATTACAGTGGTAAGAAATTTGGTGACACCATTTCCTAATGTTCAAAAACAGTTTACCCCATGGTGGGCTTATCATTTACCAGGAAAATCGTAATGCATATACAGGGTCATATTACTCATCCTACTAGGCCTTACGAAGGAAGAGAGAAAAGTTACAACTAATAGAGGCTGTTAACAAAAAACAAAGAGGCGAAACACCAGCACTCCTTAAAAGAAAATTCTGGAGACGAGAAGGACCTAAGTTTGCTTAAGACCCGATGACACATAGGCTAATCCAAAGCTAAAAAAAGGGTGACTAGAAAGGGAACATTTAAAGGCCGAGACAAATATTATTTCCAAATTTAGAGGTGGAAAATCTTTAGCAACTCTGTTCAAAAGGAGAAGGGGAGAATTCAGAGGGTAACCACTCGTGCTCCCTTAAATTAATTTATTTTCCCTGTATGGAATATAAATTGAGTCCGAAGACTACGCAAAAAGGTCCTACATTACAGCGAAAAATGAAAAGCTTATGTATAATATTTTAAAGAAAACCGCTGATATCTTCCCTTCAGAACACATGCCGGCGCAATCATATATTTAGGTTTATTCTATCATTACCTGTTAGCTCTGGATCTTCTTCAAGTTGTCCGCCCCATGCTTCCTGCCCACTTCAACCTCCGTCAAGATGCGCACAAAATCATCGGAGCAATATCAGACAAAATGGCCCTAATGAGCTCAGATTAAATAGATCACCAGGGGAAAATTGTAGACTACATTAGAATCCTGAGCGCTGATAGGCTAGATTTCCATTCACCAACCTGAGTTATGATTACAAAACTTCATTACCGGCATGTGACAGGCAGATTACATTAGAGGAGGAACCAGTATTAGAGATGACAACTTCGGTACATTAAAGAAAACAAGGACACGTAAAAATGTTTACCAAATAGAACAAATTAAATTTCTCCATAGATTCACTGGGGCTTTGCCCGCCAGCGATCGCTAGAAAATAGATGCCAGAGCCATCTAACAATCGAAGGAACAAGTTTTACAAAGTCTTAAGGGGTCTTAATCACTGACAAAAAAGTGGAGAAGGCGCACAGTTTAAACAGCCAGGGAAGGTGTACCCCTGGTAATATTATTATTATTATTATTATTATTATTATTATTATTATTATTATTATTATTATTATTATTATTATTATTATTATTATTATTATTATTATTATTATTATTATTATTATTATTTACGTCTCCATGGCTAAATGGTTAGCATGCTAACCTTTGGTCAATAGGTCTTGGGTTCGATTCCCGACCGAGTCCGGGATTTTAACCATAATTCGAATTCATCACAGTTAGGGCCTTACCCTCACAGACACGCAGATCGTCTATAGGCGTGAAATCAAGAGACCTGTACCAGACCTTTCTGGAGGCCACACGCCATTATTATTATTATTTTTATTATTATATTTTTTTATTATTTCTTACTGATTACGTTACATTATGCATAGTACACAGTGTTCATTTAATTTTGAGAGAATAGCAATTTACGCACACCAAACTTGAAGGCAATGGAACAATTCAAATTGAGATTCATTCGTAAATAAAATCTGAGAGAATCATTTTACAGTCCGGTGTTAAACTTCTATTTCAATTAAATTAGGAGAAATGAAAAAAAAATATCAGCTGAACATTTTCCCACGTCTGGAACCACTTGCAAACACACCGAAGTTAAATTAATAGAACTTGCTGTCGGCGATCAGGATTTTAAAAATCCTGATCATCACCGTAGTGTATAATAGCAATAGGAACTCCACTTTTACATGGATAGCGTATTTTTATTTCAACAATACTACATGCGCTTTACTGGATTTTAAACCTCAACCATGGCTACGTCCCTCGGCTATCATTCCTCTTTATAAATAATTGAAATTAGTTGTTTGTAAAGTTCCGCATTTAACCCAGGGGACTTAAATTTTTCCACGGTGTGCGATATGACTCTGGCAGACACAATTTACACGGATAAAAACTTCCCTTGAAAGTCAGTCACTCCCTCTGCTACTCATAGACAGTAGAATGGGGACGGTGAGATTCGGAACTACTATTTATATTTTCCATAATTATGTGTATACCTCACAGAATTTATTATGGTACACGGAATGAGCTGGCGTCGTGGTTTGGGTCACATAGCTGTGAATCTGAATTCGAGAGATGGTGGGTTCAAACTCAACTGTCACCGGGAGAGTTAGCCGTGCGGTTAGGAGCGCGCAGCTGTGAGCTCGCATCCGGGAGATAGTGGGTTCGAACCCCACTGTCAGCAGCCCTGAAGATGCTTTTCCGTGGTTTCTCATTTTCACACCAGAAGAATTCTGGGTTTGTACCTTAATTTAGACCACGGCCGCTTCCTTCCCATTCCTAGGGCTTTCCTCTCCCATCGTCGCCGTAAGACCTATCTGTGTCGGTGCGACGTAAAGCAACTAAACCAAAACCAAACCCTATAGCGCAACAGCCGCTAGGGGCCATGGCCTACCAAGCGACCGCTGCTCAGCCCGAAGGCCTGCAGGTTAGGAGGTGTCGTGAGGTCAGCACAACGAATCCTCTTGGCCGTTATTCTTGGCTTTCTAGACCGGGGACGCCATCTCACCATCAGATAGCTCCTCAATCGTAATAACGTAGACTGAGTGGACCTCGAACTAGCCCTCAGATCCAGGTAAAAATCCCTGACCTGGCCGGGAATCGAACCCGTGGCCTCCGGGTAAGAAGCGGGCACGCTACCCCTACACCACGGGGCCGGCTGACGTTAAGCAACTAGCAAAAAAAACTCTACTGTAGGCAATCCTGAAGATGGGTTTCCGTGGTTTTCCATTATCACACCTGACAAATGCTGGGGCTGTACTTTAATTAGGGAAACGATCGGTTCCTTTCCAGTCCTAACTCTGTCATCTTCCATCGTCACTGAAGGATCTCTCTCAATGGTGTGACGTAAATCCAATCAAAGTAAATCTTACTGAATAATAGCAAGGAGCAAAACAGATATGAGTTTATTTGCTATTAATAAATGCTTATTTTCAATTAATACGAAGGAAGATTACTGTGAAAACGTAGAAACATGTCGCTTTATATCGTCGTTGCCAGGACAAAACCTCCTATGTGATAATGTTTTTGGAGATATACTGACCCGCAGCACATACATTATGAAGAGCGAGAATGCCTTGACAATATTCACACAATACTGCACCTTAGATGACAGAACCTTACCGGCCAAAGTTCTAAAGTAAAATATTTCACATAGGAGGTTTTGTCCCGGCAGCGACGATATCTTGATGAATGGGTCAGTAAACATTGCTAAAGTAAATTTCTCACTATTATGAAATTCTGATTAAAAATGCAAAACATATACCGTAGGCCTGTAACAATCCGCTTTTGATTAGAAAATTTTGACTATCACTGTTGAAATCTATTTTTCACTCATGCCAATTTCTATTAAAATGTAAGGGAAAAATATAATCTTCCGCTTTTGATTGCCAATTATTATTATTATTATTATTATTATTATTATTATTATTATTATTATTGGCATTAGTATTAGTATTATTGAGAAATACAGCGCAATTGGAAAATATCCCGGTGGCAACGAAAAAAAGGTTAAAATATAATTACCCAACAATAACAAGAGTACAACAATCAATTCCATGGAAAGAAAATATTACAAGGAATACTTCTATTTAAACATTCTAAATCCAACATCATCGTATAAAAATTCACACACAACGTCAGTATTTCCAATCCTTAACACTACGGCTTACAATGCTATAGGCTGAGCTTACACTAGCTCAGCATTATATGAGTGACCCCAGCCGGTAAAAAATTTAAGCTCATATGATATTCGATCAAAAGGCGTAACAAAGATAACAAACACTCCGTCACTGGCTGTATGCTTGCCAAGCAAGGATGTAATTTAACCACAAGAATCCCTTGTACTGCGGAGATGCTTTGTTCGCGATTGTACATATAGGCATATCTTTTCTGAACTATGTGTATACGTCGCGGTCCAGGTGAAGAATTTTCCACGCCCAGAGATAGTTGATAACTCATCTACACATCAGCTAAATGTAAAGGTAGCACAGAGTAACACAGTAATAATTCATGGCCACTTGAAATATTTTTGCGGTGGAGTCATGAATTACTGAAACGGGTGGACTGTGAGCACGGGCCAATATGGACACCAGCCAATATGATAAAACAGTAAATTTCTTTCTCCAGAAGTTATATTATATTTGAAATATGTTTTAAAATTTATATCTCCTCATAATTTGTTCCGTAACATCGTATTTCTTTTAGCATATCATATTAATCATTACTTGTTGGACATGAGGCATTAAATGTAGAGCGATACAGAAACTAAGGTAATTAATTTACCATACTTGTTACTCAATACCGACGACAGATCTATCTCAGTCTTATGATGTAATGATCTAAATAGGCTACTCACAGTTTCAATATTGTTCTCAACCACGACATTCGGATGTACTGTATATACACAGGGCCCACAGGCAACTGCTCCAACAACGGTGCATTGCGGGTTGCAGGAACGAGGAACATGATCAAAGTAAATGATGATGCTTCTAAATAACTTCGTTCCTTATAAAATTATACACTGAACCAGCGACGTGTACGTTTAAAATTCTGGTCGGAAAGTTATAAACGTTCACAAAAACTTTATGATCTCACCCTTGGCTTTTACAATATGAAAGTGGCTGAGGTATATTAATATCTTTCCTTATGCAGCCAGTAACAGTTATGAATGTTGTGAAAATGTCACCCATATGGTCGGTTGGTGTGTGAATTTCAGTTGGCTAGCCACTTTGATATGCAATAGCAACTTCTGGCACAGTGAGTAAAGCAACGATAAACTCCTTCAATCTTCATTTCTCTAGTATTTCTTCAGTGACGCCTAGACCATGGCAGAGTTATTCAAGATGAAACCAGCCGGGCTAAATACTCAAAATTCATAGCTTATGGCAAAATGTCAAATTAATGATAAATATCTAACTGGTGATTATTATTTTTTAATTTAATAGCATTATTGAGATGATATTAATTATAAATAAAACACATTTAGAAAGAAAAACAGCACATTCAATCGAGATGAAAACAGAAATTTTGTTTAAGTTCTAGATTTCTATTAACCTACTGATAATCGAGAACTAAATTTCGTTTCAGGTACTGTAGTATCTTACTGTTATCAATAACTGAACATTAATCTCATATCATTTTCACATATTGTCATTCAGTAAATGGTTAAAATAGTGAAGTCTATAGTACATTATACTTCGTAATGCTAATACTACGCTGGTTGATAAGGGAACGCTGGTGGTAAAACCCACACAAAAACAAACAGTTCTCACAAGCTAGACAAACAAACTGATAGAGCGAGTTTATTGATCTTTGCTCCCCTCCACTCTTTTTTTTCTTACGATGCAGTATCAAAACTTTGCTATTGCCAGAGACTTGCCAAATAGGAAGGAAGTATCGATATACAGTTCTGAAGTTACGGCGTTCACATTAGCCTTTCCTTCAAAAGTTTTGAGACTATGGAAATGTATGTCTTTATTTGAAGGTATTTGGTTACACTACTTGTTAGTATTCTTATATGACATTGTAGATTATCAGTAATGCTACGATAATTATTCTGATGAAGAATAATTACATGCTTTTACAATCTCTCCTTTCCGGGCAAGAATATGTTACGTTTTATACCCTTAAATGGCCCATACATTTTTCTTAATATTCTAAAGTCCGTTTCTTTCATCATTGGCGCCCTAGCTGACTCGGACCAAGTTGATAAGAAAACGTTTAATATTATAAACAAAGTAATCTTACTTGAAAAGAAATGCTCCCTAAAGGCATTCTGTCCAAATATATAATTTAACAAAATGTTCATCGGATATTTGAAAGTACGCAGTGAATAGTGGCGGTGAATTTTGTACAATTCAGAACTTTTTAAAATATATTCCTTTTTCCCGAGCTACACATGATCTTGAGAAGACAATTTACATTGATTAATATCAAATTTTATTCGTGGAGGAGGCTGCGTTTATTGCCGATTCTCACTTGTTAATAGTTGGCGTGTTCGATCCTGGTAGATTTACTGGAAAGTTAAAGAAGTCCTGCGGGATAAAATTCCAGCACCTCGTCGTCTCCTAAAACCGTGAAAGTACTTAATGGGACGTAAAAAAATGATATTACTATTATATCAATTGTTACTATGATTAAATTAATAATATTCAGCTTTTCTAGGCGTATGTTGAACATCTCGTCAACGCCCCACACTCTGTATTGAATTACAAACAACATTGTAGTTTTTCGTGGAGTATGAATTAGGGGGATGTGATATTTCAGTTCCAAAATTCCACGTGCTCTGGCCAGCAGTGAATGTCGCCTGCTTATGTGATATACCAGTGACAATACGACCCGACTAATACGCCCCTCCTCATCAATTGCTTTTTTAACTTAACTTTAGCATGTTTCTTAACAGATTGTAGACATTATAAGCCGTGTACATGAAGACATTGTAAATAATATGAGTGTAATATGACAAACAGATTGTAGGATGTAGTAGTTACCTAGAAAGCCTCTGTGGCTCAGGCGGCAGTGCGCCGGCCTCTCACGGCTGGATACAGCGGTTCAAATGTCGGTCACTCTATGTAAGATTTGTGCTGGACAAAGCGGAGGCAGGACAGTATACTGGATACTGGAATTAGTGTCAACAAAGTGAGCATTTTTCCACTGTGTACTCTAATAGCACTTATCAAGAACGTCGCTTTTTTTTCAATAAAAGGAAAATGAGTACTATATACATTTAATAAAAGAGAATGGGATATAAGTTTTCTTGAAAATGGAACGGAATTTTTTGAACAAATTTGAGATAGTAGACATGATATGGGCTTCGGGGCTTATGCCGTGTCAAGAAAACAAGGTGAAACTCTTTATATTTCGCAGAAAACTTTACTCCGTATCTTCGAAAGAAAGTCTGGACTGTCCACGTTGAAGTTGTCCACAATAATGAGGGTTTGAATTTATATTTTATCGTTGGAGAATTGTAGTGGTACGCACGTTTGCCACCAGGTGGCTCGTTAAATGCTGGCACAGCGCTGCAAGCGGGAGCTGACGGCAACATTTGCTCCAAATGAGATGATACACACGTAACTACGCAACTACGTATTACTCCCTGGGGTGTACAAAATTCCCTGTACTTGCGGTGAGGTATACATTGGCCAAACATGCCGGTTCATTGAGACTCGCATCAAGGAACACCAAATAAATATTAGTCTCAGCCAGTCAAACAAGTCAGCAATAGTTGAGCACCGCCTATTGTCAGGTCATCTCTTGTTCTAAGATGTTCGAGCTCTTACCCACACTAAACACTACAGAACCAGGATTATACGAGAAGCTGTGGAAATAATTAAAAATCCTAACAATTCCAACAGGGACACTGGCTGTCAATTAAGTAATACGAGGCTGGCAGCCATGAATGATTTACGTTGGTAGTTTTCTTCCCTGTCCTTTCTATATTGTTATTTTGTTTCGGTGTTTTCCAAATTCGTACGTACGTCATCGCCAGCTGGTTCATTCCAAGCTATGTGTTACGTGTTAGGCTGATGACACACGGAGCGGTTTTTGCCGAGTCGGCGCATGTTTCTATTGTATCAGATGGGATGAAACAGACACAGCGGTGCTCGTCGACAGGCGGCAGATTTGCCGACTCGGCCTGTCATTTAGCTGGTGGTGCAGCGAGCGTTTTGAAGACTTTGTGCGCGCTCTAGTGCCATTGATTTAATACATTCAGATGAATCACGGCCGACTTGATGCGTTGCTCTAGCGAGGGATCCAGTCTGCCGTGGCTGAATTTACGTGACGATTGCATCATTGGTAGGTATTCCTGTATTAGATTTCATTAAGTATCTTTGAAATTCAATAATATACACGTAAAAGGACATATAGAGTAAGTAGGCTTTTGGAATAAGAATAAGAACAATAATTTAATTTTATATAATATTAGCTAACTTCCTCACCTAACGTCGCGCTCGCTAATGTGTTTTGTCCACTCGATGACTGCTTATAAGCAGTCATTTTAGATGCAGATCGAGCAGGCAGTGGTTTCGTCACAGTCGGCAAAAACCGCTCTGTTTATCAATCACAGGCGGCGGCCGACGCGGCTGCCGACTCGGCAAAAACCGCTCCGTGTGTCATCAGCCTTAATGTCGGACTTCCGTTCGTGTGTATCAACTCATTTGGAGCTAATGTTTTCGTCACCTCCCGCTTTGAGCGCTGTGCTGGCATACAGCGAGATACCTGGTGACGAACGAGCGTACCACTACAATTCTTCCACGGCCGACTGGATCCCTCGCTGTAGCAAGAGCGACGCATCAAGTCGGCCGTGGTTCTCCAACAGTAAAATATTTTTAAATTCAAACCCTCATTATTGCACAAGACTTTCTCGTGGACTGTCGAGACACTCCTGAAGACGCGGATCAAAGTTCTCTGCAAAACGTAAAGAGTTTCACCTTGTTTTTTTGATGCGGCATAAGCCCAAAAATCTATATCATGTCTAGAAGTATGGACCATGAAAGCATCAATGTTAAAACTTGAGACATTTTACAGACATACTAATTAAACGATGATGAATGTCGCGTTCAAAATGTAGGACATTTTGGTTCACAGGCTACATTTACCGTTGATCAACATCGCTCATTGTGGATCGTAGTTGAGATAATAGTGTACGCTGCACATTGCACACATCTGATTTTGGGATGCTTTACAAGACTCGTTTGCCTTCGTGTCCATTTTGGAGGGATAGATAAAGCACCTCTTCAATTTTCCCCTGTTGGAATCGGGGAGTTTTTACCCCTAGGAGGGAGCTGTACTACACAAATTCGACTGACCACCTTTAAAAGTTCCACGGGTAAATGCGTATTTATATATATTTGGTATAACGAGTTGTATATCTCACTTTTCAGGAATTAACTTCGTCACTTGGCATCCTCTGTGTTGATCGAGCAGCAGTAGATTCAACTGTACATCCCAGAAATATCAATAAGGGTATAAGGCAAAGCCATTGGCCACCGATGAGTACGCCCAGCCGTCGAATAAATGGCACACTTTCGATCCAGAGTGCCCACTGCTCCTTTTGAGCAACTGTAGAATTCCATGATCTCTTTTTTTCACATGTACTCGTCTTTTCAGAAGTATGGTGCATGCTAGAGAGGAAAAGAACTGTCTTATTCACTTTTGGAACGCCGTATAACAAATCCATATCTCTAATGTACCCGTATAACTCGGATCCAACCTGTTCGTTTGAAGTTCTACCGGAATTTCTCGTTTATTTTTCCTCAATGTACAGTACCTACGTTTGATTTGTAAAATCTACCATTTTCCTCCATGTACTTTCTACGAATGCAATAATCACCATATACAAAGCTCGATCGCTGCAGTCGCTTAAGTGCGGCCAGTATCCAGTAGTCGGGAGATAGTGGGTTCGAGCCCAACTGTCGGCAGCCCTGAAGATGGTTTTCTGTGGTTTCCCATTTTCACACCAGGCAAATGCCGGGGCTGTACCCTAGTTAAGGCTATGGCCGTTTCCTTCCAATTCCTAGACCTTTCCTATCCCATCGTCGCCGTATGACGTATCTGTGTCGGCACGACGTAAAGCAAAAAAATTTAAAAAGATAATCACCACCACCAACTGTAAAGCTAATTTTTCGTATTTTCTATTTAAGCAGCCTTTGTAAAAATGACTGGGTTGGAATCTAATACCAGGATCAGAGTGGTTTAATTTTATTCTAATATCACTTGTAGTGTTAAGCCAATAGTAAGCTCAACCTATAGTTCTTTAAGTCGTATTGTTAAGCATTGAAAATATTTAACTTGTGTGTGAAATTGTAAATGATGAGGCTGGGTTTAGAATTTTAAACTAGTAGTATTTCTTGTAATATTTCTTGTAATATTTGTAATATTTCTTGTAATATTTCTTGTAAAATTTGTAATATTTCTTGTAATATTTTCCATGAAATTGCTTGTTGTACTCTTTTTGTTGTTGTTGTTGTTGTTGTAAGGTAATTATGATAACTTTATTATTACACTATTCCCCAATTGCGAAGTATTTGTTAATAATAATAATAATAATAATAATAATAATAATAATAATAATAATAATAATCATAATAATAATAAAATGGTCTGCAGAATGCAGTTTGTTAACGTCAAGTTGTACGTCATCAAGTACAGCATGGTGTTCTAGTTGCGTACCCATGACAAATATCTCAGTCTCAGCCATATATTCACTGAATAGGTCATCTCGCTACTCGTCGTGTTGCCCGAGTCCTCCTTCTGACATGTAGTGGTTACATGTCTCTTCCTCAATTTATGGCTGTCTACTGACATTCTTTATTTCTTTAGCCAGGGATGAGCTGTCACTGACATACAACGTTGGTGAGCGATGTGTTTCACCTTACAACTATCACCATAATTCATCCCAGGCTAAATTGCCGCCCCTACTTGATATGCGCAGGGAACCCCCTCTCATCCAACCAACCACCGCCTTCCTTCTCTGCTTCTTATTTATTATACACGACACGAAAGCCAGTTCCACGGAGGAGCACTCCAATATAAGAAAACATTTTCTTTCCTCTTGGACTCGAGAAGAAAGGAACGTCAATTGCAGCTTTCCTTGGGCGTGACGCTAAGTGATTTATGACTAATGACGAAGATTTAACCTCCTAGTTTTACTGTAGCGTATATATGTAATATGGGAGAGAAGAAAATGTGTTAGGACTTTTCTACGAGTAGACATATATCAATAGCATACGCAGCTCAGTGATTGGATAAAGAATGATGGAAAATCCAGTGAACCAAATTTTACAGGATGGACAAAAATATTTTATGGCCATATTTCCCATTACATCATCTCGATATTTTTTAAATTGCAGGACTACCTTAGTATAAATAAACTATGAATATCAAAATAATTGTAGTTGGATAGGATTTTATGTTTAAAAATATTATATTAGCCTGTAATTAGGCGGTTTTTGATTTCCACAGTGTCTTAATAAACTGCAAGCATCGGAACACGCATAGTGGCCATCTACTTTACTGTACGTATGTTGCACCCATCGAATTGAGAACGGGTAAAGGGTGAAATATGCTACTAGTTTATTGTCTGATATTCGATGTACACTAAAGTTATCCACTGACATCTGTCTAAGGTAGAATTTATCACAAACGTTAGTGTTGGGAACAGGGAGATTTCTTTGGAAGTTGAAAGTTATTCTCATTCCCATCTTCTGTTAGCATGTGATAGTGCTGCCAACTAGTGGTAGAATATGCATGGAAAGGAGAAACTCGCTAACTCCATGGAATAAATTGGTTTGTGATTTCTACAAAATAACCACTCAACGTGGAGTGCCGTACACTGCACGCAGACTACCCAATGCTCTCCGTCGCGGAGTGACGTGCATTGTACGTGCGTAGCAACTTCTGATTTGTGCTTCTATCTAGGGAATATTTCTTGAACTATTAGCAATGTAATAAGATTTATCTACAGACGAAGCACCGACCTTTCATTTGATACGCATATCTAACGAGTTTATATCTCTTACATGTGATAGATCGCGTCTGAAAAACCAACAAGTTCTGTTGTTGACATCATGGCAGCTAAACGTTTTCTTGTGATCGCGAATTCGAAAATTAACGATGTTTTACTGAACGATGAAATGGAAAGTTTAGTTTCGTTGAGTAGACTAGGATATAGAATTTGAGAGTGAAAGTATTGAGCGTGACATTGATGTTGCTTTTGGATACACGTGAAAATATCGGCCGTAAAGTTATTGATGGTGGGTTTGTGTGAGAAGACATGGATTATTTTAGAGGGCAAAGGGAAATATTTACTGCAAATTATGGGTCTCAGACTGCTGAAAAAACTGCTTATATCCTGTGTGAAAATTTTAAGTTGTTTTCTACTGTGGAGTCCGTAAAGATTATAGTATAATAGCCAGATATTTATGCTCAACATCGCATGCGATCACACGGTATGTTATTTCCGTTCCGATTGGGGGTAAATGAATGTGTACCGGTTACTGTGGAGGAAATGTATGTAGTATTTGCATCGTGTATGTTAAAGAGCATAGTACAGAAACCTGTATTGGGATCTTATTTCTAAAACCAAATCCGAGTACTAGCTACTTCTATATTTGGTTCAGCTATATCTCTTGCTCTACTTAAAAGCTCAAAAGATTCCTCCACTTCATGTACCTCGAATAATTCCAGTAAATTATAATGTTTGTGTCTTTATGCAATAATAAAAAACTGAACATTTTGGTAAAGTCCATTCAACCGCCCGATTAACTAAAAGTCTGCACTCATAGCATGCTTGGTGCTATACTCCTTCCGCAGCACAGGGTAGCCAGGTAGTGAAAGTCGTCCCACGCTGAGAGGATAATAAACAGCTTGTATCTGGTTTGGCTATGCTTGCAATACTTTTCCGTCATAACACCGAAAATGAGAAAAGGTGGAAATTAAATGGTTCTTGATTTCCATGATTCAAATACAATAGATTTGCAACTGTAATTAGTACAAATTTCGCCTTAAAAACTGGATCATTATCATATTTCCAAATAATACTATCATATTATTAATAAAAAACATTATTTGTTCATCTTCTCTTCAGGTGCGGTAAATTCAAAGAGAATCTTCTTCTACATAAGCTCTATAACGTGCTGAATGCCAACAACAAGGAGTTGTGACATTTATCTCCGTAGGTGTTGGCCCAACATAACAGACGACGAAAAGAAGTATACCACCAGGGGATCTCTACTTGGGACAGTCATTCCTCATTGGGGTAATCGCACTAACGGGAACTTTAAAGTTTACAGATCTCTCCATATGGCTATGAAGGTATTTAGGGGTTGTTATCAACATGTAATAGGGAGAGCATATAAGTCTTCGGTAAGATCCCAGTTAGAGTATGGTTCCAGTGTAAGGGAGCCATACCAGGATTACTTGATACATGAACTAGAAAAGATCCACAGGAAAACAGCACGATCTCTTCTGAGGTATTTCCGACAAAAGAGGAGTGTTACGAAAATGTTGGAAACTTCGGGATGGGAAGACTTGGGAGTAAAGAGACGAGCTACTTCACTCAGCGATATGTTCCAAGCTGTCAGTGGAGGAATGGCGTGGAATGACATTAGTAGACGAATAAGTCCGAGTGGAACTTTTAAATATTGGAAAGGTCGTAATATGAATTCAAGAGGACAAATATCCATTTATAGGAAGAGGAAATCCAGATTGAAATAATTTATCAAGGCAAATGTTCCATATTTTTCCAAGTTCTTTGATATAATTTTACGAAAATACTAGGTAAACAATTGATGGGGGGGGGGCCACTTGGACGACGGCCCTAAATGCATATCAATGACGATTGGCTGAGTCAGTAGCAATGGGGATATTCTATCTGAGTCTGGCATTGGCTCCACTTAATTCTTCCACTTTTCTTCATTTTGTCTTCGCTGTGCGATCTCCTGCAGGCCCTGCGGTGTACGGGTAGCGTGCTCGTCTGTTACCCGGAGGCACCGGGTTCGATTTTCGGCCACGTCAGGGAATTTTATCTCGATCTGCGGGCTGGTTTGAGGTCCACTCAACGTACGTGACTGCAATTGAGGAGCTATCTGACGGTTATATAAAGGCCTCGGTCTAGGAAGACAAGAATAACGGACAAGAGTATGCATCCTGCTGACCACACAACACTTAGGGGTCTGTAGGCCTTCGAGCATTACAGCGGTCGCTTAGTAGGCCATGCCCCTTTCAGGCTGTTGCACGATGGAGTCTGGTTTGGTTAGGTTTAACACGACCTCCGTGGCCAACGCTCTTTCTCTTCAGATCCTGCTGGTATTAGGTTTGTGAAGCCTAAGGAACCCATTATTTTCTCGCCCATCGAGGCCCTCCCCTTTATTTTGCCTTCATGGAAGGTTGCCTAATTTTACAGTAATAATCACCACCATAATGTGCCGGAAGTGGGATTCAAACAGACCATCTCCCGAATGCGAGCTAACAGCAACACGGCCTAAACTGTAGATTCAAATGTCGCCAAGGATGCGAGACATTTTTTTCCACCAGAAATTCTCTGACATGCTGGATGCCAACTACATGGTGTTCTCACATTCAAACTCCCTGAAAACTAAGGCAGGATCGAAGCTGCTATTTTGAAAACAGAACAAGGGCGCCACAAAGTATTTTAATGTAAGCACCATATCTTAGCAGACAAAGCGTGGGTCCCCACACTACGAAAAATGTAAAATTTGGCAATCTCTTCAATCGTGCCGTAAACTGAAGGGATAAAAGGTCCGGAAAGTTTCCTGACATGAGAATTGAGTAGAGATTTTCGTTTTAAGAATCGGGGCAACCGACCACATTATTGTTAAACAGGATTGAGTAGATTAGTGTGTGCTGAACATGAGAAAATATGGAGAAAATATCCGAATCAGGTGGGGCGAGAAGGGACGTAGAAGGAATGCGGAGAAAGTAAATTTTCCGAGTGAAAATATTAGCGTGAATTCCCTGCACTTCCTCCGTACGAGGATATGTGATAAATGCGTACCTTCTGCTTTCGACACGAAATGGAACGATTGTATGAGCTAGCCCCCTCAGTGCCCACTCAGCGGTATTGGACGCGGTAATGGCCACTCCATTAGGGTAGGTCAATAGCACTTCTGCACACGGACTGACCTGCGTGTCTAAAGAACACTACAGACGATTTGGCATGTCTCACCACTCTCAGCCGGAACTTGGAGACTTGATGTGTTATTGAAATGGGTGTGATGCATGCTGGAGTTACCAACCCACAGTGCCTGTCTTTGAACTTGATCTTCAGCACTTACAGAGAAATATGTCAGATAAATATCGTTGTACTACACAAAGTGAGTACTGTACGCGCACTTTTTAGTGATAGATTTTTGTACTTGGAGAGGAGAAAGAAGGGAGCATTGCCGGTTCCGGTATATACTACCAACTGAATGGAAATGAAATCTGAATTGAATCGATAATATGATCAATCGATATGAATTTTCTAAACCTTTATTATCTTAACGCCAACAACTGTGTCACACACAAAATATATAATACTATATAATATTTCCCGATGCGAAACGTGTTCCTAGCATGAATTCTATAGTTTGGCTTTGCTGTGTAAACAACAACAGTACGAGTACGTAAAGTGTACGCCAGATGTCGCACAGCGATAATAAGCGATTCTTAGTTTGTGTTTCATAGGTTGTCAATACGAATCTCGAAAGGTAACCGAAGTCGACCGATTCAGCACTAGGGTGTAAATCTATCGCTAAAAAGTGCGCAGATAGTATGATTTCAATTGTTAATTACACAACAACACTTCCTGATAAATGCAGAAGTCCACTTTTAGATTCCGTCCTCTGATAAAGTAGGAAAACTGCACTGGAATACGATATGGCTACTGAATAATTGATTCCGTAAATTAATGACGAAAACATTTCTTAGCAGAAGTACGGGTCCCCATACAACGAAAAGGTAAAATTAAGCAATTTCCTCAATTGTGCCAAAAGTTGACGTGCTAAAGTGCCCGGAAAGGTTTCAAATTGTGAGTCTTGGATAGACTTATCAAACTAAAGGTAAAATCAAAACTCACTTCCTGCCTAAATGCAGTTCCGGAAAAACAGCCTAAAATCGCTTGTTTCTCTACTCGTTATCTTTTTTATTCAAATCTTAATTCTTTCTGTGATGTGTTCCTTGGTTCAATATCCTCAATATTTATCTAAATCTAACCACGGCCGACTTGATGCGTCACTCTAGCCAGCTCCTTAGCGACGCGAGGGATTCAGGCGGCCGTGATCTAACCGACCGGATATCGATGATTAAGAAAAGTATTGTAATTTTTAGAAATATATAAAGAATGTATTCTCATAATTTATTATACTTTATTGTCCTAAAATTCGTAGCTCATATCTCTAGGATGTTTTTAACATAGAGTTGCTTGCCTGTAGGGCTAGAACTGTGTATTTTTTCATCGAATGCTGCTTGTCATAAAAGAAACCTTAGTAGACAATATTTTATTACATTCCAATGTTCAAATGTATCATGTGAGACAGTGTGTGTATTTAGAAGAATTTTCTCTTCTCTGAAGCATTAGGCTATGGTAATGGATGGTATTAGACTTGAATTTTAAAGGGGTAGGAAACTACTAAGTGGCGAATATCGTTAGATTTGAAGGCTATTATTTAATTAACTTATGGCATATAATAAACTACTGGACTGAAAAGTACCTCTGATTATCAGTATTATTCGTAATATTTCTGCATGTTTTAATTCTTAATCCAATGTACTTGTATTACAAATAATATATTATATTAATTAAACTTCGAAGCTTATTCAGAAAATTTCGTCCTTTTGAGCTTTTGTTTACATAATGTTTGATATTATCATAGGTCTGTCTCAATCTCATCGTTGAATTAGAAAATAGCATAGGTGTGGGTGATGTTAGCTACATTATTCCTTACGCAGCCAGTCCTAGTGTTGATGTGAAAGTGTCACTCACAGACACATGGATACATTTCAGTGAACTCGGCAGAATCATGTGGAAGAGCATCTTTGATTCATGCTTGAAAGCAGCAGGAAATTACAAAACTCCTCATTTTCTTATTAATGATGGCTGTTTAGGTTCCAACCAGCCAGCGGGCTAAGGATTCATGGACTTACGTACGTACAGTCGCTCAAAAATAAAATAAAATAAGCGTATGTTCCTCGCATTTAATATTTTATCAGACTTGCTTTTGACTATTATTAATATCAACTCCCATGTAGATAAAAACCCCGTGGATACCCGCAGCTTACATCACATACATAGGTTTAATTGTTCCTGAGAAATATGAACGAGCTCAAAACTTAAACAGTACCATGCACACTTTGCGAATTTTTGGACCCATGTTAATTTAACCTTTTTGTTTGCACTACATATGAGGAATCTAACCCAATAGACAATAGACACGCCCCAGATCTTCCAAAGATATCCTCGAGGCTCGTGAAAGCCTAGGTGTGGAAATCCTATAAGACGTGGACACAGCGATCACATTACGTACCTTGGGAGAACTGATTACCTCGGATGGAGTAGAGGAACAGCGCTCGCCTTGATAAAGGATTGAATAATCAATTGGTGAAAATAAATAACTCAATATTGTACACTTTTAAAGACAGTGAAAATACCGATTACCACCTATTAGGTTTTCATTTGATAAAATAAATTTGAGATGAAATGTAACTCGAATTTGCGTAGAAATAGTGAAGCCATTACTTTGCATTTCGAATCAAAACGACATTCAGTATTTTTACTGTGCAATTATTATAAAACCTTATTTTTACCTAATTTTAGGTTTTTACATTAAAATCAGGAAACTGAAGAGCACAGGCATGTCGAATTTTTTTAACAAGTTGCTTTACGTCTCACAAATACAGATAGGTCTTATAACGACGATGGGATATGAAAGGGTTATGATTCGGAAGGAATCGGCCGTGGCCTCAAATAAAGTACAGCCCTAGCATTTGCCTGGTGTGAAAATGGGAAACCACGGAAAGCCATCTTCAAGGCTGACGACAGTGGGATTCAGACCCACTATCACCTGAATACTGGATACTGGCCGCACTTAAGCGACTAGAGCTATCGAGCTCGGTTCGCATTCTTTTAACAATGTCAATAAATATAAGTAAGCTACTGAAGGAAACACTTTGGAATGTGTTTTAGGGAAGAATGCTGAAGGTTAATTAATAATAATAATAATAATAATAATAATAATAATAATAATAATAATAATAATAATAATAATAATAATAATAATGGCGTGTGGCCTCAGAAACGGCGTGGTGCATGTCTTTGGAGTTGACACCTTACATGCGACCTGTGCGTCTGTGAGGACGATGCCTTACCGAATAAGAATTCTAATGTTGAAGATGGTAGAAACACCCAGTCACCGAGCTGAGAAATTAACCAATGAAAGTTAAAATCCCCGACCTGGCCGGGAATCGAACACGTGAATTTTTTGACCAAATGCTAGTATTCTAACCATTCAGCCATGGAGCCATATAGGCACAAGGTTAGATGGTTAGATGTGGTGGTGGTGGTGGTGGTGGTGGTGGTGGTGGTGATTGTTCTTTTAAGAAATACAACTGGGCAACCATCCTCTGTTAACACTAATCCATAGGGAAAAATGGAAGAGATCCGACAGGTTAAAAAATGAAGGTGTCAACCAAAGACAGACAAAGACCACGAATGGCATATAAATGAAAGACTCCCTAGGTCACGAATGCTCTAATACTGTCAAGATCGGAAAAGAGCAAGAGTTCGCTTAAGGAGTTTGGATAGGATGAATGAAAGTGAGGAGCGTGGCACAAGTAACTGCAAACAATGCCAGGACTCAACGAACCCAGCCAACCACCACTCCTTAGTTAAAGAGTCCATGGGGCCCCTTTTAGTTGCCTTTTACGACAGCCATGGAATACCGTTGATGTTATTGTACTGACCCAACCCACAGGGGGGTGGATGGGTGGATCGAATTATGTATTATTTTTATAAGTTGCTTTACGTCACACCGACACAGATGGGTCTTATGGTGACCACGGGCAAGGAAACGGCTAGGAGAGGGAGGGGATCGGCCGTGGCATTAATTAAGGCACAGCCCGAGTATTTTCCGGGTGTGAAAATGGGAAACCTCTGAATCGAATTGGTGAGAAAAGAACGATTTTGGTAAATTTGACAAAAAAAAATTGATAGAACACATCTTGAGACATCCAGGGTAGCTTTTGAGAGAAGTGTAGGCGGTAATACCTGCCAAGATAGATCAAGGCATGAATAATGCTAGGGGCTTTACGTCGCACCGACACAGATAGGTCTTATGGCGACGATGGGATAGGAAAGGCCTAGGAGTTGGAAGGAAGCGGCCGTGGCCTTAATTAAGGTACAGCTCCAGCATTTGTCTGGTGTGAAAATGGGAAACCACGAAAAACCATCTTCAGGGCTGCCGATAGCGGGATTCGAACCTACTATCTCCCGGATTCAAGCTCACAGTCGCGCGCCTCTACGCGCACGGCCAACTCGCCCGGTGCATGAATAATGTAAAACAGATTAGCGTACATGCAGGATCCAAATAGTTATGTATACGGTAAATGAAAAAGGTTACCACAGAACTGGGTGGCGTAGAGGGCTGTATGATACCGGTCAATGGAATGATGATCCAAACAACCAAAATTCTGTGGAAGCAAATTTATTCTAACGCAGACCAACAGCGTACCCCAGTAAAATGCTCTTGCTTTATATGGCACATAATCAATCATATTTTTGACAGTTTCCAATGTTTCTGGGACAGGCACTCTGGCTGATAAGTAAGCCATCGGATACAATACATCAAACCTGGAATGATTGCATCATGGTATTTTTAAAATGATAAGTATATTGATTATTGAATAGTTAACAGCTTACAGATAACCATGACTTCTTTCTTATGATGACCTGGCGATTGGCTATAGACTCAGGTATAAAATTCCATGAAACACAGGAAATCACAAATTTTGGCTAATTTAGTCTCACCAGTTGACGCTTCAATACTGTAATTTATTCAACGTATAATATAACAACACAGTCCAACTTCGGAGAAGAATTTACTTGTAGACGTGATAATAAGCTTTTGGGGTTTTTACGTGTCAGAAAACAAGGCGCAATTCGCAAATAACTTTGCGCCGCGTCTTCAGAAGAAAATCTCGACTTTTCATGAGCAGGACATCTCTAATAATTAATAACATAATTTCTACAATAAAATGGCGTATGGCTTTTAGAACCGCGAGTGTCCGAGGACAAGTTTGGCTTGCCAGGTGGAGGTATTCTGAATTGACGCCCGTAGGCCATCTGCGCGTCGTGATGAGGATTGAGTGATGATGTAGACTACACATACACCCAGACCCCGTGCCAACGGAATTAACCAATTATGGTTAAATTTCCCGACCCTGCTGGGAATCGAACCCGGGACTCATGTAACAAAAGGCCAGCACGCTAACGATTTAGTCACGAAGTCGGACATGTCTACAATTACAGACCGTGAAAGCACAGATCTAAATTGAATAGTAGTTCAAGAGACCGTGGATGGTTCATCTATAAACATTGTAAACGTATTGATCTTCTAGCTCTGTGAAGACATCAAGTTCAATGTTTCATTTCAAAAAATATCTCATAATTATGAAACGATTGCTGCGAGTATCTCATGAAGTATTCGTACAGTGTAAATTTCAAAACGAACAGCCACTATTATGGTCAGCAACACGAGTGGTACTAATAAAGTACACGCTTGCCTGAATTCAACCGCTGTGGCATTAGAGTGGTTACACGCAACGGCAGGCAGGGGGAAATCCTCAACAATAACAGGAATCAATCACGGTCTGGAGAACATGCCACATAACATGATGATGGAGATGAGCTTCATACCACGGAAATGCAAGAGATATATCACAGGATGTCGGCCAAATACTATAATGGTAGAGAAGTTCAATAAAACAGATGCGCCTTCTTCGAAGACTAATATACAGTATTTATTTAGGGGCCACTGACCTAGATTTTAGACCCCTTTAAGGAATAATCATCTTCGTCTTCATCATCAATATAATTAAAATTAATTCAAATTCCTGTTTTGTCGGTTTGTCTGTATGCCTGCATAATTATGATGGAAAAATCAAATGATCATAAATACTGTATGTCTCTCGGCCATGGTCATCCTTCACCGGCTGCCAATTTCAGATGATCGTCAGCCATAAGATGTAGCCTGCACAGTTGCTAGGCAACATTGTATGGCCATCCATCTACACCTTGCATCACACGCTCCACGGTTGCTAGGGTTACACTTCCGCCACGAATTTCGTGTCGCTAACTTCCATGACGCAAATTTTAAGATAACCCCAGTAACAAGACATATTTATGGCAAAACTACCAGGCATATTTTACATGGCGACGCCACGTTAGCTAAAGGACATCATATCATGGAGATAACAAGAATATAATAATAAGAAGAAGAAAAAGAAGAATAAAAATAAGAATATAAAATAATACACACACACACCAACAAAATACGAATTTTATTCATTACTACCTGTACAGTAGTACCCGGCGTTTCCCGGATAGTTTCTGAATATTTACCTTTAAGATTTGCATTACCAGTTACGATCTATTATGCAGTTTTAGAATTATTTAGATGTGTTTGTTTTTTGAAGTTTTAGATTATTTAATTTTCGAGTAAAACTTCGTCCTTATGGAAGCTGGAATCGACTGGGAAATGTTTGATCCTGTCAAAAATGAATAAGTGATAACTATATGTATTTAGCCGTCGCACTATAGATTCGATGTACAGGATTTCAACTGTCAATGAGACTGTCCCCCTATCGACCCCCACCTCTAAGACATAAAAAATATGGATTGTCACCATTCATCTCAGTGACGCCGAATACTGTAGATTCGACACTGTTTCGATTATTTTTATATCTCACTCCCCCTTCACCCTCACCCCAAAGGGGGCTGAACATGAACTTTTAAAAAATCGGAGTGTCACTATTCATTTCAGCGACCACGAAAACTATAGATTCGATACTATTCTAGATTATTTTATACCACCCCCTCGCCCCCTGCCCATAAGGGTGCTAGGGGTGTCTTACCCCCACGCGGTTTGTCTCCTGATACTAAGTGATAAGTGTACCAAGTTTGGTGAAATTGCTCCAGTGGATTAGGAGGAGATGTGTCATTTACACACCCACACACACACACCTATGCACACACGTACATCCATTTTTATATTTAGTAAAAAGAAGATAAAATTTTTATATATAGTTTTTCGATTATTTTCATATCCCACCCTCTTTGTCCCCCACTTGGACTTTAAAAAAATCCGGAGAATTACTATTCATCTCAGAGACCCGGAAATCTATGGATTCGAAACTGTTTTTAATTATTTCTATATCTGACCCCCCTTCGCTCCCTACCTAAAAGGGGGCTGAACTTGGACTTTAAAAATTCTGGAGTACTACTTTTCAACTCAGCGACCCCGAAAACTATGAATTCGACACTATTCTCGATTATTTTTATAACTAACCCCCTGACTCCCCCCCCCCTCCGTTAAGGGCGCTAGGGATGGCTTACCCCCACAGTGCTCGTCTCCCGATAGTAAGTAATAAGTGTACCAAGTTTGGTTGAAATTGCTCCAGTGGTTTAGGAGGAGATGTGCCATTTACATACACACATACATACATTTTTATATATAGTAAGATTGATGATGATGACGGCGAAGATAATACAGGATATATTATTTCTTCTTCACTCAAAGAACACGTTTGAACTTGTTCGTCGACCTGATGGTTTTGAACTTCTTATCCCGCCAAATCTCCCATTTCTTGGATATACGCAGTAGTATCTTCTAGCCGGTGTATTATATAGTGCAGATAAGAACAGAGTGCTGTAGTGAAAGAAGTACATGACTCATTCGCGAAGCGTTGAGAATAACATTAAGGACATTTCTTTTGCAAGTGGCTTTACGTCACACCGACACAGATAGGTCTTATAGCGACGATGGGATAGGAAAGTTCTTGGAGTTGGAAGGAAGCGGCTGTGGCCTTAATTAAGGTACAGCCCCAGCATTTTCCTGGTGTGAAAATGGGAAACCACGGAAAACCATCTTCAGGGCTGCCGACAGTGGGATTCGAATCCACTACATCCCGGATGCAAGCTCATAGCCGCGCGCCCCTAACCGCATGGCCAACTCGCCCGGTAATAAAGGACTGTAAAACCACTAAGTTGTACAAAGGAAGAACTCTAACGCAAAAGCCAAAGAATATTAAGGATTGTTACGAAACATGTTTTACAACTGTTTTACGGATGTTATACGTTCGACCGAGAGCGGTGTGTGAATGAGATATCGTTGCATTAAGTCCGCTTCGGTATAACTCATCCAGTGGGCCCAGAACCAGGAATTCCTTCGTGTAGGAAACATATAAATCAACAGAGCAATTGTTAATGATGACTACAAATTTTTATAAAATGGACATTTTAAGGAATAGTGATATTTGTTTTTATTGTAAAACTGAGTGTTGCAGATTCCAAGCGACAAAGTTGTACAGTGGCATGTTTGTCAAAGTACTGTGGGTACAGCACGTGCTTTCTTCAACTACACATAAATTTACAATTTCACGATTCAGGAGAATACATTCGACTGCACAATATTACAAATGAAGACATGGTGAATCTACAGGTGACAAAACGATTTACCAGACTTGTTCATCATTCGACTGCACAATATTACAAGTGAAGACATAGTGAATCTACTGGTGACAAAACAATTTACCAGACTTGTTCGTCATTCGACTGAACAATATTTCAAATGAAGACATAGTGAATCTACTGGTGACTAAACGATTTAGCAGACTTGTTCATCATTCGACTACACAATATTTCAAATGAAGACATGGTGAATCTACTGGTGACAAAACGATTTAGCAGACTTGTTCATCATTCGACTGCACAATATTTCAAATGAAGACATAGTGAATTTACTGGTGACAAGACGACTTACCAGACTTTTTCATTGATTCTTCAGACAAATGTAAACGAAAATTATGATGCTTGTTGTTTAAAGGGGCCTAACATCTGAGGTCATCTGCCCTGTAAACGAAATAATGGTAGAGTGAGGTGAAGTCTTAATTATGACTCGCTGTGTAGAGTAAATGTTGGATGCAGTAGTTCAGGAGAAATAAGGATGTAACCAGTGAATCGAGTGGCATGGAGAACATCTCGTAACTTGTCCACTGACTATTAACCCAAGGAATAAGGATGATTCCATTGTTAGTGAGTTTTGCGGAGATCAGAACGATACGAACTGTTGGTTTACGTTTTCACGGTTATTATTGGCGTCGAATCCCGCAGTCTGAATCCCTTTCTTTCTTTTCATTTTTTTACAAGTTTCTTTACGTCGCACCGACACAGATAGGTCTTATGGCGACGGTGGGACAGGAACGGCCTCGAATGGGAAGGAAGCGACCGTGGCCTTAATTAAGGTACAGCCCCAGCATTTGCCTGGTGTGAAAAATGGGAAACCACGGAAAACCATCTTCAGGGCTGCCGACAGTGGGGTTCGAACCTACTATCTCCCGAATACTGGATACTGGCCGCACTTAAGCGACTGCAGCTATCGAGCTCGGTGTCTCATCCCTGAAGATGGATTTCCGTGGTTGAAGATGGATTTCCGTGGTTTCCAGTTTTTACAACAGTTGTACCTTATTTAAGGCCACAACCACTACCTTTCAAATCCTAGCCCTTTTCAGTCTTTGCGTCGAAGACCTTTTAAATGTTAATGTCACGTCAAACCTCTAGCAAAACAGAATGTTAGTTTTAAAGGGGAAATGTGCTTGATCAACCTTGTTCGAACAGTAATATTAAACCTATTTCAATCTGCAAAGGACTGTGTGGGAATGTCTCAGAGATCAATGAATGGGGGAGTGATGGTATGTGATTAGAGACGCTCGCCAGCCGTGAATGTATCGGCTACCTCGTTTATTAATGCAGAGATTTTTATCAGCCCGAGCAGTAACTACCACACAATGCTAACATTTTATAAGACTGCGAATAGCTCTAAACTGTTATGTAAGCCTCATGGGAGAACATAGTTTACAAACCTATGTACTTAACGCATGTGATGTCTGCCATCATGGCTGAATTACGTATCTAAGCCCACGAACTGAACATTATCAAAGCACATCGCATGCTGGGCCTTGGACGCTCTTCTTAGTTCATCTCTGTGTAAAGAAGAGTTCGTTTCCTCCTTTACAACTAATAATTTCAAAATTTGGTCTAATTTGACGATATATACAACCGAGCTCGATAGCTGCAGTCGCTTAAGTGCTGCCAGTATCCAGTATCCGGGAGATAGTAGGTTCGAACCCCACTGTCGGCAGCCCTGAAAATGGTTTTCCGTGGTTTCCCATTTTCACACCAGGCAAATGCTGGGGCTGTACCTTAATCAAGGCCAAGGCCGCTTCCTTCCCACTCCTAGCCCTTTCCTGTTCCATCGTCGCCATAAGACCTACCGTGTCGGTGCGACGTAAAGCAAAAAAAGCAAATTTGACGATATATTGATATTTCTTTGTTTTAAGAGTGCAGATGTTCGTTGTGTGCGTTCTGGTAGACGTACGATTGACTGGTCAAGTAAGTTATCCTGTGAGATGGAGTAGAAAATCTCGCCCTCCTTGAGATTAGCTGGCCAGGACTAACGAATATGTTGGTGGTCGCGAAGGCGTTAAAGCAAAAATGACTCAATGCTTCTATCCGTTGCTTCATAAGAAAAAAAAAGAACTACCGTTCACACGCACAATGTATTTACTGTAGCAAAAATCGGGGGACAAAGGGAGTGATGGAGTCCCACTTCAATATGACAGGCCAGAGACTCCCCGGATACAATTCGCCAAACAATATGGAATTCGATTCGATGCGATCAATGTTGATGGAGCTTATAATAATACTAATTTATTAAGGTGCGCTCGAAAGAGCATTAACTACAAACCAAAGATACTTTAACACTCACTCACGGAGACCTGATTCAGAGTACAATAACAAAATCATAATAAAATTGAAATGATCTCCCGAACAGGGATTAGTTTTCACTGCTGTAATCAGACAAAGATTTTGTCCTCATCTGACATACTGTTATATGATACAGGGTACATTTCTGTCCGCATAATTCACACACACACCTTTCGTTCGGCGAATGAAAAAGCTTATTCTCACAAATCTTTTAATGAAATCCATGAATGGCCAATCTCGTAACGGTATGTCTGTGCTTCTGGTTCGGCTTTGTCCAGTTGCGGTCGATCATCGCTGATGTTCCATAAAAATCAATATCTATCTCTGTTCTCTTCGACCTCCTTCGTTCCAGTAATTTGTTGGATGCCTCAGTAGAAGGCAGACGTAGTCTTAGATCCTCCATAAAAAAGTTTCCTTGACAAGCACGTAAACAAGTCTAGATGGTACATATTTTCCCACCCTAAGGGCATGTTTTAGTAAACGAGCTTTCACCTTTCCTATGCGATCTAAGTCAGAGATGGTCAGATTTTCCCATATTAGTTTCAGACCGTAAGTAACTATGGGTGATATCATCGTATCAAAAATGGCTGTCTTCAGAGATAGTGCTGCAATGTTCTTTACCCTGCATATTGCTTTCGTGGCCTCTCCTGTCCTATCCTGGATGTAACGCCGGAAGGAGCTCGCTGTCGTTTGAAGGGTTACACCCAAATATTTGAACCTATTGAGTGTCGTTAGTGGTTTGTTGTGGAGAGTCAGTATGTGGTTTTGGAGCTTATGGAATACAGAAATTACGTAGAACTTTCTGAGTTAGCAACGATGCTCAATATGGATGTATTAGGAGTCATCAGTGTTAATGTGTTCTGAAGAGGATGAGCAATGGGCGTCTTCATTACGTAAATCATGAAACGCAATATAGTTTCTGCAATGATGTGAGTAGATTGATGATTTTAGGAATTAGGACTAGGATCATCTCAATGTATATACCAAGTGAATAGCACATGTGGATGAACTTGACTAGGTTTATGAAGCATAGAGTGACACAGTAGTCACGGTCAATACCAAGGATAATGTAGACTGCAAGTGATTTCAGTGCAAGAGTTGGAATAGTACTCAAAGATATGAGACAATAATGGGAAAATATCTTAAATCTAGTTTCAAGGGTTGGAATGCGGTACATTCTAACTTAATTCAACTGAGAAGAAATGTGAATAAAAATCTGACTCTGGATCATGCTATAATTAGTTTTCTACAATTTTATGGTTTCATTTCGAGGTGAATGAAGTATGCTAAGTACCACGTCCATTTCTCTCGAAATGCTAAACCAAACTTACCAGAATTCACTCACCACACGAAGCTACTCACAATACAATACAATACAATACAATCAATACTGATCTGCATTTAGGGTAGTCGCCCAGGTGGCAGATTCCCTATCTGTTGCTTTCCTAGCCTTTTCCTAAATGATTTCAAAGAAATTGGAAATTTATTGAACATCTCCCTTGGTAAGTTATTCCAGTCCCTAACTCCCCTTCCTATAAATGAATATTTGCCCCAGTTTGTCCCCTTGAATTCCAACTTTATCTTCATATTGTGATCTTTCCTACTTTTATAAACGCCATTCAAACTTATTCGTCTACTAATGTCATTCCACGCCATCTCTCCGCTGACAGCTCGGAACATACCACTGAGTCGAGCAGCTGTTTTTCTTTCTCGCAATTCTTCCCAACCCAAACATTGCAACAATTTTGTAACGCTACTCTTTTGTCGGAAATCACCCAGAACAAATCGAGCTACTTTTCTTTGGATTTTTTCCAGTTCTTGAATCAGGTAATCCTGGTGAGGGTCCCATACACTGGAACCATACTCTAGTTGGGGTCTTACCAGAGACTTACATGCCCTCTCCTTTACATCCTTACTACAACCCCTAAACACCCTCATAACCATGTGCAGAGATCTGTACCCTTTATTTACAATCCCATTTATGTGATTACCCCAATGAAGATCTTTCCTTATATTAACACCTAGATACTTACAATGATCTCCAAAAGGAACTTTCACCCCATCAACGCAGTAATTAAAACTGAGAGGACTTTTCCTATTTGTGAAACTCACGACCTGACTTTTAACCCCGTTTATCAACATACCATTGCCTGCTGTCCATCTCACAACATTTTCGAGGTCACGTTGCAGTTGCTCACAATCTTGTAACTTATTCATCACTCTATAGAGAATAACATCATCCGCAAAAAGCCTTACCTCTGATTCCACTCTTTTACTCATATCATTTATATATATAAGAAAACATAAAGGTCCGATAATACTGCCTTGAGGAATTCCCCTCTTAATTATTACAGGGTCAGATAAAGCTTCACCTACTCTAATTCTCTGAGATCTATTTTCTAGAAATATAGCAACCCAGAAGTCCCAAGCCAGTTACCTAAATAAATAACAAGTGTATCTGTATATGATGTGAAAGTTAACTAATAAGCAGTCGAGCAATAACATTTCTATTATCAGGTCTGTGTGGGATATATTATTGAATGAGGGTTACTCTAAACAGAACTGGGAAGAACATTTTGTTAAACAGTCTCCACTCTCGATTAGAAACGTGGGCAGTTTCGTTTCGGCGCCTAAAGGCGTTCACATATTTAGATTAGATCCTACTCAACAAAACTCCGTTCGATTGCTCTGTTATTTCTTTCGATCTGTATATGAGTAGTGGAGAATAACTCAGAAAAAACATCTCTTGACTTGAACTAGATCGTAAAATATCAATTAAAAGTTTGTTAATTCCCACTGACTAGACCAGATGGACTTGACATCAGCAGCAAGTATATTGTATGCTTTGTATATCGTATTCTACTGTTCATCCTTATGAATTAAATATGGCATATAGTTACATTAACCTCCTTCTCCCTTGATGTATTTCATTCTACAGATCGTAAGTAATGTGTCCCTCGATACCAGTTGTCTTACGACTATAATTATTACCTTTCTGCGAAGCAGTGCCACTATATATTGTAGAAAGGTTCTATTTTAACACAGCACTCATTTCCAATTTTAGACAACTGTGATACGGTACTGGTCAAACTAAATGGCGAATAAGGTGCTCAGTTTCAACGAACACAAAACTCTAGCATACGTTTTGATTTCCAGCTGCGTCATGACGCTCATGTTACACCATTGGGATAGCCACGCTTAAAAGAATGAAAGGAATTTTAAACTAATGACACCTATTTACCAACAACTTTCGACTAACTCTCCTATTTACTTATCTTCTAATTTTTGTTTTCTTTTCTCATTCCATAACATTAGTATCCGATCTAGTTCCATACTTCAAATTCCACTAAATCAAACGAATTAATATAATAATTCCTTTCTGGTTACTGCATCGAGACTTTAGAATACACTCCCAATGGACATTCGGCACTTCCTCTCATACATTCAAATCTGCCTGCCGACAGCTTTCTTGGGCACACTAAATTGAACTGTGTGAACAGGGGCGTAGTCAATGGGAGGTTACTAAGGTGTTAGAAAACGCCATGGAATGTTTCTTCTTCTTTATCTGTTTACCCTCCACAGTCGGTTTCCCGTCGGACTCAGTGAGGGATCCCCCCTCTACCGCCTCAAGGGCAGTGTCCTGGAGCTTTAGACTCTGGGTCGGGGGATACAACTGGGGAGGATGACCAGTACCTCGCCCAGGCGATGGGACTTGCGGGAGGATGGGAAGATTGGAAGGGATAGACTAGGAAGAGGGAAGGAAGCCTTAAGTTAGGTACCATCCCGGCACTTGCCTGGAGGAAAAGTGGGAAGCAACAGAAAACCACTTCCAGGGCGGCTGAGGTGGGTATCGAACCCACATCTACTCTGTTGACCTCCTGAGGCCGAGTGGACCCCGTTCCAGCCCTCGTACTACTTCAACATTTCGTGGCAGAGCAGCGAATCGAACCCGGGCCTCCGGGGGTGGCAGCTAATTACACTAACCACTACACCACAAAGGCGGGCCATGGAATTTTTACAAAAGAAAAACAGAAACTGACAATAAAAATGTGAAAGTAGACTCACATTCAAATTTGAACATTCACAGAGATGTAATTGTAAAACCTACAACACTCCAGAATTTGTTTTCAAAGAAGCCCCAAAATTTGAATTTTAGATTGTACTCTAAATATACCGTTTGCTGCAAAACTGTTGACCTTGATCATATTGTTCTTGTTCCGTATTTTTAATGTAAAATTTGCAGTGTACGGGTACTGCAATCTGATTATCAATGCACATTAACATATTTCACTGACATCAGTGTCACTATATTTACACCTATTCATGCATGCACCACACACTCTCAAGCACATTCATTATGTCCTATCATCATATTATAACTATAACCCCCTCCCCTCCCCCCATGGATCGGTACTGGCTACGATACTGTGTGTAAGTCATTCTGTGTATGTTTTTTTTTTTTTTTTTTTTTTTTTTGCTAGTTGCTTTACGTCGCACCGACACAGACAAGTCTTATGGCGACGATGGAATAGGAAAGGCCTAGGAGTTGAAAGGAAGTGGTCGTGGCCTTAATTAAGGTACAGCCCCAGCATTTGCCTGGTGTGAAAATAGGACACCATGGAAAACTATCTTCAGGGCTGCTGACAGTGGGATTCGAACCCACTATCTCCTAGATACAAGCTCACAGCCGCGTGCCCCTGACCGCACGGCCAACTCGCCCGGTGTGTATGTTGTGTGAATGGGTTTATGCACTCCAGTCATTATTATTATTCCTCTGTTTATTCTTATTTTTAATATTATCACTCTCATTGTCTTACTAATTTATAACATGATCCTAATTGTTTATATTTCGATCTTGGCCGTGCGGCTGTGGGCACGAAGCTGTGAGCTTGCATCCGGGAGGTAGTGAGTTCGAACCCTACTGTCGCCAGCCCTGAAGATAGTTTCCCTGTGGTTTCCCATTTTCACACTAGGGAAAATGCTGGGACTCTACCTTTCTTAAGGCGAAGGCAGCTTCCTTCCCAGTTATAGGCCTTTCCTATTCCATCGTCACCGTAAAATCTATCTGTGTCGGTGTGACATAAAGCAAATAGCAAAATAAAATTAAAATTATATACTTTGATCATGTTGTTTCGTAATGAATCTATATATATAAAATAAGAGTTTTGTCTGTACATAGTTCAGAATTTAAAAAAAATGGTATTTCTGTATCGTTCATGTCCACAGTAACAAGGAAATGCACTTTTTTCTTTTCCGTAATTCCCGTCCGTCCGTCCGTCTGTCTGTCTGTCTGTCTGTCTGTCTGTCTGTATGTATGTATGTACACGCATCACGAGAAAACGGCTGAAGAGAATTTAATGAAAATCGCTATGTAAAGTCGGGGGATGAGCCACTACAATCTAGGCTATTAATCATTTTATTTACGCTGAGTGAAATGGTAGTTTAGGGGAAGGCCTAAAATTTAATTCTCAAATATTTATATTTTAAGTGGTCCTGTCGATATATACTACATAACTAAAGTAACATAGAATTAAATTTCCGATCATTTATGTCTTATACAATTTTACCGTACCGGCTATGATAACACTGATATTCATTCATTTCGATTTTTGTTGCTAACTCCACATCAACGCCGAGCCACGAGAAAATGGGTGAACAGAATTTAATGAAAATCAGTATATAGAGTCGGGAAAGAAAAAACTGTAGTCTAAGCTATAAACAATTTTACTGAACCTGGGTGCAATGGTAGTTTAGGGGTAGGCGCCTAAAATTTAAGTTTTAAATACTTTCGTTATGGCTTCTATAGAAAAGTACTACATTACAAAATTTATAGAGAATACAATTTCCGATCATTTATGTTTTATTCAGTTTTACCGTACCGACTGTGATAAGAGTACTACCGGTATTTCAGAGTTGGAAGAAAACTAAATGCGAAGGCCTACAATATCGAAAGCGCATAACATTGATCAACAATAACATTACATTGCTCATTGTTTGCTGTGATGTCCTTTGCCTCTTATCGTGCCCTCAACTCCGATAGATGGGATTACTGTTACGTACTGAGTATAACAGCCTGACTCAATATTTCTCTAGCATGGCATTCCTCTGGTTCATACATTGTCTGATACTGCTGGTACGTAACACACTGGTTCATCAGTATTCCAGCTATTCGTTCCCTACTCTGACGCGCTGTTTTGAATGAGCAGTGTGCAGATTTGGCAGAGGCTCACTTAGTAATAGTAGTATGAACTGGTCTAGAATTACAATTTAGGCCTATTCCAAATTATAGCACTACAATTCGCTAAATAATTCAAAATTCAACCCTGAAAAGAGACGTTACTTAAGAAACGCGTCTTCCTCTTCACTTTTATTAAATTCTACATTCATTTTGTTCCAAATTAGCAGTGAACATGGGTTTTCTCCTCTGGTTTGGAGGAAAAATTTGCCTCCAAGTCAGTTAGATTTTTCTGCCACCATTGTAGTGAAATGAGATTTTCCGACTCAACGGGTACTCCTAGGAAAGAGATTAGTGAAAGAGCATAGATTTGTCCTCCTGAGACTCTCCGCTATTCGACCCCCCCCCCCCCGCCCCCGACGAGAAAAGACGAAGAGTGTTCACGGATCAAGGCTGTGCGGCTTGGCCATTCCAGCTCTAGAACTTTGGACTGTTAGATCGGCAGCGTAGTACTGTTCGTTAAAAGTGAGAAAATGCGTGGTTTTTCATTTGATCGAGTATTTCATATTGCTTTAAATCGCGCCATTCCTACTGACGTCATTTCACTTGGGAAAACCACTAAGGCAGTCTTTCTGAGAATGTATAAAAGCAGGTGGAGAGTGAGTGTCTGCCATTATAATGAAAACTCCCCATCCTGATTGTGACTGATAGTAGGCAAGCAACCGAGCTCGATAGCTGCAGTCGCTTAAGTGAGGCCAGTATCCAGTAATCGGGAGATAGTGGGTTCGAGCCCCACTGTTGGCAGCCCTGAAGATGGTTTTCCTTGGTTTCCCATTTTCACAACAGGCAAATGCCAGGGCTGTACCTTAATTAAGGCCGAGGCCGCTTCCTTCCACTTCCTAGGCTTTTCCTATCCCATCGTCGCCATAAGACCTATCTGTGTCGGTGCGACGTAAAACAAATAGCAAGTAAAGTAGGCAAGCAGACCTACCATCACAATGAAAATTCCCTAACCCAGTCTTCATATGAGAAAAGACGTTTGGTGACTTCCCCGTCACGTTTCTAGGGTAACGTTGCTATGCAATATAATACAATCTTACTCACAAGGTGTACACTACTTAACATAGAATTCTGGATACAATGTAGAATTCCGTAGCGAAGCACGGGTACATCAGCTAGTAATTATATAAAACACAGAACTGTAGTAAATTAGTTTACATTTCCTGCTATCAATTATAGGAATATTATTATACATTTATTTCACTTGACCATTTGGTGCAGTTATTTAGATAGCATTATTTGTATTAAATAATTTTAATTATAGTTGTCTTCAGAAAACAGCATTGCGCATCTGTCCATAGTATTTACCTTTTCTAGAATTAATTTTCGTTGCCATTTGTTCCCCAAAGCAGCATTATTATTGAAAGTGGTTATGTGTAAGAAAGGACCGTGAGCCCTAACTTCGCCACAAATGTAAGTCAAGATTAAATGAAATAAATCCCTAGTTTACCGGGCGAGTTGGCCGTGTGGTTAGGGACGCGCATCCGTGAGCTTGCATCCGGGAGATAGTGGGTTCGAGCCCCACTGTCGGCAGCCCTGAATATGGTTTTTCGTCGTTTCCCATTTTTACACCAGGCAAATGCTGGGGCTGTTCCTTAATTAAGGCCACGACCACTTTAGTTCCCACTCCTAGGCCTTTCCTCTCCCAACGTCACCATAAGACATATCTGTGTCGACGCGACGTAAAACAGATTGTAAAAAAAATCCCTAGATATTTTTTTCCTTTTAGTTCAGTAAGCTACTATTTATGACAAACCATCTTTGTTTCCCGACTACAACATGGATTTACGAGTAGTTTTAAGATCTGGAACTAAACTCTTAGGGTAACTACTGTATAGAGGTAGATGAAGGGAAATAATTGTAACGTTAGTTAGTGGCCTTTATTAGTAACATCAGGTTCCGCGAGATTTTGATTTAGGAGATATTATTTTCCCAAGCTGCCTGCTGCCATTTCTTGATGGATACAGTACTTTTGGATCCGTCTAATGGCACAGGCCAGAGCAAAGTGTAGCATCCACCGAAGTCCCAGTCTCATCCATGGCTGTGACAGTATGGAAGCTGCTGGGGTGTGGGTGGTGCTCAGTAATGCCATTCACTGCACGGCCAGTGCGTTCGAGTGTCATGAAAGGTGTTGCTCACAGGGTTAGTTGTGCTGCAGTAGTACAGTCTGGCCCAGTGAGGAAAGCAATGGCAAACTACCTCACTCCTCGTCTTGCCTAGTACTCCTCATTTTGGTACTGCCATTGGTTTTTGTGGTTTCCATATAACTGCATATCCTTTGGCGGCGCTATTTGAGGATCCAACCAGCCTCTGGGCTGATGACCTAACAGACAGACAGATTTTCCCAAGGAAGGTAACACTTAGTATATGAGCCAATTGTTCGTGAAACTTGTAGTGCCAAGGCTAGTTTGATAGACGAAATGTGACCGTTGATTAATGAGACCATTATCTCAATACCAATGCAAAGAGCTGAATTCAGAATTTTTAATAGTACATTTATTATTTTATTATTACAACTTCCCCCATGCGGAGGCTGCCACAAGGACAAAGTATGTCGACTACACAGTATTTTGTCTTCTAAGTTACTGTTGACTTTGCTAGTGTGCCAGGAGAAAAATGACCACAAGGCTCAGGAATAAATTTGCAATACGGTTCTTCAGATGTTATATAGATGATTACGGAGTATGGTCACTGAACCTCGTATTGCGGCGATAGCGATGTCGTGAAGTCGTGTCCGGCTGAGACCGAGAGAATCACATAGCTATACAAAAAATTTAGGGGTTGTGCATCGAGCTCCGATCATGAGTCCATGGACGGAAATATTGTCTAGGTGATATTTATCTTTATAGTAGTTTACAGTTGGCTGGTAAATTGACTATTTTTCGGCGTCCACCTCTTCGGCCTGGCCAACGTGCATATTTCATTTCCATACAACGTTTAGACAACATATCTAATAAAGTCCTTGTGTTGCTATTTGTTGGTGGATGCAGTATCCTCAATTCAATCTGTTAGCACAGAGCAGAACAATATAAAGCTCCTACCGAAGTCTGTCTTATTCTATGTGTATGTATGTTCAGTCGTCAGCCCTAAAGCTGGTTGGATCCTCAACATAGATGGCCTAGGCATCACTGAAGAGGCGTACTAGGGAAATGAGGAGTGAGGTAGTTTCCCGTTGGTTTCCTCACCGAGCCAGAAGTTGCTATTACTTTTCAGCCTGCCAAGTCCACTGAAATGCATGCACCAACCGACCCTATGAGCAACATTTTCACACCATTCATAACAGGGACTGGCTGCATAAGGAATGGCATTACTAGCTTCGCTCATACCTCAGTCACTTTCATATTGTCAAAGCCAATGATACGATAGGGACAGATCAATGAAAGTAACAAAATTGCTCTAGCCTCTACCACAAGACATAGTACACTGTATATACTACGTCCCGCCAGCAAAGGCTGGAACAATGGTTATGAACTTAAAACAATCACTGGATCCGACCCGCAACGCCCCACCTTCCCAGATACTGTTGTTACTTGTTGATGGTAATGATGCTTGTTGTTTAAAGGAGCCTATCATCAAAGGTCTTCGGCCCGAATTTCCCAGAAACTAACTTAAAACAATGGTATATACTGACCAACGCACTGCTTCCAAAGCACAATCCTGAATCGATGATGCTTGTTGTCTAAAGGGTCCAAAATCCAGATCAACGGCCCCTCATAATGGTACTTATCGTTGGTAAAGTAGAACCATGGTATTTCTCATGTAGTGGTACTAATCGCAAGTAATGTAGACTCACGGTGTTTCACACATTGTGGTACTGCTGATAAGTAATGTACAGACCTGTCTGTGAAGGTGTGACGTAAAAGAAGAAATTGCTTTGGCCTCATCCAAAGGACAGTTAAAAAAATACTGCACTCATTAAAAATTAGCGACAGGATATAAAAGTGCTGAACCAAACGGTAATGGTCCTCACATTGTATCATATACTTCCTAATTTAGTGATAAATTTTCCTGTGAGGTCGTTGGATGGGATTTAAATGACGTTCTGTTCCTTTTGTAACATAACTCTCCAAATTATGGCAACACTGATAAGGTTAAGATGAAACTTAAAGCTGTTTTAACATTATAAAGCAGCACACGATGTTTTATGGCCCATGTTAGAGCACGCTAATGTCCTTGTTGAACGTATACAGTAACAGCTGGCCAGGTCACCCCGTTCTGACATTGGCCATACATCGTCCTACAGGCCACTGGAACGACGTTATGGTAGGTCGGGACCGGTGTCATGTATTAAACATCTCCACCTCGTGGAATGTCTGAACAGTTAAATAGAAGTACAGCTAGTTACGGCAGTAATATAATATTTCCTACTATAATAATGGGATTACAACAAGCACAATTAAATGAGAAAGTTGTTCTGATTTGGGCAGATTAATGTATATCTGATTAATAACAGTGTTATCGCTTTTATATGATATTGTTCTTTTGCCACTAAATACTTCTCAAGGTTTTCGGAGACGCTGAGGTGCCGGAATTGGGTCCCGCCGCAGTTCTTTTAAGTGCCAGTAAATCTACAGACTCGGGTCTTACGTATTTGAGCAGCTTCAAATACCATCGGACCGAGCCAGGATTGAACATGCCTGGTTGGGGTCAGAAGGCCAGGACCTCAACCATCTGAGCGACTCAGCCCGGCTTATCGCATTTGTATCTCACTACTCTACTTACTAAGGCTTCGGGAAATGACGAGGTACAGGAACTTTATCACACGTGAGTTCTTTTTCATGCCAGTAAATCTTCCGCTACGGCGCTGGAGTATCTCAGCACCTTCAAATACGATCAGACAGAGCCCCGATCGAACTCGTTATCTTGTGTTCAGAAGACCAGTGCTCTGCCGTCTGAGCCCTGATATAGCTACTGATTTGAATAATAATAATAATAATAATAATAATAATAATAATAATAATAATAATAATAATAATAATAATAATAATCTATCTATATAAATAAAATTGTTTCTGTTTGTCTGTTTGTCTGTCTGTTTGTCTGTTCCACCATCACGTCGAAACGGCTGGATAGATCTCAACCAAACTTCATATTTAGAGTATACTGACCCCGGGGAAGGTTTCGATATGCATATCATTTTAAAATCTTTGAAAAGACGGGGGTTTTATAGGAAAAACGGTTTTCCTCCATTTTCTCTTATACTATTATAGGCAAAATATCGAATTTGTCGTATAAGGACGAGACAAAGCTCAATTTAATCCTCTTGACGCAAAGAACAAAACTCGGTAAGCCCTACGGGCCCGAAAACCATGTTTTAAGGCCCTAAAACCAACCTTTACGGAGATATTGGCACCACACTACCCCTGCTCTAGGAATCGGATAAAGAAATGAACTGCCGTAACCATGGCAACGTCAGCTCCAGGATTCTAGAGCAGTGAGATTATGCATGTACGTTTGGGCATAGCTGTCAACCAAAATAGGTACAAATAAGACTTAATATCTGGGAAAAAAATATACTGTTGTGTAAGGCACTCATAGGACTCCTTTGGGCGGGGATGGAAAGGGGGTGAAGAACGAGTGTAAAAATCTATATAAATAAAATTGTTTCTGTTTGTCTGTTCCACCATCAAGTCGAAACGGCTGGATAGATCTCAACCTAACTTCATATTTAGGGTATACTCATCCCGGAGAAGGTTTTGATATGCATATCATTTTAAAATCCTTGAATAGACAGGGGGTTTATAGGAAAACCAGAATGGTTTTTCCACCATCACGTCGAAACGGCTGGATAGATCTCAACCAAACTTCATATTTAGAGGATACTCATCGCGGGGAAGTTTTCCATATGCATATCATTTTAAAATATTTGAATATATGGGGGGTTTATAGGAAAATCAGAATGGTTTTTCCACCATCACGTCGAAACGGCTAGATGGATCTCAACCAAACATTGTATTTAGAGTATACTAATCCCGGGGAAGGTTTAGATATGCATATCATTTTAAAATCCTTGAATAGACGGGGGGTTTATAGGAAAACCAGAGTGGTTTTCCCACCATCACGTCGAAACGGCTGGATAGATCGCAGCCAAACTTCATATTTAGAGTATACTCATCCCAGGAAAGGTTCCAATATGCATATAATTTTAAAATCTTTGAATAGACGGGGTGTTTATAGGAAAACCACAGTGGTTTTCCTCTATTTTCTCTTATACTATTGATTTTCTGTAAACTTCGTTTACCGTACGTGAAACGTCTCTTCATTATAAACAACTTTCGTTATGTTCATAATTTACCTTACTCTTCACATGACGGAGAAATTTACAATTTTCTGCTGGTATCATGCTCTGCATTTAGTGACCGACAGACCGACAACGAACCTACAGGTTACCATGGCAACGTCTCTGACTGCATGCCAGTAGGGAAGTAACGTATTGCCATTTTCCTCATCATGCTTTTAAATTCGTGGTTGTTCCTTGGGTAGATGGCAAGAGAGGCATCAATCGGCTCATCTGCGGGATATTGGCGGAATATCGTTGGAGGTTATAACCGCCCTCGAATAGATTAAGTAATAACACCATTAGTCATCTTCATATTTGTTTACCTAAGAATCACTGAACCTAAATTTCTCCTCTGTTAGCGCTTTATTATATCCATAACTCACGGCATTTATTTATTTGTCGTTATCCGGCTGTCCTCAGTTATAATCCATTTTCTATTAGTTTCAACATTCTTAACTGTATTATTTTCTTCCTTAATTACGCCGTATGTACGTGAATGCTAGAAACTACTGGATGCATTTCCACCAAGATTCGTATTTAGAATACACCTGTCCTTGATAGGTTTCAGGGCAAATATTGTTTCTAAATCCCTGAACTAACTGGGGGTTTATACGAAACCGAAACAGTGATTTTGCACTTCCAAAAAATATACACAACAAAAGTTTATGGAAGTCTACCTACCTTGGTAGAAATTAATGTCTAAACCTTTTTTTCTCATGTGCATCATTTCGATACGAGGATCAATAAGGGAGATATCATTAAAGGACCGTTTTTCTGTACAAGTCCCATCGGACTTAACTCACGAGCGGGTGCGTGTAAAGCGTATTCCTTACAACTTGAAAACTACTGAAGACATTCGAAGCAAAATTTATATTTAGCATCCACCTGTCCAAAGGTAGGTTTTAAACGTAAATAACATTTCATGTTCCGGAATGGACTGGCGGTTTATAAGGAACCGAAATGGTGATTTTACTCTTCCACAATATATACAGAACAAGACCAACCTGACTGGAAATCGACCAAACCTGATGGAATTCCACCTCTAAACCTTTTTTTTCATGTGCATTTTTTCGTCAGGAGGATTAATAAGGGAGATATCATGAATGGTCACTTTTGCAGGTTAAGTCCGGCGGACATAGCCCAAAAGGTGTTTTACATGGAGCAGATTCCTTATCTATATAAATCAAATCGTAACGACTGTGTACCTCTACACTGACTATTTTGGCGAAATTTTCGTACAGCTTTCCGTTTAAGGGGTAATAATAACAATCTCCATAATTTTTGATTTCCTGAAAGTCCTAATTTTTACCCGCCTCGCCCAAAATCCACATTGTGGCATAATCTGCCAGAAGAATAATAGAGACTGAAAGGTTAGTCTATATCAGAACACACCAAAGGGAATTAAGGGCTGAGAGCTACATTCACCTTAAAGACGCCCTGAGGAAGGACGAGGGTAACATGGCAGATTTGGGACGGTTAGTCATTTTACCGTCCACTTTCACTGGAGGACCCCGATATATGCACGAGCGATCTCAAGATGCACTCTGTTATGTGCGAAAATACTCATGTCCAGATCTTTTTATTACAGCTACAACTAATCCAAAATGGGAAGAAATTGGTAATGCCGTATATAATGGTCAGTCAGCGAATGATCGTCACGACATTATTACACGTGTATTTCACATGAAATTAAAATCTCTCATGGACTTACTAACCAGAGAACAAATATTTGGGCCAACTCTTTGTTTTATGTACTCTGTTGAATGGCAAAAGCGTGGCTTGCCTCACGCCCACATATTATTATGGCTTGAGGACAAGATACGACCCGTCGATATTGATAAGGTTATTAGTGCTGAATTTCCAGATCCTGATAAAGATCCACAGCTTTTTAACATAGTTAAATGTCACATGGTCCATGGACCATGCGGATCTTTCAACGTAGGCTCACCATGTATGAAAGGTGGACGATGCTCAAAACGATACCCACGAGCATTCGTCAATGAAACTGTCACAGGGAACGATGGGTACCCATCCTACAAGCGCAGGATTCCTTCTATGGGTGGCTTCACTGCACGCCTTATGATAAATGGACAGGATATGGAAGTGGATAATAGATGGATAGTGCCATACTGTCCTGTTTTGTCTAGGGTATTCAAAACACACATCAATGTTGAATACTGTAGCAGTGTTAAGTCCATCAAATACATCTGTAAGTACATCAACAAAGGAAGCGATCAGGCAGTCTTAGGTTTGCAAGACAAAAATGATGAAGTGTGCCAGTATCAGAGCGGAAGGTACATATCCAGCTCAGAAGCAGTTTGGCGAATTCTTTCATTTCCTATCCATGAAAGGTATCCTCCAGTAATGCATTTAGATGTTCATCTACAAAATTTTCAAAGAATTGTCTTTACTGCAGAAACGGCTCATGACATAGTAGAAAATCCACGTAACACCACCTTAATGGCATTCTTTAACTTATGTCAGACAGATGATTTTGCTAAGACACTGTTGTATGAAGACGTTCCCTCTTACTATACGTATAACAAACAGCAAGGTACATTTGTAAGAAGAAAGAAAGGAGTACCTGTGGTAGCATTTTCGGGCGTTAGAAAGCAGCACGTAATTAGCCGAGTGTATGCAGTCCATCCTAATAATTCCGAGTGCTTCTATTTACGCATGCTTCTGTTCACTGTCAGGGGACCAACATCCTTCACTGACCTTCGCACCGTCAATGGCATACTTCACCCTACATATCGGAGTGCATGCAAAGCCCATGGATTACTCCTGGATGACTCTCAATGGGAAGAGACACTGAAGGAGGCGATAGTTTCACAAAGCCCAGCAAAACTTCGCCGGCTTTTTGGCATATTGTTAGTCTTTTGCAGTCTCTCTGATCCGTTGGATCTGTGGAACAAATATAAGGAGAGCCTAGCAGAAGATTTCTTACGACAACTTTCCCCCTGTAACGACGGTACTGCTCATGAAATGATCGCCCATGTGGAAGACAGATGTCTTCAAGACCTCGAAGAATACGTTCTATCGATTGGCGGTCAGCCTTTGAACATTTACGGCCATCCTTCCCCTCAGATCTTACAAACGTTAAATGCTGACTATCTCAGGGAAACAAATTACAATAAAGAAGCGTTAAGGTCTTTTGTTCTATTAAATGAACCAAAACTTACAGATGAACAGACTGTAGTATATCGGGAAATATTAAACTGTGTTAGAAATAAGGAAAGTAGAATGTTTTTCTTAGACGCTCCGGGCGGAACTGGAAAAACATTCCTGATTAACTTACTGTTGTCTAAGATCAGACAGGATAGTAAGATTGCTGTAGCAGTAGCCTCTTCGGGGCTCGCAGCCACTCTTTTACCCGGTGGCAAAACTGCTCACTCGATGTTTAAAGTGCCTATAGATCTTGACTGCACAGAGTCACCAATATGTAACATCACAAAACAAAGTAACATATCCAAGGTTCTGCAAGACTGCAGTCTTATAATTTGGGATGAATGCACTATGGCTCACAGAAAGGCGATTGAAGCAGTTGACCGAACGCTGCGGGACATCCGAAACAGTGATAACTTCTTTGGAGGTGTCCCTATCCTCTTTTCTGGTGATTTTCGTCAAACGTTACCAGTTGTTCCAAGAGGGAGCAGAGCAGATGAAGTGAACGCTTCATTAAGGAGATCATCACTTTGGCCAAATATCAAAAAACTGTCTCTGACACAGAATATGAGGGTACATCTAGGTGGTGATGAAAACATACATACATTCACTGAAATATTGTTGTCGATTGGGAACGGCTCACTGGTAGACAGTAACGGGATCATTACTCTTTCTGATGAATTTTGTTTGTCGCTTTCTAACCTTGAAGCTCTCATTTCATCGGTGTACCCGGACGTAGAAAATATTAGGAGCAAACCCATCTCATGGCTCTGCTGCAGAGCGATCTTAACTCCAACTAATGAACAAGCGGCGTACATTAATTCGACTATCCTCACAATGTTCCACGGCGAGGAGACAGTTTATACGTCTGTCAATGAAGTAATCAACTCTGACGACGCAGTTCACTATCCTCCTGAGTTCCTGAATTCTATAACGGCTCCGGGGCTTCCATCGCACAAAATTACCTTAAAGATCGGCGCACCAATCATACTCATGCGCAATCTCAGGCCACCTAATTTGTGCAATGGGACAAGACTTCAGGTAAACGCCCTCCACAAACATGTGATAGAGGCAACTATCATGACTGGATGCGGTGAAGGAGAGTCAGTTCTTATCCCGCGGATACCACTAATCCCAACCAACTACCCGTTTGAGTTCAAGCGTCTGCAGTTTCCAGTCAGCCTCTGCTTTGCGATGACTATTAATAAATCCCAAGGCCAGACGTTGAGTATTGCTGGACTTGACCTCAGATCACCCTGCTTTTCCCACGGGCAACTGTACGTCGCATGTTCCCGAGTCAGCAGCAGCAAGTCCCTGTTTATATGTGCACCAGAAAATAAAACACGAAACATTGTTTATCAAGAGGTTCTTCAATGACTCTGTTCTTCCTTCGCTTCAGTACGTGTACTGGTGACAAATTAAATGAAATTGATCCCATAAACGAATAGACTCCTAATTATGGGAAGATCATCAGTGTTACTTAATTTTTCCAAGCACACTGTTGATTATCTGGAAGTAGAAATGGGGGCATGCCAACATAATGAAAACTGGCCAAATCGACACTGACTGGGAATAGGGAAGAAGACCTACGTTAAAATGGGAATTCTCCGAATTGACTGCGATTGGCCCTAGGTAAGGGGGTCTGCCCTTAAAATGAAAACTCTCGAGCTTGATTGACACTGGTGGTAGGCAAGGGGGAGTGCTATTATAATTAAAACTCCTCAACTCGATTGTGAATTGCAGTAGGTAAGGGGCTTGCTATTATAAAAATCCTTCCCAATTCGACTATGACTGGAAATAGGAAAGGAGATCGGCCGTTATAATAGCAACTTCAAACTCGACTGTGACTAGCACTGGTAAACTCTACCAGCATTGATGATGAAAACTCCCCATTTTGAATGTGACTGGTAGTAGGCAAGGGGAACTGCTACTATAATTAAAACTCCTCAACTCGATTGTGACTCGCAGTAGGCAAGCGGGACTACCATTATAACCAAACCTCGCCAATTACACTATGACTGAATATAGGAAAGAGGGCTGTGGCTATCGATAGGCAAGTGGGCCGGCCATTATAATGAAACCTGCGCAAGTCCATTGTGACAGGCAATAAGAGAAAGTATGCCTGACATCATAACTAAAGGGTGTATTCTGCCCGAAGGCAGGTCCGAACCTCCGTAGAGGTGTGCCTGAGCCGGAGTTTACGTACGGTAGGGTGGCCAGTCCCTTTCCGCTCCTCCATTCCCTTAACCCCACCCAACAGCGCGTGGCAACCCATCCAAATCTTGACCACGTCCAGTGTTGCTTAACTTCGGAGATCTCACAGGATCCGGTGCTTCAACACGGCTACGGCCGTTGGCTGTCATCATAACCAAAGCTGCTCAAATCTACTGTCTGTAGCGGTAGGGAACCTTCCACCTCGACTGTGACTGGCAATAGGCAAGAGGATCTGCCACTGTAATGAAAATACCCCACGTCGGTTGTGACTGGCAGAAGGTAAGGGGGCCTGCCAATATAATTTTAACTCCTCAACTCAATGTTTTTCGCAGTAGACAAACTGGAATAATATTACAATGAAAACTGTCCAACTTCGTTGTGACTGCCAATACGCAAGGGGGCCTGGCAATATAATCAAAACACGATAACCGGAAATAGGAAAGAAGATCTGCCGTTATCATGGGAACCCCCAAATTGACTGGGTTTGGCAGTAGCAAGGGGACCTACTTTTATAACCCACACGCCCGAACACATTTTTGATTGGTAATAGGCAAGAAGGCTTGACATTGTCATGAAAAGTCGCCAACTTGATACTAACTGGCCATAGGCAAGCGGAAATGCCATTTCAATGAAAACTTCGCAAATCAACAGTGACTGGGGATAGCAAAGACGACCTATAATGATAATGGGAACCTTGAAATTCGATTGTGACCGCCTGCCCACCAGTGGGCCTGCCATTATATTGAAGAACCCTAAATACATTTCGCTAACAGTAGACAAATGGGCCTTCTTTTCTAACCGAAACTTTCCAACTCATCTGACTGGGAATAGCAAAAATGATCTACCGTAATAACGGAAACCCTCCACCTCGACTGTGACCGGCACTAAGTAAGCAACCGAGCTCGATAGCTGCAGTCGCTTAGGTGCGGCCAGTATCCAGTAATCGGGGGATAGTGGGTTCGAGCCTCACTGTCGGCAGCCCTGAAGATGGTTTTCCGTGGTTTCCCATTTTCACACCAGGCAAAAGCCGGGGCTGTACCTTAATTAAGGCCACGGCCGCTTCCTTTCACTTCCTAGGCCTTTCCTATCCCTTCATCGCCATAAGACATATCTGTGTCGGTGCGACCTAAAGCAAATAGCAAAAAAATAAGTAAGCAGAACTGTCATTATAATTAAAACTCCCAACTCGACTCTGACTTCTACTCGAACTCCCCAATTGGACTAATACTGTCGGTAGACAAGTCCGCTTGCCATTATAGTTAAAACTCCCCAACTGATTATCACTGGAAAAAGGAAACAAGATATCCCATTGTAATGGGAACTCTCCAACTCGACAGCGACTGGAAGTACACACGGTGGCCTGGCATTAAAACAGAAAAACTCCATCACGTTTTTGATTGCTAACACCCAAGGCCACCTGCGATTTCATGATACTTCCCCAACTACACTATGACTGGAAATAGGGAAGGTATTTTCATTATAATGGCACGTTCCCTTTACTACTGTCAGTCGCAGTCGAATTCGAGTGCTATCATGATGCCGTGTCATAAGAGGCGACTACAAGCAACCTCAGGGGCTGTTAAGTAGGGAGTATGGGTTGGCGATCGCGGGGCCTTAGCTGAGTCCTGACATTGCTTCTGTTTCCTTGTGCTAGGCTTCTCACTTTCATCTATCCTTTTCGACCTCCCTTGGTCAACTTTCGTTCTATTTCAACTCGCACGGTATTACGTGTGGAGGCCTTTCATTTTCACGCCCTTTGTGGCGAGGGGGGGAGTGATATATACAAATAATCGAAAATAGTGTCGAATCCATAGATTTCGGGGTCGCTGACATGAATACTGACACTTTGGATTTTTTAAAGTTCAACTTCAGCCCCCTTTGCGGTGGGGGCGTACAAATATAACCTACTATGTGGAAAAAGTACTGTGGGAGCAAGACGCCCCTAGAACCCCTCGGTAGGGGGGTGAAATATAATATATATATTAATAAATTGAAGTCGCTTTGGAGACTCACCTAAGGGTCCGTGGTCGCGAGCCCACCCTGCCAAGTTACGGGCCTACTCACTGCCTTTACAGTAATTTACGGAGGAATCCGTATACAATGTAGAGTACCGTAGCGAAGCACGGGTACATTTGCTAGTAATCTATATAAATAAAATTGTTTCTGTTTGTCTGTTTGTCTGTCTGTTTGTCTGTTCCACCATCACGTCGAAACGGCTGGATAGATCTCAACCAAACTTCATATTTAGAGTATACTGACCCCGGGGAAGGTTTCGATATGCATATCATTTTAAAATCTTTGAAAAGACGGGGGTTTTATAGGAAAAACGGTTTTCCTCCATTTTCTCTTATACTATTATAGGCAAAATATCGAATTTGTCGTATAAGGACGAGACAAAGCTCAATTTAATACTCTTGACGCAAAGAACAAAACTCGGTAAGCCCTACGGGCCCGAAAACCATGTTTTAAGGCCCTAAAACCAACCGTTACGGAGATATTGGCACCACACTACCCCTGCTCTAGGAATCGGATAAAGAAATGAACTGCCGTAACCATGGCAACGTCAGCTCCAGGATTCTAGAGCAGTGAGATTATGCATGTACGTTTGGGCATAGCTGTCAACCAAAATAGGTACAAATAAGACTTAATATCTGGGAAAAAAATATACTGTTGTGTAAGGCACTCATAGGACTCCTTTGGGCGGGGATGGAAAGGGGGTGAAGAACGAGTGTAAAAATCTATATAAATAAAATTGTTTCTGTTTGTCTGTCTGTTTGTCTGTTCCACCATCACGTCGAAACGGCTGGATAGATCTCAACCAAACTTCATATTTAGGGTATACTCATCCCGGAGAAGGTTTTGATATGCATATCATTTTAAAATCCTTGAATAGACAGGGGGTTTATAGGAAAACCAGAATGGTTTTCCCACCATCACGTCGAAACGGCTGGATAGATCTCAACCAAACTTCATATTTAGAGGATACTCATCGCGGGGAAGTTTTCCATATGCATATCATTTTAAAATATTTGAATATATGGGGGGTTTATAGGAAAATCAGAATGGTTTTTCCACCATCACGTCGAAACGGCTGGATGGATCTCAACCAGACATTGTATTTAGAGTATACTAATCCCGGGGAAGGTTTAGATATGCATATCATTTTAAAATCCTTGAATAGACGGGGGGTTTATGGGAAAACCAGAGTGGTTTTCCCACCATCACGTCGAAACGGCTGGATAGATCTCAGCCAAACTTCATATTTAGAGTATACTCATCCCAGGAAAGGTTCCGATATGCATATAATTTTAAAATCTTTGAATAGACGGGGTGTTTATAGGAAAACCACAGTGGTTTTCCTCTATTTTCTCTTATACTATTGATTTTCTGTAAACTTCGTTTACCGTACGTGAAACGTCTCTTCATTATAAACAACTTTCGTTATGTTCATAATTTACCTTACTCTTCACATGACGGAGAAATTTACAATTTTCTGCTGGTATCATGCTCTGCATTTAGTGACCGACAGACCGACAACGAACCTACAGGTTACCATGGCAACGTCTCTGACTGCATGCCAGTAGGGAAGTAACGTATTGCCATTTTCCTCATCACGCTTTTAAATTCGTGGTTGTTCCTTGGGTAGATGGCAAGAGAGGCATCAATCGGCTCATCTGCGGGATATTGGCGGAATATCGTTGGAGGTTATAACCGCCCTCGAATAGATTAAGTAATAACACCATTAGTCATCTTCATATTTGTTTACCTAAGGATCACTGAACCTAAATTTCTCCTCTGTTAGCGCTTTATTATATCCATAACTCACGGCATTTATTTATTTGTCGTTATCCGGCTGTCCTCAGTTATAATCCATTTTCTATTAGTTTCAACATTCTTAACTGTATTATTTTCTTCCTTAATTACGCCGTATGTACGTGAATGCTAGAAACTACTGGATGCATTTCCACCAAGATTCGTATTTAGAATACACCTGTCCTTGATAGGTTTCAGGGCAAATATTGTTTCTAAATCCCTGAACTAACTGGGGGTTTATACGAAACCGAAACAGTGATTTTGCACTTCCAAAAAATATACACAACAAAAGTTTATGGAAGTCTACCTACCTTGGTAGAAATTAATGTCTAAACCTTTTTTTCTCATGTGCATCATTTCGATACGAGGATCAATAAGGGAGATATCATTAAAGGACCGTTTTTCTGTACAAGTCCCATCGGACTTAACTCACGAGCGGGTGCGTGTAAAGCGTATTCCTTACAACTTGAAAACTACTGAAGACATTCGAAACAAAATTTATATTTAGCATCCACCTGTCCAAAGGTAGGTTTTAAACGTAAATAACATTTCATGTTCCGGAATGGACTGGCGGTTTATAAGGAACCGAAATGGTGATTTTACTCTTCCACAATATATACAGAACAAGACCAACCTGACTGGAAATCGACCAAACCTGATGGAATTCCACCTCTAAACCTTTTTTTTCATGTGCATTTTTTCGTCAGGAGGATTAATAAGGGAGATATCATGAATGGTCACTTTTGCAGGTTAAGTCCAGCGGACATAGCCCAAAAGGTGTTTTACATGGAGCAGATTCCTTATCTATATAAATCAAATCGTAACGACTGTGTACCTCTACACTGACTATTTTGGCGAAATTTTCGTACAGCTTTCCGTTTAAGGGGTAATAATAACAATCTCCATAATTTTTGATTTCCTGAAAGTCCTAATTTTTACCCGCCTCGCCCAAAATCCACATTGTGGCATAATCTGCCAGAAGAATAAGAAGATAATTGAAATTTGACAAAATTATACGTTTTAGCCTGTAACGAATGAAAAATCCTATATCATTAAATTTTTCATTTTTTATCCCCGAAGAATATCGAAATATGCAGGCAATTTTAATGATGGTGCAGACCTTCGGAAATTCCTATCACGTAACGGATTGCACAATCTCCGTTCAATTTGGAATGATCTACAACCTTGGTCTTATGACTTTATGCCGTATCTGTATCCCTTTTACGTTTGATTTTTCTCTATTAATCGATGTTAAGTCAATTTGGAATTTTCACATGCATTATTCATACTTTCAATTACTTATATGAAATACAGAATCATCAAACTCTTCACGAAAATTGGCCCACTCAGTAGCCATATGTGAGCCAAATGCTACGTATGTAGCTGTCACATTATTATCCGAAAAGTAATGTAATGTGAGATGATCTTACAAAACCTTTACCCTGTTCCACGTTTCTAAATCTGACCCAAGAATAGATGACATATCATTGGACCAGCCATTTAGGCCACTAAATCCGGCGTGTCTTATGGTATAATCCTTTGTCGATATGACGTACGTTTAGTAGCAGTTAATCTGTAAATGAAGGTCTTCAATATTGTAAACACGCATATACTTTCGTATGTCGATCTATATATATTCACTGATGTCGATTTAGCGATCGAGAAAGGGTCGGTCTGCTATTGTAATCAGTACTCCCCACACCGACTTTGACTGGCAGTAGGAAAGGGTTCCTTCTCCAACTCCTGTGTAACTGTCATTAGTAAGGAAGGCCTACAATTGTAATGAATAGTTCCCTTCTCGATTTGACTTGCAGAAGGTAAGTGAGCATGCAGTTTTGTTTAAAACTCCCCTACCCGATTGTGTTTGGCAGTAGGCAAGGGTGCCCGCCATTATAAAGAAATGTACTCATCTAAAATGTGACTGGCATTAGGCATAGTGGCCTGCTATTTTGATGGAAACTCACCAACTTGGTGTGACTGGCAGTACGCTGGCTGGCAGTAGGAAAAGGGGCCTGTCATTATAATGATAACTGCACAACTCAATTTCGAGTGATAGTAGGGTAATTGCGTGCCATTATAATAAAAACTGTAATCTGTCTGGAGGTAGGAAAGGGGGGCTGCCATTTTAACGAAAACTCCCCAAATCGATTCTGTCCGCATAGTAGGCAATGGGGCCTGCAATTATAATGTAAACTTCCCAACCTGATTGTGAATGCCAGTAGGCAAGTGAGCCTGCCGTTATATCACAAATCCGTAACAAACACTTTACATTGGAAACGTACGGGGACCTCCCCATGCTCTTTCTCGGATAACGCTAAGAGACATGCAATTTTAAAACTATCTTATTTACTGCATGTACACTATTTTTTACTTCGATATTCGAATACAATGTAGAATACCGTAGCGAAGCACGGGTACATTCGCTAGTAATAATAATAATAATAATAATCATCATCATCATCATCAGAAGAGGAAGAAGAGAAAGAATGCCGCCTAGAAGCTATGATTGTTAAGGCGTGAAGTGAGGTTAGCCGTTTCGAGTCCCATTGGTTGAAAAAAATTCACCATCATGTTGTTGGTCAGCAGGGTAGGGGAGGTGGTGGTATAAAATTTCTAATCGCTAGATTGAGTGCTAAAAGCCTGAATTAAATTCCACTCCCCTCCGCAGTGCTCATATGGAGTGAGGGCGTATGACGCTGATAATGGGGATTCGTCAGTCGGAAGGAGAGTAAGGTCTTGAGCAGATCCCTTGGTGCTATTTGACAGGAGCAGGCTATGTGCCGGCACCGGGTTTCACCCCCTCTCTTCCTACAATCATATATCACGTCATTCATTTCATCTCATTAACTCCTCTAATGCATCCTGTCGTAAAAACTTACTACTGAGATCCAATTCACTTCAAACCCGGCCCCGTAGAGAAACAAGACAAGGATTAGACATATAAACAACAACAACAATAATAATAATAATAATAATAATAATAATAATAATACCGGGCGAGTTGGCCGTGCGCGTAGAGGCGCGCGGCTGTGAGCTTGCATCCGGGAGATAGTAGGTTCGAATTCCACTATCGGCAGCCCTGAAAATGGTTTTCCGTGGTTTCCCATTTTCACACCAGGCAAATGCTGGGGCTGTACCTTAATTAAGGCCTCGGCCGCTTCCTTCCAACTCCTAAGCCTTTCCTATCCCTTCGTCGCCATAAGACCTATCTGTGTCGGTGCGACGTAAAGCCCCTAGCAAAATAATAATAATAATAATAATAATAATAATAATAATAATAATAATCGTATTGGCCCAGCTACCTGTGTGCAGGCATTATCATTGACACCGCCTGGCCACCTGCTGGTCAATCTCGACGTTCAGGTGTACTCTAAGCCTACTAGATGTCATAGTAAACCGAATGTTTCTTGAGCGTCTATGGCTGAGTTTTAATTAATTTTGTAAACATCAAATGTGTCACCAGAGATGTTTTAAATGCGACATCGTGCGACATCAAGTGTCGAATGAACTTTTCATCACTTTACAAAAATCCGACTACCCGTGCTGGGTTTGAACCATAGAGTTAGTAAATAATACACTAGAGGTAGCACTGGCTCTGCAGTCGCGTGCGAAGTCGAACGAGCGCGCTGTTTGGTAAAAGTTGGATTGTTTGGCACTGTCACTACCAGAGTTTCTCGATAAATTGAAGTCTTATACTTCTCTTAAGGAAAATGTTAGTCTCCTGGGCAGCTTATGGCTGCACATAGAGGTTCATAAAGAGCAATGGCGTATCATTTCACAGGTAGGGCCTATGTTTATTTGAAATGCGAATAAAATAATAATTTGTGTGGTTTAGCCTAGTTGCGCTGACTTCACGGTTTCTTTCCCTGTCGGCGTGAATAAGATTCTTTGGACTTTACCATGAAGACTGAAATCAATGTTTCAGGAAATAGAAGGGAAGACATTTTTCTTTCACTGAATGGCCATGCCTTTGAAAGCGAATATCCAGAAAATCTAGTGAAAGAGTATACGATGTATACATCGTGTTGGCAGATCGTACATGCATGATCCCACTGTTAGAAGTAGGTTGACAAAGAGAATTTTGTTTCGTAACCAATAGGTCGATACACTGTTACTCTTCATTATATTCTGAAAGTAATGTCGATTTTTCAACATATTTCTTACAGCGCTGAATACCTGGGTATATTGACGGGTATAATTGTCTCCTCATGGCCATGATTACTCAGTGTTTAGAGGTTAACCTGATGTATTTATTTTCCTTCCTTATAATTCCAATGATGTGCATGATACCGAGCGAGTGGTTGCGGGTTTTGGGTCGGGTAGCTGCGAAGTTGCATTCGGGAGATAGTGGGTTCGAACTCCACAGCCGGTAGCCCTGCGGATGATTTTCCGTGGTTTCCAATGTTTACACCAGGCAAATGATGGGGCTGTACCTTAATTAAGGCCATGGCCGCTTCCTTCCCACTCCCAGCCCTTTCCTATCACATCATCTCCATAAAATATATCTGTGTCGGTGCGCCGTAAAGTAAATCGAGAAGAAACAAAATATTATTGCAAAGATTTTCTCAGCTCTCTTCAATCATATCATCTACCACTCTCACTTTCCATTAAAGGAAGTCATTTTACAACTTAAAATCTTAAAGCAAATCAAACGTTCCACGAAAAGCTAAATTAAAATACTCCATAGAGGACTGAAACCACAACTGAGTGTCATATTTCCATTTGTAAAGACCTTTAGGAAACAGTGATAATAATAATAATAATAATAATAATAATAATAATAATAATAATAATAATAATAATAATAATAATAATGTCTTTAAGTCCCACTAATTACTTTTGCGGTTTTCGGAGACGCCGACGTGTCGAAATTTTGTCCTATGGGAGTTCCTTTACGCATCGACAAATTTACGACGCGAGACTGACATATTTGAGCACCAAATATCACCGAACTGAGCTAGGATCGAACCTGCCAACTTGGGATCAGAAAGCCAGCGCCTTAACCGGCGATGACAATATTTTGTCTAATTTATCGCCAACGCTTTTAGGTCTAAAAACTCGCTTATTCGCTTCGTACGAGAGAGAACGTTTTCGGTCGTTGAGCATAATTATGCTTAAGTCCTGCCCATTTATTACATTTACACAAAAGATAGCAAAATATACGTATCCCATTCTAAAAGTATGTTGTTAGAGACTTAACATGAACAGTAAGATGATTTTGTTTACTTAACTGCAACTGAACATCGTCCTCTCTTCTCAAGAATTTGTCTTGTATTTCTTCTTTTTGTGCTCATTTTCTACTGGAGAGAAGCATCGCAAGTATACTGTAGTATCTGAGAATGTTTACATGTAAGAATTTTGAACCATATCAATATCCACACAGTTTTAAAAGGCCTCTATTTAAATTGATGAGCACAGCGGAACGAGCTTTTTGCCAAACAGCTGAGATTTCAACAAGCTCCGCTGGCTACAATGATTCTCTCGCAGACGGTGGCGCCGCTGCTACCTCTAGTGTATTATTTACTAACTCTATGGTTTGAACCACGGCCGACTTGATGCGTCGCTCCAGCTAGCATTTGAACTTACTCTCTTGAGATCTGGAGGCAGACATTCCACCACTGTTCAAAAAAGGAGATATTTATTAGAATGATGCAGTGTTACTAACGATACATGCGACGAAAAACTGATAGTAATAATAATGTTATTTGCTTTACGCCCCACTAACTACTTTTACGGTCTTCGGAGACGCAGAGGTGCCGGAATTTAGTCCCGCAGGAGTTCTTTTACGTGCCAGTAAATCTACCGACACGGGCCTGTCGTATTTGAGCACCTTCAAATACCACCGGACTGAGCCAGGATCGAACCTGCCAAGTTGGGGTTAGAAGGCCAGCGCCTTAACCGTCTGAGCCACTCAGCCTGGCAAAATTATTACTTATCTTGTCTTAACATACATAACCGTCACCAGGTTAGACATTTTCTTTTAACTTTTTGCGTTCCTTCTGAATAAAATGAAAACCTATTTTCCTAAAATGCATTCAGTAAGACAAAATACAATCTTATCTTAATCTGTTTACCCTCCAGGGTTGGCTTTTCCTTCGGACTCAGCGAGGGATCCCACCTCTACCGCCTCAAGGGCAGTGTCCTGGAGCTTCAGACTTTGGGTCGGGGGATACAACTGGGGAGAATGACCAGTACCTCGCCCAGGCGGCCTCACCTGCTATGCTGAACAGGGGCCTTGTAGAGGGATGGGAGATTGGATGGGACAGGCAAGGAAGAGGGAAGGAAGTGGCCGTGGCCTTAAGTGAGGTACCATCCCTGCATTTGCTGGGAGGAGAAGTGGGAAACCACGGAAAACCACTTCCAGGATGGCTGAGGTGGGAATCGAACCCACCTCTACTCAGTTGACCTCCCGAGTGGGCTGAGTGGACCCCGTTCCAGCCCTCGTACCACTTTTCAAATTTCGTGGCAGAGCGGGAATCGAACCCGGACCTCCGGGGGTGGCAGCTAATCACGCTAACCACTACACCACAGAGGCGACAAGACAAAATACAATACTAGAAAAATCCACAATTCGAGCCCTTCAGGCAAACAACTCAATGTTGTGAACATCCTAGGAATATGAGCTACGAATTTTAGGCAAATAAAATATAATAAAGTATGGGAATATTTTTTTTTTATTTTCTTAAAAAAATTAAAATCCCCTTCTTATTCATCGTTATCCGGTTGATTTGAATTGCAGTTTGCCTTTTTCTACCACTACGAGCGCTAATGCGAGTCAATGCATTGTTTCAGTTAGGCACCGCTACGTCCGCTAATGTGAGTCAATAAAATAGTGAGTTTCACTTAAGCCCTTATAAACATATTCGGTGAGTATTGTACCAAGGAACACATTACAGAAAGAGTCTTGTAAATAAGTTAATTTGGCTAGATTTTGAAAAAAAAAAGAGTAAACGAGTAAGGAAACAAGTGATTTTATGCGGTTTTTCCGGAACTGCATTTAGACCGGAAGTGACTTTAGAAATTTGTTTTTATAGGTTGATAGCGCTATCCAAGGCTCACCATTTGAAACCCTTCCGTATCCTTTAGCCTTTCAACTTTCGGCACAATTGTGGAAACTGCTTAATTTTACTTTTTTCGTAGTATGGGGACCCATACTTTGTCTGCTAAAAAATGTCTTCAACATTAATAATTAATGACACACATTAAATATCGAAGTCCCAGATAGTAGAAACTGTGTATGAGTAATGATGCGAGCACTATTTATGCGTTGGCCCTGACCGAGCGAGTGGTATTCACTGTAAGTCGACTGTTAACGGATCTCATTAATTCATCCAGAAAAAAAGGGTGAAGATACCATCTCGTTGAAGATAGTCAGTAGGTAAGTAAGGTAAATGTAAGGGTCTATTCTGCCCGAAGGCAGGTTCGAACCTCCGCAGAGGTGTGCCTGAGCCGGAGTTTACGTGCGGTAGAGTGGCCAGTTTCTTTCCGCTCCTACATTACCTTTCCCCCACCAACAGCACGTGGCAACCGATCCAAATCCTGACCACGCCCAATGTTGCTTAACTTCGGAGATTTTACGGGATGCGGTGTAAGTAGGTAAGTAGAGAACGATAATATTGTAAATGTTCTTGCTCCCCTAGCATACAGTTAATTGCAAGAATTGGGACATAAGTCATGTCATCTACAATTTTTCGCACGAATGCGGGATCTACCAGATAAATACACAGTGGTCAGAAACAACGTGAACCGGGTATATGAGCGTTAGAGGGTTTGTCATGCTGATAAATAATTTGAAAGTAATAATACGATATCTCGTAGCGTTGTCATTTTATCAGCTGCTGAATTTAGCCAATCAGATCGTTTCGCGGGCGAATTCATATGAGGTTTGCGCGGCAGAGTTGCTAAATCTGCTTGTGACTTAAACACAGCTTGAGAGCCATGCCGAGAAATCAGCATCAAACATAAACATGCCGTTGCTTTCAGCGAGTGTCATCGTAGCGTACTTGCTTTGGCGTCATCCTGTCAGCTCGGAAGTCTGTATTCAAACCTCTCCTCTTCTTCTCATTGGCTAACTTCAACAGCTGAAAACAATGACAACTGTGTGAGATATCGAATTATATTTTTCAAATTATGTTCCAGCCCTTTAACGGTTTTTTTCTTCAATTTGCTGTATGTCGCACCAACACAGATAGGTCTTATGGCAACGATGGGATAGGAAAGGGCTACGAGTTGGAAGGAAGTGGCCTTGTCATGTGTAAAAATGGGAAACCACAGAAAATCATCTTCAGGGCTGTTGACACGAACCCATTACTTCTCGGATGCAAGCTCACAGCTGCGCGGCCCTAACCGCACGGCCAACTCGTCCGGTCTAACGCTTATACGAGGGTCGAGTCATAAGTCATGGCAACTATTTTTTTCTCGCGAACAGGAGACAACACGGAAAATCTAAGATATGCACTCGGAAATATAAGGCATGTATTTATGCATAGTGCCTGAAGACAAATTCTGACTTCAGGAGATCCTTGTAGGAAAGCGACAGAACACAGGCCATTGGTAAACATTGTTTTATTATGGTATAGACAGCAAATACACAAGACTACGTACAAAGGGCAGGTCTCCACCGGTTACAGACCTTCGAAATAATCACCCAAGGTTTCCACTGTGCGTTGCCAGCAGTGGGACAGGCGTTGAATACCATTCGCTGCATGTGTATCGCTAACGTGTGACACCTCTCCGAAATGCTGGCCTTATTCGCCTGATCTGAGCCAACGTGACTATGATCCAATCTCCAAAGTCAAGAAGCCATTACGTGGACAACGGCTTGCTAAGAAAGAAATCCCTAACCTTATATTAAAATATTTTTAATTTTCTTTAAGGAAGCTACGTTATCAAATCCAGATCTGCACTGCTCACCAAATACTACAAAGTAATTAAGTGCAAAGGAGTACCAACTTAAATATATGCAAATGGCATTTCGAGAAAATTACAAATCCAATAAAATCCAAAGATGTTTTCTTTCCAAACTTCGTTAATCCGCCAGCAAGGCTGACAATGTAACTTGAACTTCAAACATGAAGAGTAATAGAAAGGTGCATTAAACAAGTAAGCAGTGTTATTGTTCATACCTCAGAAGCTCTTGCATGATACTAGCATAATGGTGCACACGTATAAAATACGAAGGGACAAATAAAATACGAAGGGAACGAGTCCTTTCGGCGGAAAAAATGTCCCTCTCTCCAAACAGGCCAGAAATTCGTCTCCCCCGAGTGAGTAAAGGCGGGCCAATTTATATACCGCTGGAGAGAGGGGAACGAGGGATCTACGTCCCACGAGGACACAAACGTCGAGAAGGTAGTAGAGTAGTAGACTCCTGACGTGGCAAGTCAGCTGCTAGTGACGTTGCCCGGTGCACGGCAGAAAAGAAATGCAGAGCAGTGCATCGGGGGCAGCAGGAGAAATAGACGACAGCCAGAGAGCGGAAAGTAGAGACGGAGAGAAGGCAAGTAGAAACCGTTTCAATATATGACCATTGTATGGTAGCAGCGTGCAAAATGTGAAGGGAGGGGGCGGGATATTTTCCATGAGTTATGCCCTAACCCTCATACAAAGGAAACTTGCAGAAACTAAATACTTATCAATAATGATGGACTCTTAATTACAAGCATGTAAAATGCATTTCTGTATTCGTTCGTTATTCTGTTTCAAAAATCGCTTTCTCGAACTTTCTGACCGATAAAACCGTGTCATTTTCGGTAGAGAATAGAAGCACTAACTTTTGGGGGAAAGAAAGTAAAGGGACTAAAAGGTTTACCACAAACATAAAAACAAAACGACGCGGGGAGAAATTGTTGTTGATTCTGAAACACACGTACTACATAATTCTGTACGCAGAGCTGCCGTCTCTCTAGCAGTAGACATTCAAAGAATTGAAGACAAACGTTTTCAATATTTACACCGTAGGTGTTCATACACTTATGTAATTTTGCGATTTTGTAGAATTAGAGTACAAAAATATACTGCGACAAAGTAAAATGAAATGGCCTCCACTAATTCCCGGTGTAAAGGTAATAAATGACAAGTATTTGGGTTTAACCGTCCATTAAACGCGCGCTCTGTTGTAACACCACTACACGCGCGCGGACTGACAGTCCGCGATTGTTTGTAAGCTTCCATTCTTTTCATTTCAATTCTTTTTTCAAGAATTCCTTATTTCTCTCTTTTTTCAATCTGTCTTACATCGTAATTACTTTATTTGATTTTATTATATTCATAAATGTGTATACAATCTACATTTACAAGAACATTTCAGTCCTTTAGGATAAATTAGAAGTTATCAACTGCAAATCACAGGACTTGGCAAAACTAATAGTAAATTAACAATAATTGGTTATTAATTTACTCCTTGGAATAAAATTGTAATCGTTACATTCTATTAGGCCTAATTGATTTATATCGCACGGAAGAAGTCACGACGTCGTGATGTTCTTGCCATGGAGTAAGTGCATTTCATTTCATCCACCTTATCAACGCCCGACTTCGTGTCTTTATAGAAGGTAATCATTGAGGGTTTTGATCCATCTGAATCGTCATCAATAGAATGGTCTTCGTGGAAAGTAAATAGAACCAATACAACTTCGTCTTTCCTTGACTTGTATGACACAAGGGTATATATAGTCATTTGTGCATGTTACGATTTCTTGTAGCATTTCGTCGGTAAAGAACAATTGCCGAGCTTCAACTGGCGTCTCAGTATTCATGGCAACTCCTAAGTGTTTTATAATATTATGTTCAGGTTGCCTGACCTTTCTATTGCAGGGCGATGATTCCACTCGGCCCCGTCCTTTCCAACATATATTCCATGCTGTTCACTTTCGGTCACGTCCTCTTCGTACGTGGACTGTTTGCTCTCAGAATTATGATCACTATCGTTTACGACGTCCCGATCACTATCATCAATTGCACTAACTTCATCGTCGTCCAATGACTGCTGGATTTGATCTATAACTCTCGGAATAAATCGTACCAACTCCGTGGAAAGAGGACACAAAATAATTATTCATAGCTCATTTTGTAATATCATGTTTTTCCCACTGTAAATAATCACAAGTAGAAAATATATCAAAATGAGCCCACTGCTACACTTGTAGGTAATAAAAGTATATAATTTTATAATAAATAATAACGGAAGTGTGGACGACTTAACAAAGGAGTGAGTAAGACTAACAACTCACCAATACACGCCTGCGGACTCAGACTCCGCAAGTCTGCAGTTGACAATATAAACTTCTGTAATCAACAGCTCGGCGATTACTCAGACATTCTCACGCCGTCACGGCCTTTGTATTGTTGAGGAAAGAAGCTACAAGAAGGCAGCCCGTTCTGCCTTGCATTTTCGGCCTATGATACCAAAGAAAAATAAAGTGCGGCTCTCACTCCGCGGCGCGTGTAACGGAGGGTTAAAATCCCATGCTTTATCAAGACATACTGTAATTGCCCCATAATTCTAAAAATAACATTTTTGTGTGAAAATTCGTTCTCATTTCCTTCATTGCCGCGTAATCAGATTGAGTTGCTGAACTATTTAATTAAATAAGTTGAATACGATGATATCTATGAAGCATAAACACAGTAGATCTGTTCATGAATACAGACAGTCGAACGACAAATAACTTCATCACAGCGAGGAGAGAGAATTTCTCACTGAGAAACTGAAGATAGAATTAGTAAGCAAAGTTTTGATTATACTCCCCATGATTTCTATGACACATTCATAGAATATGTCAAGGAATGGAGTTATCCTTTTGATAAGTTCACTTGCTTGGCATAGACTTCTCTAAAGAACTCTTGTTCACGGGAGGATGTACAGAATTCCTCGAGTTTATAGTAGACAAGAAAATTGATTATTCCGTTAATGAAAACATGTTATTTAATGAAAATGGATTTGTTAGGCGTTAGGTGGACCAGAAAGACTTGCAGAAAACAAATACACCGAGCACTGTCAGCAAGTGGTTCAGTATTACAAACTCGAGAGCGTATCACTTCAAAATAATACTAAAGTGTTGGAATTTTCATTTTGTGTTCCGACAACTAACGCTGCTGTAGAAGGCATATTCTTCATCGTGAGTGCCGTTTGGACAAAAGAGCGAACTCGCACGGACACCAACACTCCGAAAGCTGCAATTATTGCGAAAAATAATTTCAGTACACGTGGAGAATTTTTCGAATTCACTTCGAAATATCGTGGGAGTCCGACTTAGATACATAGTCTGCACAAGACAATCGGCAGGATCAAAAAGAGATGGCATACTCATTCCTTTTAGCAGTGATAATGTAATTTAAAGGGTGCGTATGTCTAAAGATATATTAGTTTCAATAATTTTCAAGGTGTCCCAGAACTGACATCCGTATATTAGAAGGTAGTGCATTCCTGTAGTAATATAACAAGCGCTCCCGAATTTATCCAGAGATAATCTGGAACTGGAGTTGTATTTATTTTGACTACACAACGAGTAAATACAAAGTAAAATACGGCTTTATAGTGAAAATCCTCAGCCTGTTTCCAGTCATTTGACCGTGTCAGGAATGGAATGATTCAAGCCTCCATCTAGCGACGAGGATAGGAATTGTGCCGGCTGCCGAAGCCTGTCGCACTCCTCTGGGGAAATCATCAATGACTGAGTGTTGCTGGAATGAAAGATGACAGGGAGTACCCGTAAGAAAACCTGCCGAGCCTCCACTTTGTCTAGGACAAATCTCACATGGAGCGACTGAGATTTGAACCGCGGAACCCAGCGGTGAGAGGCCGGCGTGCTGACGCCTGATCCACGAAGGATCGAAACTGTTTTATAATAGTGCATAAACCTTACGGGACTTGACGCCCTTGAAATGGCATTGGCCTGCTCAGCGATCGCTGCTCAGCACAAAGGCCGGCAGATTACGAGGGGTCGTGTGGTCAGCACGACGCGTCCTCTCGGCCGTTATTCTGGGCTTTCGAGACATAGTGCATAAATGTAAAACAAACCAAATGTATTGGTAGTGTACCGTTTTATTTTCGCATTTAAACTCTTCGGCCGCAGTCTCTCAGTACGTCAGCTGTAGGTTCCATTTCACTGTCGGCGGTCCTGAAGATCGTTTTCCGTGGTTTCCCATTTTCACACTAGCCAAATGCTTGGGCTGCACCTTAATTAAGGCCACGGTCGCTTCCTTCCCACTCCTAGAATTTTCCTCTCCCATTGCGCCGTAAGACCTATCTGGGTCGGTGCGACGTAAAGCCAATCGTATTTTTTTTAAATTGTCGATTTCATCGAAATAACACAGTTATGTCCTGCTGATTATGCGGCCTGTGTTCAAAAGTATTAATGAAGATTTTTCTATACACTTTTTGGTGATTTATATATTAAAAAAGTGAACGTAGGTGAGATAACACAAAAACGATGTTATTATCGTGATAGACAGCTGTTGATTGGTTAAGTTACTGACATTATTTCGCTTTCCCTTTCATACAGTTGTAAATTCGTAACATCAATTCTTCTCGAGCAATCAATTTGAACCTAAAACCAAATAATACTATGAGCTTGCATTCGGAAGATGGTGGGCTGGCAGCACGGAAGACGGTTTCCCGTCTCTTCACAACAGGCAAATGCTGGGCCTGTACCTTAATTTAGGCCACGGACGCTACCTTCTCAATCGTTACCCTTTCCTATCATTGTGACGCTGAAAACCTTCGATGTGCGACGTTAAACCACTAGCAATTAAAGGGATAAATAAAAAAAGCTAAAAACAATATTCTTCCTGGCCGCCTCTCTGGCTCTATCATCTTTCGATTGCAAGAAACACTTACCATTGTACTATTATGTCCCATCACTACGAACGCTTTTATAATAAAGTAAAACCGAGCTCGATAGCTGCAGTCGCTTAAGTGCGGCCAGTATCCAGTATTCGGGAGATAGTAGGTTCGAACCCCACTGTCGGCAGCCCTGAAGATGGTTTTCCGTGGTTTCCCATTTTCACACCAGGCAAATGCTGGGGCTGTACCTTAATTAAGGCCACGGCCACTTCCTTCCCACTACTAGCCCTTTCCTCTCCCATCGTCGCCATACGAGCTATCTGTGTCAGTGCGACATTAAGCAACTAGAAAAAAAAAAAGTAAAACATACACTGGTAAATGGGATTGCCAAAGATTCTCAGTTTAAAGCCTAAATAAAGTTTTCCAAACGCAATTGTAGAGTTTGTTTTTTCTTCCCATGAGTATATTTTACGTGTATATGATTATGATAATTAAATGTTGATCTTTGTAAAACCGTTGACAAGAAATACATTTTTTTCTATTTTTATTAATTTACAATTTGCTTTAAGTTATTCCGACACAAAAAGGTCCAGCAGCGCAATGGGTTGGTAAAGGCCTAGGAGTGGGAAGGAAGCGACCGTGAACTTAATTATGTTACAAACACAGCATTTGCCTAGTGCGCAAATGTGAAACCACGAGAAACGATATTCGGGGCTGCCGACTGTGAGGTTCGAACCCACGACCTCCCGAATGCAAACTGACAGCTACGTGGCCCAAGCCACGCAGCCGCTCACTCGGTAAATTCAGTATTGTACTTGCTATACTGTAGATCTTACTCTCTACTTCAGAAGACGTACTGTCTGGAAGCGCCTTGGCTTCTACCACTTCTTCTCTCACTACTGTTCAAGTGCAACTTTACATACTACCAAGAGACTCCATGGCATGAGGTAAGATCATATATCTTCCCAAGAAGTAAAATGCAACTATTGTTGAGGACTTTAAGGTAGGTCAAGTCACGTGCCACCCATGGAGCATTGTGCATTAACAACAGGACATGTTACACGATTAGCGTAGATCAGACTCTTTGTCACTGTCAAATGATTCAAATATGAGTTACTGTAGGTAATAAGATGTATGTTCCAACATCTGTACGTAACTAATCTACATAATTACCACACCCATGTTAACTCATGTAGACGTCTAATTTCAGATGGTAATTCTACTCTGTTTTCTTGATAGTAGTAATCGGTGATATTCATGCTCATATTTGAACTTTACAGAAGAAAGAAGTACATTCTCTTGAGGCCCAAGACCGAACGAACTGGAACACATTATTTGTAAAACTTTCGCTCTCAACGCATTTTAGACTTGATAGCTCAGATTTACGATTAGAAAAGGTTTTCATTTCACATGGCCGTTGTAGAGAGGTATTTTAGAATAACCATCAAGCAGAAAGGTGGGAGAAAGAAATCTCTAATACAATCCTAACCAGAAAAGTTTAAAATATATACTCACTCGAAGGAATATTGTGATTGTCCGCAATTTTGGTATTACAAAATATTTCCCTCCAGCATGATTTTATTTCAGAGAAAACTATCTCAGACGTTGATTACATGTACTGGAGGATTCACGAATGTGTTAATAATGCAAACATTTACGTAAAAAGCACAGCCAGCAACGTAATAAGTATTAGGTGTAGGTGTCCAATTGACTCAAGATCCTCAAAGTTAATATCTGCATTGATGCGGATTATTTCGAGGGTTAAATTCCCTTCATGGAAAGGTAAGTACTATTAAGGCGTTAAGTACACCACTTTCCGAACAATGCTAACAGGAGTGTTTCTTTATGCGTAGGGTGAAATGTATTTCGTGAATCGAGATGCATTGACCACAAGTACAGGCGGGGCGACTGCCGTATGCGGCAAAACAAACGATACACAAATGTTATTTAATTGTGTTGGTATAGTATATGTTAAAAATATGTACCATCACATGCCACACGCTGTTCATAACGGTTCTGAAGAATAATAGACAATGTCAATGAACAAATGTTACTGCAAGGGAACATAAAATGTAGGAGGTTCATGTTCTTTGAAAAGTGATTCTTTGAACATGCTTCATGTGTAGGCATCTGGAGCAGCGAGATCTGGGGTAGTACGTGGAGTTTCACGAAAAATTTGGTGATCACCAGAGTGTCGTTGCAGAAGGTAACTCACTCCCCAGCGTTGTAGGCTGTAGCTCCATCCATTGTTGTTGGACGGGCAGGACAGATATAGCGCAAATTTCGCACGAATGGGGGTAATAATGACGTCCCTATAGGCTACCTGGTTCATTGTTTCAGGATTAAGTGCAGCACCCTCGACGAAGTAAGGGCCCAGTATCCCATGACCTGACACAGCGCACTAAATCGTAACCCGCGCACTGTGTAGTGTTTTCTGTATAGCGACAGGTAGTCGTTTAAACCATAAAAAAATGAGTTGCTTTTTGATTGATGTGGCCATCAAGGTGAATATGGCTTTCATTTGAAAACCAGAGTTGCAGAAAGATGTCTGGATCCTCATACGTCATGGACAACACTCATCTGCATTACTGTAATCAGGCTTGCTCATCCCTTTCTGTGTCCGACTCGTTGGCTGAACGGTCAGCGTACTGGCCTTCGGTTCAGAAGGTCCCGGGTTCGATTCCCGGCTGGGGCGGGGATTTTAACCTTAATTGGTTAATTCCAATGGCACAGGGGCTGGGTGTATGTGTTTTCTTAATCATCATTTCATCCTCATCATGGCGCGCAGGTCGCCTACGGGAGTCAAATTGAAAGACCTGCACCTGGCGAGCCGAACCCGTCCTGGGATATCCCGGCACTAGAGTTCAGCTTAAGCCACGGTCGAGCGCGGACGTATAGTGTGGTGGGTTCCGGGAGTGAGAGTAGGGAGAGAGAGTCCTAGAAGGTTGTGTGGAGTTGCATCATTGGTGTGGAACAATATAGAGCTACTATAGGAAGATGGCAGGGGAGAAAGAAGAAAGAAGAAGTGAAATCAGGTGGGTGTAAAATGGAAATGGAGATTAAAGGAGAATTATTGCTTTCAGCGGCGGTGGTTATGATGTTGGGGAAGGGCCCAAGACAAATATACTTAGGCGGGACATGACGTAAAAACACTGAGGATGACTACTGGGTAGACTTTGAAGAATTCAGAAGCCTAGTAAAAGAAGTGGTTGAAGAAGCCTGCCCCTTTGAGCAACTGAAAAATATGATTCAAGAACAAACTAGGGAGTTTGAGAATATGAAGGTATGGTTACGGGAAAGGACTGACGATATAACATCTCAAGTGAGGAGTAACGCCGAAGAAGTGGCAACATTGAGAGAAAAAATAGGACGATTAGAAGAGGAGACGCAGAAACTGAAAGCAGAAGTGGAGGCTAACACTTTAAATCGAAGGAAGAAGTGCCTATTTATATATGGTGTGCCGGAGAAGCGGAGAGAAGACAGAGTGCTTACAACCTATAAAGTAGTGGCCTTAATACAGGGGAAATTGAAAGTTAATTTTAGTGAAGTGGACATAGACGATGTGCAGAGAGTGGGAAGAATTAGGGGCAACAGGCCGATCAAAGTTCAACTATTTTCTACGCTGATGGCTTATGCTGTGATAGGCAATGCGTGTAATGTGCAGAGGAAAAAATAGAGATTAAGAGAGACGTGGGAAGGGAGGCGATTAGGAATGAAAAAATACTTAGAAAGCACAGGATTCTAGCTATAAATCAGGGGCTGAGAGCAACTAGCAAAGGACAAGAACTGGTGGTGTCAGGCAGCAACTGGAAGAGAATCTGGACTGTGAATAGTTTGATGGACTTAGAAAGGGAGATAAAACAAGTCGAAAAAGAGAGAAGTGCTGCGATCAGTGGGGAAGAGAGGCAAAATACCAACTGTAACAGTGTACTGTGTGAACAGAGGCAGGGAGAGGTACCAAGTGAAAATGTGACCAGAAACAGTGAAGAGGAAAGGCAGGAAAGTGAAGGCAGTGTAGTAAGGGAAGCGCAGGGGAAAAAGGCAAGGTCAGAGACAACTTGGGGGAGTCTTGACCTGAGTAGGAGCAGAGGGAGGAGCAGAAGCTTAAGGGACCTGAAGGGAGCTGAAGTTGGTGGCAAAGGAAGTCAACAGAGTGAAGATAGTGATGAAATGGCGGCCAAGAGAGGTGGTAGAGAAGCAAGAAGGAATAAAAAATTGACAGACATGTGGGGTACAGGTGGAAATGAAGGGGGTGTTATTACGCGAAGTAAAAAATATTAGAGTTTTGAATAGTGATGTCAGAAGCTGAAATTGGTTGTATAATGTGTAGTTTGTGGAGGGCTATTTATTGATGAAATATGTGAGTGTTGAGAGTGAGTAGAGTTAGGAATGTGGAGGTTGAAATGTGGTGCTGGAGAAGTGATGTTGTAATTGGATGTATAATGAGGAGTGTGGAGAGGGAGCAGAGTCATGATTGTGGAGGTTGAAATGTGATGATGGAGAAGTGATGGTATAAGAGAGCTTGATATGAGTGAGTGAAGATGGGAGTGTGAGAGTGATGAGTTAACGATGTGTGGGTGTTGAATTACGAGTAAATTGTTAGTAAGGAATGAAGTCATAAGTGGATGTTGGTAGAGTGATGGTAGATGTGTTGGTATGGAATTTAAGAGCAAGAGGTGTTATATGTATTGTTGTTGTAGGATTTATTGATGTGTAGGTATTGGAAATAGGGGTAAGATGTTAATTTGTGGCGGGATTGTGGAGATGGAGTGGTGTGTGGTGTATTTATTGCTATAATGTGGAGATCGAGAATAGATGGTAGAGGTATATCTTTTAACTATATGGTATTTTAAAGAAGTAGTACATAGGAGTCTATATGTATTTGTGAGAGTTGGGAAATTGTGGTTTTGTGGACGAGATGGCAAATTTAATGTTGAGTATGGATTGGTATTTGAATTAGATCAAGCATGGTTAAGCAAGGATGAAGCAAGGATGAAGTTGCAACAGGAGAGGAAAAATGTAAACACAGACACGGCGGGTGAGGTAAGGTTGTCTGGGCTGAGCAATCCGGAGTAGGTCAAGCAGAAGAACAATGGCGTGGAATGTGCCGTGTCGACAAGGACAGTTGGGTAGAAGGTGTAGTCTTGCTCCGGGATTGCATATGTGGTATTCTATGTTTATTTTTAAGTATGCGCTGGCCTTTCTTTTTGTCTTTTTCTTCTTTTTAGGGCTAACGGTTCCTCGAGGGAATTGACCGTGGGCCATTTGTTTGTTTATATGTCGTTTATTATGTAAGGGTGGTAGTAATGGTAAGGGCTGGGTATTTTTGAAGTGATTATTTAAGGCTGAATTTTATGCTGGAAGGTGGTGGAGGAGAAGTACAGAGAAATGATGGTGTAGATGGCAAGGAAAGAGGGACAAGGGTGAGGAGGACTCACCCGTAAGAGGTCGGGGTGGGGAAGGGCCCAAGACAAATATACTTAGGCAGGACATGACGTAAAAACACTGAGGATGACTACTGGGTGACCCTATCAGAGGGAGTCACATATCCGGAGTATCCGACGGACTTCATGGCATTTCCAAGGGGTACGTTTAGAAGTGGAATGGTGAGAGGAAAAACATTGTCATCTGGTTAGATCTTGGGGCCTTCAGGAGGTCTCCACGGGCAGGGCCGGTCGGGTCATCATCGGGAGGGCGGCCTTCTTCTCACCAGGGGTGATGACTCGGCCGGACAGTAGGTTTTTATGTGGTGTTCTTTTCTTTTTGTCTTTGCCTATAATCTGTGGTGTTCTTTTCTTTCTTTGTATGTACATTAACTATGTCTGTTTGTTTTAAAGTTAGTAGAAGTTTGTGTGTGTGGCTAAAGTTGAACGCTGATATTTTTCTCATTCAACGGATCAATTTGGTATTTGTTTACTGTGATCTAGATAAATAATAATAATAAAGAACAATAATAAAGAATAAAGATATCCCGGCACTAAAAGCCATAAGACATTTAATTTCATCCCTTTCTGTTAGACGCTGAGCAACTTGAAAGCCGTATGAAAATCCACCCCATTCGCCGGATGGACCTGTCGCCCAAACCGAGTTTCGGCGGTGTTCGTCGCGTAGTCTAGGCTTTGGGGAATGTAACACCTGTTAGAGAAATCATCCGCGATACTCGTTTGTGGTGTCGGTTCATAGGCACCCTGTTGTCACCTTTCCTTGGCATATGACTGATCCCGTATGACGGAACTTGTCAAGGACAGCTAACATTTTTCTGTTATTTGGTGCCTCCTTATTAAATCACTCCTCGTAACGTTCTTGCGAAGGAAAATTGACCGGTTCTCTCGCCCCACTCTGTATGACCGAAAACAATGTTCAACGATAAACATCTCATCTGCTGTGAGGACCAAAATAATTGCAGAAATCAACATAACACTGAATTCACAATATGTTGAAGTATTACATACCGGGTGTCCCTAATTAAACTGACGGTACTCAGCGCAGCACAACCAGGCTGTAATGATCTTATCTAGTCGGAGGAAAGTAGCCGACCTTAGATTCCTATTTAACGCTGTTAACGGTTTATTTCGTTCCCCCGAACCTGCATCCTTCTTTTCCTTACATGTTCCAACTCGCAAAACCAGGACTAATCCGCCCTTTCATATTCCATATTCCCGCCACTCTCTCGTCTAAAGAAGTTTTTTTATCCGCATACCAACCCTCCTTAACTCTCTATCTTCTGACAGGAACTTGGACGCTTTTTCTTCGTATGACTCCTTTAATCGATTCTTCCTTAACTTAACCTAGTTCTTCTTCATATTCCTTTTTTCTCTTCTCATTGCTGTCTTCTCTTTTGTACATAATGTAATATTCATTTATTTATTTTTAACTGTACTATACCATTACTTATGTGTTGTATGTATGTTCAGTCATCAGCCCTGAGGCTGGTTGGATCCTTAACAGCTCCGCCATCAGCTGTCATAGATGGCCTAGGCATCACTGAAGAGGCGTACTAGGGAAATGAGGAGTGGGGTAGTTTCCCGTTGCTTTCCTCACTGAGCCAGAAGTTGCTATTACATATCAGTCTGCCAACCCCACAGAAATGCATGCACCAACAGACCCTATGAGCAACACAACGCAACGCACACCATTCATAGCAGGGACTAGCTGCATAAGGAATGACATTACTAGCATTGCTCATACCTCAGTCACTTTCATATTGTCTAAGCCAAGGATATGACAGACAGATCAATGAAAGTAACAAAATTGCTCTAGCATATACCAGAAGACTGTTATATCTCTATTTATCTTACTGTGCCTAGCTATAAGTTCTTCTCTTCGTTTTACGTTCAATCAATTTTCCTCTTTGTTTCTTTTGCCTTTATATTTTATTTTTAATTGTTGTTAGTTTTAAATTTTTTCCTCCATTTTTATCATTAGATGTTATTTCCTCATTGTTCTTCCACTTATTTATGTTTGCCTTGTGCTACTCCACTGTAAATATATTTTTCCTTTACGGAACTCTGTAATTCGGCTTCTCGCTGTTTTGATTTCCTAAATAAATAAATAAATAAATAAATAAATAAATAAATAAATAAATAAATAAATAAATAAATAAATAAATAAACTAAGGAATGCGCTCACAAATTATGTCACACAATTCTTAGTTCCCAGTTTTTCCTCCAGGCTAAAATATGGCACTGTAAGCAGACATAACCTGCAATATTCCGTAACTCTGACGTCAGTACCTGGGTGACGCATATTAATTCTTCTTTTTTGCTGTGAGAAACCGTCAGTAACAATCGCATCATCTCTAGGTATTTTCCAGATGCATTGTCTTCAAATTCACCGACCGAAATCCATGTGACTTCTGGTTGTGGGGATATTTGAAGGATTGTGTCTATCAGGGACATATCCGGTCTCTGCCTGATCTAAAGGCTAGCATACAACATGTCGCTCTGATTTCACCCGATATGCTGCGGGCAACGTTCGACCATGCCGTGTTACCGATGCAGCATGTTGTTGAGCTGTGCGGCCATACTGAATACATCTGTAACCATAAATCCTAATAAACGTGCCAGAATCACCGTTATCATGTGTTTGATCTTTCGTGCCCTTTTTCCTTGCGACCGAAAATATAAATAGATGTCGAAAGAAACAACAACTTATGTTACGCAGCACTTGTGCTATATTCAGGTCGAAGTGCTGGACTAAATAGCTGCGTTCTCAGTTGCCATACAAAAAGTTAACCTGATCAATAAAAAATGAAACAACATTAGTAGATGTACAGCGACTCTCTCTTATAGCCCCCCTGTGGGTGGGGGCGGTAGAATAACACCCATGGTATCCCCTGCCTGTCGTAAGAGGCGACTAAAAGGATCCTCAGGGGCTCTGAACTTTGAAGCGTGGGTTGGCGAACACGGGGCCCTCAGCTGAGTCCTGTCATTGCTTCCACTTACTTATGCCAAACTCCTCACTTTTATCTATCCTATCCGACCTCCCTTGGTCAAGTCTTGTTCTTTTCCGACCCCGACGCTATTAGGTTTGCGAGGGCTAGGGAGTCTTTCATTTTCACGCCCTTCGTGGTTCTTGTCTTCCTTTGGCCGATACCTTCATTTTCTGAAGTGTCGGATCCCTTCCATTTTTCCATCTGATTAGTGTTATATAGAGGATGGTTGCCTAGTTCTACTTCCTCTTAAAACAATAATCACCACCACCACCACCACCACCACTTTCTCTTATAGCGTCATATTTTCGCCTGGTGGCAAAACTCGGAACTAATGATTTTTATGCCAAAATTCACGAGAACATTTCATACTTAGCATACCTACGAAATTTTAGACTCCTACAATCTTTACAGCCCGAGCTACGCCGCTCTGAACAGCGTCAGTTTAATTTTAGACACCTGGTACAATAAATAAGTACTTCGCTGCTAGAGAAATATGGACGGCACATGAGCAATAATTTCAGTGTCGTTTGTTTTACCGCATTCTGTATTTATTCACCGTGCCTTTAAACATTACAATTTTCACAATTTATACTGAAATTCTCATTTCTGATCGGAAAAGAGCGCTATAAGCGGGACATCGAAGCGTTATAAGAGGGTAATGTTATGCCGAATTATGTATGACACATCCACACACCATATATATATAAAGAACGCAATAGCATTAAATTCGTGAGTGCAGTAACGAGGTTCCATAATATATTACCTTCTAGAAAGGTGAGGAGCTATTTCACGCTAAGCAAACAAACAATGTGTTACACAGTACCTTGTGTTATATTCAGGTCGAACTGCTGGACTAAATAGCTGTGTTCTCAGTTCACATCCAATAAGTTAACCTGATCGACAAAAATAAAGGAAACAACGTTAGTAGATGTACAGCGACTCTCTCTTTATCAGTCCCAGGCTTAGTTATTTACATGGGTAGCTTTAAATGCACAGTGGATCTCGACCGAGCCATTCAGTCTTTCTTTTTTTTTTTTGCAAGCATACGAACAGAATCAATACGGACAGCCTTTGTTCCTAAGAGAATTTATCCACACGACTAGAATCAATGGGTCCTTTCCCCTAGATATGAACGTGCCTCGAATACTGCTGTACCCAGCCGCCTTCCAATGCCATCACTCTTTGTTACCATAGGTCATACTTTTTTCTTTCCATTGACTAAATGTAAGCCTTCACAGCAATAGTATTCCTTGCATCGCGTGGCCTAGTTATATATACATCTACTCGAGACAAGGTGATAAGGTGTACAAAAAAGTTCCTGTAATTTTCACCGTATTTGTGTTTCTCTACATACGCATTTCACTCATCGAAGTGGGATTCCCACATGTACACTCAGTCACACAAAAAATGTCCGTCACAGAAGATACATTTCTTGTTTGAAATAGTAGGATCATATTTGTGCAAGTGGTAGGGTTCCTCTGTGGTGTAGTGGTTAGTGTGATTAGTAGCTACCCCCGGAGACCCGGGCTCGATTCCTGAACCGGGAAATTTGAAAAGTGGTACGAGGTCTCGAACGGGGTCCACTCTGCCTCGGGAGATCAACTGAATACAGTAGGGGGGAGAGGGAGAAGGGGAGTGGATGATTCCCTCTTCATCCCTCCTCAAAGTTGTATTCTGTAGCTTCCCACTTCCCCTCCAGGCAATTGCCGGGATGGTACCTAACTCAAGGCCACGGCCGATTCCTTCCCTCTTCAATGTCTATTACTTCCAATCTCCCCATCCGCCACAAGGCCCCTGTTTAGCATAGCAGGTGAGGCCGCCTGGGCGATGTACTGCTGCTCCTCTCCAGTTGTATCCCCCGACCCAAAGTCTCACGCTCCAGAACACTGTCCTTGAGGCGGTAGAGGTGGGATCCCTCGCTGAGTCCGAAAGAGAAACCAGCCCTGGACGCTAAACAGATTACGAAAGAAACAAAGAAAGAAAGAAAGGTAGGATTCCATGTATCATCTCTTCGGCCACTGGATCTCCACAGTTAGAATGTATAAAATAAAATAAAATAAAATAAAATAAAATAAAATAAATAAAAAAATAAAAATAAAAAAAATAAAATAAAAAATAAAAAAATGTCGGCCAATTTTATGCGTTTAATTGTTAATTAATAAAATTATTGTAATGTAATGCAATGTATAATAGTATATTTCTTCGCCTGGTTAGATGGAAGAGAAGGTCTCAAGGCCTTGATATTGCCAGATAAAATAAAACATTACTACTAGTACTACTACTACTAGGCCTACAATGACTTCATTGATTATAATGACACGGCTGACGGTCGTAGCTTCTGATTTCTATTTAGGATAGCCCAGGTGCGTTTTTCATCTCAAATATTTATTGGATATATGAAAATAATAGGTGGTTTTCACCTAAGCATATCATGCCGTCCCGTGAACCGAACACAGGACACTCATTCGCTCCAAGGATTGAACCTACGATCAGGAACGTAGGAGGAATGATGTCGCTGGGCTCCATTAGACAGTATAAAGGTTCAAAGGAACCGGGTAACAGAAATAAGGTAAATTCTAGAATATAATATTATACTATATGAAATATATTTTAGAATCAAAGATTTAATTAAGTTAAGAAATGGTGCAGTAAAATAGAGGAAGACCCATGTTTTCCAGGATGTAGATTTAGCACGAATATATGTGCAAGCAGTGCTGTGGAAAGTGGTCGTGACGTATCGGAAAGACGTTGGTGTGACGATGGGGGCTATAAAAGCTGTGTGCCCACGGGACTCTCGGCCTTTCGTCAGGAGCCAGCGTACCAGTTACGAGAGCAATTCTTGCCAGTCTATGGAGGGGTTATGTAATAATAATAATAATAATAATAATAATAATAATAATAATAATAATAATAATAATAATAATAATAATAATACGTTATACGTCATCTTATTGTTATAAAGTTTGAGGCATAGACATTTTTTTCAATTTGTTTTACGTCGCAACAACACAGATAGATTTCTATGGTGACGATGGGATAGGAAAGGGCTGGAAGAAGGAAGGAAATGGCTGTAGCCTTGATTAAGGTACAGACCCAGCATTCGCCTTGTGTGAAGATGATAAAGAACGGAAAACCATCTTCACGGCTGACGACAGTGGGGTTCGAACCCACTATCATCCGGATACAAGCTAACAGAGCGCGCCCGAACCAACCACACGGCCAACTCGCCTCGTTTAATAAATTGTACGTAGATGTAGACCTATATAGCATCACTTTTCAGTAAAATATTTAGAGAGAGCGGCAACAGGACCTCTTCTTCTCCTGAACGTAGTTTGATCTTTCCCACACGGATATTTCTAAACTGCTCGGGAAACCAAACAATCTATCAAGAATCCTTAGTTTCTGTCGCTGTAAAGACAGTCTATTAACATGAAGGAAAGCAAAACATTTTCCCTGTGCTTTGATAAGCATCGAGGAAACGTTGCCAAGTTTCTTCTTATGGAACTATACAAATTTGTGCGCGTGCCAGTCAGACATGCGACGCTGTGAAGTTAAATATTAAATTGATCATGTCTTAACATTTGGCGCCATCATTCTGAACGTTGAGGACATTGCGAGAGTGGTGCGTCAGAGTCTCTTTGCATTTTTCTCGAGGTATGAGTAATACGAATAGTACTTTGTCTTCTAAACCTTCGGGCTACGAACTTCTGACGGCGACAAATTTGAAAACATGAGCATTCAATACTTAGCTTAGCAATGTTACATGTCTGGCCATAAATTTGTATACTGTAGTTCCATTAAAGGACATTGATATCTGTACTGTGGTATTCAAGCAAGGAACACGCATTGTACGTTCCCTCATGTGCCACGTATTTTTATTCTTGTTCGTGAAAACCACCTACCGCTATTTTCAAATCGACAGAAAATATCTCAGTTAAAATAATTAGGCTGACCGCCGTGTGTACTAGACTGTCATTTATGTACAAATGCATAAGGAATATAAATAAATATGGTTTCAAATTCTTCTCCTCTTCTTAATCTGCTTACCCTCCGGGGTTGGTTTTTCCCTCGGACTCAGCGAGGTATCCCACCTCTACCGCCTCAAGGGGCAGTGTCCTGGAGCGTGAGACATTGGGTCGGGGATACAACTGGGGACGATGACCAGTACCTCGCCCAGGCGGCCTCACCTGCTATGCTGAACAGGGGCCTTGCGGGGGGATGGAAAGTTTGGAAGGGATAGACAATAAAGAGGGAAGAATGCGGCCGTGGCCTTAAGTTAGGTACCATCCCGGCATTTGCCTGGAGGAGAAGTGCGAAACCACGGAAAACCACGGAAAACTACTTCCAGGATGGCTGAGGTGGGAATCACCTCTACTGATTTGACCTCCCGAGGCTGAGTAGACCCCGTTCCAGCCCTCATACCACTTTTCAAATTTCGTGGCAGAGCCGGGAATCGGGGATGGCAGTTATTACACTAACCACTACACCACAGAGGCGGACTGGTTTCTTCGGTAATATGATCATAAATGTCTTTCAATAAATGAAACTCAAATTGATAACAATTAATTATTTATTATAATCAAACGAATCGTTTTCGAGAAAGATCTCTATGGAGTTTGGAGTCGATAAGTGTAGATTTCAGGATACCGAAAGATGAAAACTGATTCAGGGCCTATGAAATAACCACGAGTGAATTAAACAGTTAAATGAATTAATTTAATATTAATTATTATTTAAACCTCAGCTGTCTCCGTGTGTAGTACAAAAAATAAGTTGCTCAGCCTAGGTATTTGCTTCATTTTAAAACCAATTAATCGCTCTGTTCACCAGAATTAGGTTACTTCACAGCTGTGTGTTGGTTTGAAAATATCACTCAAAATGAGAATATGTTAGCTCCTTACTGCAATATCGACATTTGTCAAAAATTTGGGGTGCTTTTGGTCCACTGCTTGTACAAAATATATTTTATTGACTTTTCCTTCGGCACTATAACATAATTTCTTCTAACGCTCAATTACATTGGGAACTGTGACAGAAACTAAAATACCCTACTCTTGTCCGTCGGAGTTTAATCTTTCACCACGTCTCTGTCTAAATTTAAGTTAGAAAGGAAAACGGGCGCTATTTCTGGTGAATTCCAAAAATGATGCGGTAATGCGCTAATGGGGAACAAACTTAAGGGAAACCAACCATAATTTTGCTTGTATGGAAAACGGGTGTATCCAAACCCATTAAAGGCTTTAAATAGACAGTCGAATCGGATATTTGAGAATGCACACATGTCAGCTATTACTACTTTTGAGAAAAGTGGAGAAAACCGCCTACAGCTTCTAATGTTATTATTGATATGTTTTGCAATAATTCATAATCATTTTTGAAAAAAAATCTCAAAACAGAGTGGTATGGGGATTGAAAATTACTGGACATGCGCAATTTCTCAAATAAATAGACTCTTGTTAGCAAACACATTAAGAATTTAGGTTATATAATGCTTAGAAACATTTAGGCACACCACATATCACACTCTAATTATGTAATTAAGTTTGATCTTTAAATTTCCCCCCATTAAAGTAAAATTTCAGAATATTTTTAACATTGTCAGTTTTAGCAATATCACTTATTACAGTTACTCAGGGACATCAACCCTGTTAACAATAACGCTAAGAGAACGTGCTGTAATGCCTGTTCCTCAAGTTCCTTAGATATTAAAAATAGGCCAGGAGAAAATTTTCAAGGTACCAGTAAAACCCTTATAATGAGATGGACATGTATGATTTCACTCTGAAAGATGGGAATACATAAATAATTTTTACATATAAGTTATGCATTAAACCTATTTTGTCCGAAAATGGACATGTGTGTTTCTCAAATAACCGATTCAGTTATAGTTCAGATAGACACTTACCACTCAAGTAGGCACTTATAGGCACTATAAACCTTAGTTCCAATGTAAATACCGTAAAAATATATAATGATATTTGCTTTTCGTTCTACTGACTACTTTTTTTAAGATTTCGGAGTCGCCGACGTGCCGGAATTTTGTCGCACAGGAGTTTTTGTGTGCCAGTAAATCTACCGACAAGAGGTTGACGTTTTTTAGCATCTTCAAATACCACCGGACTGAGCCAGGATCGAACCTGCCAAGTTGGGGTCAGAAGGCCAGCGCATCAAAAGTTTGAGCCACTCAGCCCGGCAAATACCTTTAACAAAAAAGGAATTGATATATCAAACGCCTATTTTTTTGCTAAGGGAAAATTAAGCAAATAGACAAGATCCGAGGCCTATTGATAAGATAGTAGAGGTTAATTTGTGGTTAATTTACTGTAGGTAGTGAATTATGTGCTAACGCACAATATATTTCTTCTTAAAAAGTGTTGTTTTTGGACTGGGACCAACACATCAGTCAATGCGATAACAATTTACTCTTTCTGACATATGGTGGACGCTGTCAATTTATTGGTCCCTGCCATCACTTTAACCTCATCCCAATTAGGGTGGAGGTATTAGCTAACGTGGCACTGCAGTGTAACAGTAGCCACACAACACATGCTGCTATTAGTAGGATAAATAATGTTCTTTGTGTGAAAATGGTTCACTGTATTCAAACCAAAAAGAAAAATGTCGACGAAACTGACTTAGGTGCCGGATAGAAAATTCATTAATGACAAATTAGGTAATACTGTATATATGATGGGTTTTAGGAACTCGAGTTATGACTTTAGTAAAAGTCGTCTTCAGCATTCTGTCTGTCTGTCACGAGTGTAATTTGTGTTGAAGTCTAACGTTCACATTGCATAAGGCTGAAGATGACTTTGAATAAAATTTGAATTCCTAAAATGGAGTACATTCTCGGCATTTGGGAGACGGGTGGGTTCGAATCCACCGTCGGCTGTCCTGAGAATGGTTTTCTGTGGCTTTCCTGTTCACTTCGAGACAAATGCCCGGACAGTTCTCATTCACAGGCCACAACCGATTCCTTCCACGTCCTCACCCGATTTTACTCACCATCAACAATTTCGTCTTCATTACGTCCCCAAATGAGATTGGTGTCAGGAAGAACATCCAGCCGTGAAACATGTCATATCAATTAATCGTACCTCATCCCCGACTCCATGTGAAGAAACTTGACTAAGGGGTATTTATTTATTTATTTATTTATTTATTTATTTATTTATTTATTTATTTATTTATTTATTTATTTATTTATTTATTTATTTATTTATTTATTTTCTTATTTTCCTAGTTGTTTTACGTCGCACCGAGACAGATAGGTCTTATGGCGACGAAAGGTAAGGAAAGACCTAGGAATGAGAAGGAAGCGGCCTTGGTCTTAATTAAGGTACAGCCCCAGCATTTGCCTAGTGTGAAAATGGGTAAAAACGGAAAACCACCTTCAGGGCTTCCGACAGTGGGATTCGAACCCACTACCTCCCGAATGCAAGCTCACAGCCCCGGTGATTATTGTAGTACTTTTCATTCGAATATTGTTGTTCTTCCCATTAAATCAATCAATTCAATCAATGTTGATCTGCATTTAAGGCAGTCGCCCAGGTGGCAGATTCCCTATCTGTTGTTTTCCTAGCTTTTTCCTAAATGATTTCAAAGAAATTGGAAATTTATTGAACGTCACCCTTGGTAAGTTATTCCAATCCCTAACTCCCCTTCCTATAAATGAATATTTGCTCCAGTTTGTCCTCTTGAATTCTAACTTTATTTTCATATTGTGATCATTCCTACCTTTATAAACGCCACTCATACTTATTCGTCTACTAATGTCATTCCACGCCATCTCTCCGCTGACAGCTTGGAACATACCACTTAGTCGAGCAGCTATTCTTCTTTCTCTCAATTCTTCCCAGCCCAAACTTTGCAACATTCTTGTAATGCTACTCTTTTGTTGGAAATCGCCCAAAACAAATCGAGCTGCTTTTCTTTGGATTTTTTCCAGTTCTTGAATCAGGTAAACCTGGTGAGGGTCCCATGCACTGGAACCATCACCACCACACCATCTTATTACAAGAAAAAGAACTCATATGCCAATCCTAGTCCCACGGATCCTCAACCAACACAGTCTTAGGTGACACGTACATCTATGAGTGACTTACAGGAACATGAACATCTCACGGCCAACATAACAAAAAAAAAAGCCGTAATCTATGATTGTTTGGGATTGGCTTTGTAGATTCTAGCGTGCTTCTTTCGCTGTATCGCTCCTGTTCAATACTGATCGTGTTGTGGATGACAATTTATGCGTTAATCATATTCATTATGTGCTGGCGTGTGTTATCTGTGTACCTCGGGCATAAATCATTGTGTTCTTGACAGCAGTGGCCACCCAGCCTGGTAAAGCGCTGCTGTCGTTTAAACTGGCTGACAAATGACAGGCGCCTGACTGACGTAACCGTCCCCAGCGAGCTCTCCTCTTTCAAACTTTACTAAATAAGGAAATGTGCTCCAAAACTACTCTGCAGAGCATATAAGCAACTAATATATGGACTAAAACAAGTTTACACTTGCAGTTGGAAGGCGTTGAACTTGATCACTAGTTCCCCAGAGTGTAGGGGTAGTAAAATGCACCCATGGTATCTCCATCCCTCTTAAGAAGGCGGCAATAAAGGAGGTTTTCAGGAGTTCAGAACTCGATGGCCACTAGTCGCCGAGGTCAGTCTGGTATTGCTTCCACTTACATATGCTTGCCTCGTCACTTTTATCCTTCCTATGGGACCTTGCTTGGCCAACTGTTGTTCTCTTCTCCCGCCCCGAAGATATGAAATTTGCAAGACCTGGCGTTTTCATGAATTTTGAAATTTAATTCATTTACATCCATGTTTTTGGCAGCCAATGTAGCTCGTTCGATCAACCCGATATGATCTGTGTAATTTTGAGCAATATTTGGGAACACCTCTTGAATGATTTCGGTTTTCGATTCAGTAAACTGGCAAAAATTGTCAGAAAAGTAATGCAGCCAGTCGGAACGTCTGAAGGGAATTTGTCATTGCCAATGTCAATTAGTTGTTTTAAAAATATCTCTCCAGATGGATCATTTTGCAACTCGACACGCATATTCTGGCTTAAATTTAGTATCTTGATGTGTTTCCACAAAACTGATGACTTTAAACATGCATTAAGTTCATCAGCTGGCGTTAACCGTGGAATCACTGGAAATGTTTGACGAAAATCTCCTGCTAACAAAATCATCGCTCCAATAAATCGGTTTTAATTGTTCCGCAGATCTTGCATGGTTCAGTCTAATGCCTCCAAAGACTTTTTATGTGCCATGGTGCATTCATCCCACATTATCAATTTATATCGCCGCAAAACCTTTGCCATTGCAGGATTCTTCGATATGTTTCAGGTCGGAGTTTCGTTGCTTTGCATATTCAACGGCAATTTTAGCGCTGAATGGGCTATTCGACCGCCTTCCAACAATGTAGCTGCAATGCCTGATGAAGCAAGTGCGAGTGCAATTTCATTGTGTGAGCGAATTGTTGCCAAAATCCATGAAATTTTTTCCTGTACCCCCGGGAGCGTCCAAGAAGTAAATCCCTCCAGTTCCATCATTTACAACTTTCATTAGAGTATCAAATACATACTTTCGCTGTTGGTTCAACAGCGGAAGATTTATTCGAACTGATTCTCTTAAAGCATCGAGATCGTACAGTTTTTCGCGTTGCAACTCTTGATTGAAATCGTTGTGCATCGGGCGATTGGGCGCGGCCATGCCTAATTGAGATAATACTTTGTTTGACATCATCAAGCACATGTTCTCAATTGATATCAACGCCTCATTGTACATTTCTTCACTGATTTGTAAATTTGGATTTCTTGTTGTGATGCGCATTTGATGCAAGATATCATCACACATATCATCTCTGTATTTGATCCTTAAATCGATTGGTTTTAATAGACAGTATGTTGATGTAATTATAGAAAACAATGTTCGTATTTGATGACGTTGTGAAGAAATCACAGCATCATTGAGAGTTTAATCCCAATAAGCGTCAGTTTCTAACAGTTGCAAACGTAGACAGGCTTCTCTGTAAGAGCCGCACAATTCACCATTAACAGTTCGTAAGCGATGGAAGGATGTTGGGCCTCGAACATCGACTAATATCAATCGCAAATAAGAACACTCATCGTTGCTTGGATGGACTGAATAAATTCGGCCTATTCCATCGGTGGAATATACATTTCGGTAACCTGGAACTGGTTTTCCTTGTTTCCGTCCTTGAAATTTCTTTGAGGATTGATTCCAAGTATAATATTTTGGCATTTCGGAGTATAGTAGTGTTCGCTGCACGGGTTTGTGATATCCGAATCCTTTCAGTTTCATTTCGCTCTTCACGTTTTTGTGCAATCCGATTAGACTGAAAATTAGCTTGGCTTGTAGCATTTCGAGTTCTTCGACCGAAGTTAGTCCGCCCGCGTCTTATAGGCGGCATGAGTCTTGAAATGAGTATACTGTATATGGCAGCACACACAAAATATACCGATCAACGAAAGAAATCGATGAACTTATTTGTTGCGAAGCGAAGATTTATAACTATAACAAAAAAAAGACATTGCATGCGACTGTCTGGAGTGCGTACGCGCGAAACCAAAGCCCAAGGAGACATTCTTCCTGTAACAAACTGAGAACTAAGCGAGATAAGAACCTGGGGTTCGTTTTAAAAATAACTTCCATGTCTGAAGACCATTTGCCTCGCTTTGGCCCCCCCATGCAAATTCAATAGCAAAGAAGTTGGCCAGCGACTGATTTTTTCGTGCCTTCACATAAAATTTTCTTAACATGACTGACAATAAGCACAAATAGTGCATGTTCTTATCATTCAAATTTAAAAACAAACTTATCTACGTCGAGCTGAAATGTTCCTTTACCACCAGTGAAAAAATTAATAATATAGTGAACATAAAATAGCAGTTATGGCATGATAAGTTCTATGCAATGAAGATTTTGCCTTTGAGTTAACATTCCATTATATTAACATTTTCACATTCAATTATTTTGTAAACCATTTTTTGTTAACGGCACCAAATGCGGATTGAAATGTTGTACATAATCCGGTGTTCACCCATTTTAATCGATAACTTTGAGATTTACGGACATTTGGCGAACGCGCTGGATTAGAGGAAGACAGTGCTAAGCGCAAACGTGGGAGAAGGAAAGAGAGACGAACAGTTTGAATGGAAAAAGAGAAATGCGGCTTTTCTGTTTTTCCTGGCATTTGTTCCAACTTTTCTCTTCGTAGAAACCTTACTCGGACTTCGACGAATATTTGAAAAAAAAAAGAATTAGCCGAATTGGTCCAGCCGTTCCCGAGTTTTGCGCTTAGCAACACATTTAGCGATTCATTTTTATTTATATAAATGTAGGATAGGAATTCATTATGTACTGTAAATATGGTCAATGTTGAGACAGAGTTTTTGTCGTTTCATCTCATACTTGTGTGCACGGAAACGTTATTCTTAAGGCGGGGAAGTTGGATGAGTAACTGGGTTAAACTCATGAGCAAAGATGATACCCAGCGACCTGTGTGCAAGGCTAGCAGACTACATCATCGCCACGCCTACTGCTTACTTGTGACATCGCCCTCTACTATGACTAGTCATAGTAGAGGGCGATGCTTGTGAAGAATGAAGAGAGGAAGATGATAATGCGATGTACGAATCAGATGCTTCATTATATTGAGATTTGGTATTAAGCCATTACCAAGAGTGGGGAGAGCACGGTGATATCTTATCTAGCGCGGAGCAACCCTGTATACACACACACACACACACATCACTACCAGAACGTCAACTACTTTATTTATATTTGAGACAGTGAGTGGTCGCTTCGAGACATAGTTATTTTTCGTACAGTGTGTTCTCGCTTCGACACAGTACTTAGATGCTGTCGGATCATGGTGAGACGAAACAAGCTTATGGCTTGTGAGATATTCAGTAATTATTCTGGACGAAGAACTACGTTTAGTTCAAGTCCATGGCATTTGGTACAGATCTGTATAGTATTAGTAGATTAGCTAAGTTGGATTGAGATTTCTGCTAACATGGAAAATTTCATATCTCTGAATTTTCTCCTCCTACGATCAACGGTGATCAATTTTCACAAGTATAGGGCCAATGTCCAATTGAATGACTAGGCAATTAGGGAGTTCTAGTCTAGATAGCCCAAATCACATCATAGAAGGAAGGATGTCCATGGAGCCAATTCTACAACAAGAAGAGGGGAACGAGTAACCACGGAAAATAGACGACCTCAACGGAAGCTGCAATTGGTGAGCTCCAATTAGATAAAGCAAGCAACAGTTAATTTCAGTAACGTAAATTCTTAAATCCCTCCACGCTTAAAGGAACTTTTCCGATTCATCTCATTTTTTTGTATAATCAATTCATTTGTATTTTATATGGCGTTAATTTTCTTTCTTAAGCGATACTTAATGGTTAATTATTTAAAATCCTACCCCTGTGATTTAAGTATAAGTCTCTATGCTAGTAAATATAAATTTTGCTTTAAACGCTGGCGCCCAAACATTACATAGAGAAATAGGAAATCATGGAATGATAATTAATTCTATTTGCGTGGCAATTTGTGGGCAAGCCACATATATTTTATATTTACATTCATGTGTCCCCAGGTATTAACTTTCGTCTCCTCAAGTGTGAGCTTAAGAGAGCGAACAGTTACAGTAGTGACATCCACGACTTAAGCGTCGAGCCCAGCATTGTATCCGTGGTTTCACAATCCGCGTTACTGTGTATCGTCATTCTGGAGTGAGTTTATTTCCCTCGGTTAATTGTAATTATTTTCCCGTGTAGGAATTTCCTCATGGTTCTGTATATTGTGCACGGTCATTTATTCATCCCATATTTTAGATAATGTACTTGATGGTAACATCCATATACAGTAGTACGGTTGGCCTTTGAAACCCAGTTAATATATAATTGTAGTATACTAAATTTAATATTGTATATCGTATATTTAGTCTGTATCCCAGGAAACTGTTTAACAATTGGGTTAATTGTGGCTAATATTGTTCTAAAGGTGAGGTGAGCAGATGCGGTATAACTAATGACAAACTAAGACGGTGTAAATATTCGTCCGATAGGCTTGCGTGTCCCAGTGATGCGGATAGCCGAGCCGCAGGTGCAACCATATCGGATGGGTATCTGTTGAGAGACCAGACTAACGAATGGTTCATCGAAAGGGGGGTAGCAGCCTTTCGGTAGTTGCAAGGGCGGCAGTCTAGATGATTGACTGATACGGCCTTGTAATCATACTCAACATGGCTTAGCTGTGTTGATACTGCTACACGGCTGAAAGCAACGGGAAACTACAGCCGTAACCACCTCCCGAGGACATGCAGCTCTCTCTGTATGAATGATGTACTGATGATGGCTTCCTCCCGGGTAAAATATTCCGGAGGTAAACTAGTCCCCCATTCGGATCTCCGGGTGGGGACTACACGAGAGGGGGCGATCATCAGGGAGATGGATACTGACATTCTGCGAGTCGGAGCGTGGAATGTTAGAAGTTTGAATCGTTGTGGTAGGTTAGAGAATCTGAAAAGGGAGATGGATAGGCTAAAGTTAGATGTAGTTGGTATAAGTGAAGTACGTTGGCAGGAAGAACAGGATTTTTGGTCAGGCGACTACCGAATTATCAACACGAAATCAGACAGGGGTAATGTAGCAGTTGGTTTAATAATGAATAAGAAAATAGGGCAGCGGATAAGCTACTACGACTAGCATAGTGAAAGAATTATTGTCGCCAAGATAGACACCAAACCAATGCCCACCACAATAGTGCAGGTCTATATGACTTCTAGTTCAGCGGATGATGTTGAAATTGAAAGAACATATGAGGAGATAGAAGATTTAATACAATATGCCAAAGGTGACGAGAATCTAATTGTGATGGGAGACTGGAACGCAGTGGTAGGCCAAGGAAGAGAAGGTAGCACAGTAGGAGAATTTGGATTGGGACAAAGGAACGAAAGAGGAAGTCGGCTGGTTGAATTCTGCACTGACCATAATTTAGTCCTCGCCAATACTTGGTTCAAACACCACAAACGACGGCTGTATACGTGGACGAGACCTGGAGACACTGGAAGGTATCAAATAGACTTCATTATGATTAGGCAGAGATTCAGAAACCAGGTGTTGGATTGCAAAACTTTCCCAGGAGCAGACGTGGACTCTGACCACAACTTGTTGGTCATGAAATGCCATCTGAAGTTGAAGAAATTGAAGAAAGGAAAGAATGCAAAAAGATGGGATCTAGACAAGTTGAAAGAAAAGAGTGTGATGGATTGTTTCAAGGAACATGTTGCACAAGGACTAAATGAAAAGGCCGAAGGAAACACAGTAGAGGAAGAGTGGAGAGTCATGAAAAATGAAGTCAGTAGGGCTGCTGAAGAAATGTTAGGAAGGAAGAAAAGATCAACTAAGAATCAGTGGATAACTCAGGAGATACTAGACCTGATTGATGAACGACGAAAATACAAGAATGCTAGAAATGAAGAGGGCAGAGAAGAATACAGGCGATTAAAGAATGAAGTGGATAGAAAGTGCAAGGTAGCTAAGGAAGAATGGCTGAAGGAGAAGTGCAAGGATGTCGAAGGCTGTATGGTCCTGGGAAAGGTAGATGCTGCATACAGGAAAATCAAGGAAACCTTTGGAGAAAGGAAATCTAGGTGCATGAATATTAAGAGCTCAGATGGAAAGCCACTTCTAGGGAAAGAAGACAAAGCAGAAAGATGGCAGGAACATATCCGACAGTTGTATCAAGGTAACGATGTAGATAATTTCGTTCTGGAACATGAAGAGGCTGTTGATGCTGATGAAATGGGAGACCCAATTTTGAGGTCAGAGTTTGACAGAGCTGTGAGTGACCTAAATAGGAACAAAGCACCTGGAATTGATGATATTCCCTCTGAATTACTGACTGCCTTAGGAGAAACCAGCATGGTAAGGTTATTTCATTTAGTGTGCAAGATGTATGAGACAGGAGAAGTCCCATCCGATTTTCGGCAGAATGTGTTATACCTATTCCCAAGAAAGCCGGTGCTGACAGGTGTGAAAACTACCGCATCTCATGCCTGCAAAATTTTAACACGTATTATTTACAGAAGAATGGAAAAGCAAGTTGAAGCTGAGTTGGGGGAAGATCAATTTGGCTTCAGAAGAAATGTAGGAACACGTGAAGCAATCCCGACTTTACGTCTGATCTTAGAGGATCGAATCAAGAAGGACAAGCCCATGTACATGGCATTCGTAGATCTAGAAAAGGCATTCGATAATGTTAATTGGACCAGGCTATTTATGATTCTGAAGATGATAGGGATCGGATACCGGGAACGAAGAATTATCTACAACCTGTATAAAAATCAGTCTGCAGTGATAAGAATCGAGGGCTTTGAAAAAGAAGCAGCAATCCAGAAAGGAGTGAGGCAAGGCTGCAGTTTGTCCCCTCTCCTTTTCAATGTTTACATAGAATAGGCAGTAAAGGAAATCAAAGAGGAATTTGGAAAGGGAATCACAGTCCAAGGAGAGGAAATCAAAACCTTGAGATTTGCCGATGATATTGTTATTTTATCTGAGACTGCAGAAGATCTCGAGAAGTTGCTGAATGGTATGGATGAAGTCTTGGGTAAGGAGTACAAGATGAAAATAAAAAAGTCCAAAACAAAAGTAATGGAGTGCAGTCGAACGAAGGCAGGTGATGTAGGAAATATTAGATTAGGAAACGAAGTCTTAAAGGAAGTAGATGAATATTGTTACTTGGGTAGTAAAATAACCAACGATAGCAGAAGTAAGGAGGATATAAAATGCGGACTAGCACAAGCAAGGAAGAACTTTCTTAAGAAAAGAAATTTGCTCACTTCAAACATTGATATCGGAATTAGAAAGATGTTTTTGAAGACTTTTGTGTGGAGCGTGGCATTGTATGGAAGTGAAACATGGACGATAACTAGCTCAGAAAGAAAGAGAAGCTTTTGAAATGTGGTGTTACAGAAGAATGCTGAAGGTGAGATGGATAGATCGAATCACGAATGAAGAGATACTGAATCGAATTGGTGAGAGGAGATCGATTTGGCTAAATTTGACGAGAAGAAGAGATAGAATGATAGGACACATCTTAAGACACCCAGGACTTGTTCAGTTGGTTTTTGAAGGAAGTGTAGGTGGCAAGAACGGTAGGGGTAGACCAAGGTATGAATATGACAAACAGATTAGAGCAGATGTAGGATGCAATAGTTACGTAGTGTACCCGCTCAAAGCCTGAGTCCCAACCAGCATTTATGTCAGGGAGTGTTACGGTCCGAATCCATCGCAACTAATACTCAATAAAAAAATATTTTGAGATATAAGATCTCAAACTAAATGTAAGGGCGCCATCCAATCAGTACTACAGGGTTGAACGGGACACTCTAATCTTTAACTTTAAGGCTCATCATAAAACACACAAATTATATATATTCAGATCAAAGGGAAATCATGAAGGCTCCGTCCTAGGAATGGGGACGGATATTTAAACGGTCACCAAGGGTTTACTATTCTACAAGAACAAGAACCTGGAACTGTTTCCATGCAAATGCTAAAGGAGCATTTATTTAAGTAAACAAATGAAATTTTACACACAATCAAAATCTGTTGACCCTTGATTTGCCGGTAATTTGGCAAATTATTCCTGAAATTGATTACATAATATTTGTCACTTTTGACCACCCTTCCATTTGGGTGGTAGAACCGTTGATATCTGAAGGTATCAGATTTATCTTCGTTAACACCATGACCATATTTGATCATGGACCAAATACCTGTTGGCTAAGTAGGCGCGATCACATTGACCATGTTATCGCCTCCACTTTAATTGAGATGAGACCAACCCGGGAAACTACAAACTCTCCCCGGGTTCCTAACCAAGATATGCTAATCGTTAGTTGAAGGAATACGACAAAGGGACTCTAACCTAATGGTCCAGATGTAGGGATTTGCCTTCATTTTACACATATTAACTTAACTTATTATTTACAACCAATTGACATTATTACGTTAATTCGCCAGCTGACTTCCCTAGTATCATCCATCATCAGCATCCGAAATAATAAAAAAAATATTTTATTAAATATTATTATTATTATTATTATTATTATTATTATTATTATTATTATTATCATGTTTTGTGCAGATCATGATTATCGTAACTCGTAATCATCCTCGGACTAATATTTCAACTTTTCGCGATTTTATTTATTTTCATCTGAAATAAATAAAAGTACCTTCGTTGATTATTCTTCTTCTCCTTCTTCAAATATTCTCATTTTTATTATTATTAGTTAAAAATCTCAAATTTTTCATTTCAACTCCCAACATCATTATTATGTCCAAAATTAAAAAAAAAGTAAATTCTTCTTAAAAACGTATTTTTTTAATATTTATTATTATTATTAATTAAAAAAATTATTTCGCCTGTTACACGGTAGTCCACTCTTAATATGTTTAACGCATAACCCCTTTTACAACTCCGATTTATTTTGGCACTAATCAATCCAGATATGATTTACTTGGAATATTATTATTATTATTATTATTATTATTAGTATTATTTCGAGAATCTTTATTTTTATTCCCCATCTTTATAATTTAGTCACATACGTTCTCTCCCAAACAGAAATCACCAAGATCCGAATTCACATCGGTCGGGACATAATAGTTTTCGAACCCGCAACCTTATTTTCGTACTGTCGTTAATTCATGGAGACCATATGCTCCAAAGACAATTCTCAAATCCCATAACACCTCGCAGTTGGGCAAATACCTCCAATCTCTGCAAGTGTTAAATTATTCCTTCCCTTTCCATTTTGAAGTCCATTTATCCACTGGAACTCTTCAAAACATTTCCACAAATTAACCCTCGGTGTGTGGACTCTATTCTGCCACTCAATACACCGGTATATAAATACAACCTCTATGTGGGCCTTAAGATCCATCTATTTCTTCATCAACATCAGTACAATTCACTTTCATTTCGGGCCGGATTTCTGTCCCACAAAACTCCAATCTCAACTTTTGGCTCAAATCCCTCTGGATTTCAAACATAGCGTGATCATATTATAAAAGTGCCTATCTCGTTTCTACCAAAATTATTTATGATTATTATGGAGTCCAAAAACGTTAAATCAACAATTAGTGTTAAAACCGGATTCAATGCAAAAATTATAATTATTCACGGCACATGTGATCTCCACATTTAAATTACTTTAATTTGCAATCATTTTATCCAACTATGCCCGCGCCTTTATTCTCAAAGATTATTATTAAACACGCCTTTACACATTACCAAATTCTATTGTACTACTTCGACACTTGTACATATTATTATTATTTTGTCCACTGGCGAACTTCGCGATATTTACAAACAAATCAATGGACTTCATTCCGTCCCACAACAATTTAAATCACTTGGCAATCCTACCTCTGGATTATCTTAACAACATGCCTTAATATCTATAAAGGTTCCGATAACGGAAAAACACTTTGGAAGCACTCCGAAATGAATATTTACATTATCTTTACGTGAAACGTGCTCCATATTATATCAAACAACTCAAGCACTTGAATGAACAACTCAACCCTACTATACTCTATTTAATAATCAACTTATGATGAGTGCTTGGTCTAATCTACATATTAATTTGTCCCTTTGTCTATCTATCTTTGAATTTATACGAGCCGTAGACGGCTCGTTTCACAATCAAGTTACCATGATAAAATAATATGATTTCCTCCCCCTAACGATAGCAATCTATAAATATATTAACAGGTACTCAACTCTGCCATTGTAGTCTGCTAAAACCGGACGAGAAGCCATAGCCCCTCCAGTTTTTAGCAATGCATTCCACTGGTATTCATGCCAGCTTGAAGAATTAATCCTTGACCCTTTTCAACTTTACACATTCTGAATAAAAACAAATAAATTAGCTGTTGCACTTTGGAATAATTTCCACCCTAAATTCTATTCACAAATTTTACACTCTCGGCCTTGTATCTAGCCCACTTAATGTAAATATACATTCTTCATTCCTTTCCCGGACACTAGGAACTTGGGATACCTCGGGATTCCCTTTTCAACGGCCCGTGCGCGCACTTGAATTTCCCGTCTCACGTTCGTGTAGCTGACCAGGTATCAGTTTAGAATCGACTGTTTACTAGGTGACATAAACACTCGTGACCGTTCTCATGTAACGCACTTCCGAATCTGTTGGTAGAATCTCACACTCCGTAAGTTATGCTTTACTGAGTCCTGTCTATTTGAAACACTTCATACTAGTAGACTGCTCAAGACCGTAATATGAGCTTCATCACGTCATGAATCACTGTACTATGTAACAATATAATACTTCGAACTCGACTTTGAGTAAGTGCACACTCGCACCCCTGGCGTAGTCACGGCTCGAACGCTATATCAGAAGTACTTTCGAGTCCTAGTATACGACCTCATATTTATACTTGTATCCCCTCTCTTCCGAGTTCAACGGAGGTCATCTTGGAACGCACAGTCCCGATATCTTCATACGACAGTTTGCGGTTTGGCCCGTGGCTTAAATATATGATCCAATGATGTAATTATGTTCTCAAATACTCTATACCAATTCTCAACTATTATCGTTCGCTGGTAATGGATATATTCGCGAATTTAGCTGCCGTATCCCGGCTCGGGGTTTCGCGCTCTATTGTGGCGTCCTTTGCCTTCAGCCAATCAACGAATAGCGTCCATGAGTTCTCAGAATTTCACCATGCAATCTCCCGTAATTATTAACTTTATATAAGTTTTATGGTATAGTAAGGCTCCTAAATTCCACTTTATTCTGAATCGATATTTCACTTCTTTCTATCAGTTTAATCCACGGAGTTAGCCTCGCTAGTGCTTCTTACAATACTAAGTTGTCGCCTTGCTTTGGTCAAGTGAATTTTTCCATTGGTCCACGTTACCCACGTGACCGGGAAGGCTCATATTTTTTTCTTCCAGTGCCAACCCCGTTTTCCATTCCCGCTAGTTACATGGAGATACCTCGCCATCATTTCTCAGAAATTTGCACCCGGCTCCCTGCGCTGTTGCTACTACCAAGACTGCCCGGGGCTATGAAAACTTTGGCAACAAGTTACCCTCTCTCTTTCCTTCGTTGTCCCAAGTTCTGAGAAACCTAATTCTGTCCCTCATTGTGTTTGTTAATCTCACTGGAGACAACATTCTGTGGTATGGTGAAACCTGCCATCTCGGCCTGGCCTGTTCTTACTGTATGTACAGTAAGATACTATTTATTCTGAACATGAAATATATATTCCTCAATAATTCATCATAATTACAATTGCATGACGCTTATCACACCCCCACCAGGGTGCATTAGAAATGAAAAGGTTAGCACAGGATAGGGTGGCATGGAGAGCTGCATCAAGCCAGTCTATGGACTGATGACTCAAACAACACCGGCTGGTGAATGTTTGTCCGGCTCCTTGACTGAATGGTCAGAATCGTGACTTTCTGTTCAGTGAGCTACGAGTTCGATTCCTGGTCGGACTGAGGATTTTAACTGTGTATTGTTAATTTTCCTCTGGGTGGTTTCATTCGTGTTAATACACTTCTATTCAAATACATACAACAAAGAAAACACCATACACCACAGCAGTACGTAATAGTGAATATATTCCTCCATATAGTGTTGTGTCAGGAAGGGCATCCGGCCATAAAACTAAGTCAAAACCATACCAAGTGACGACCCCAATAAATTGGAAACATTTTGAAAGAAGAAGAATTATAGAGTTGGAATCCATACTTACCAGTGTCAACTCAGATAATGTTACTTAAACGCTTTTTAGTCTATCGAACAAACTAGTTCAAAACATAATATATAGAACTATAACATACCTGTAAAAAATACACACTAATAAACAATGACATGTTTCTTTCTACACGAACATCCTCAGACTCTACCAAATCACTTTAATCATGCGTATGTATGCACAATACTGTTAACGTTGTGTAAACTACTCAATGCTCATAAATTGGTGATGATATGAAAAAATAATCAAATTTGTTGTCCTCTACTGTCACATTAGTGAACTGTGGACATTTTGCTGTAATTTTGTCTGCTGTTGTTGTCCATACACAGCCCAGACACAGTTGCTGAAGGTAACGGACGACAGCAGCTAAGATAACTACGTAAAAATTTCCATAATTCACTAAAGTGACATTTGATGACCGACGAATTCATTATTTGTTCATAGCATCAAACATTCGTCACCATTGACTAGTTTATGCAACGTAAGCAATATTTTACATACGATTTTAAATGATTTGATAGAATCTGAGGATGTTCTTATAGACCGAAACACGCCATTCTTTGTTGGATAGCGTGATTTTACAGGTATGTTATAGTGTTGTTATATTTTGAATTTATATTCGTATGTTCGAAAGACAGGAAACCTTTTAAGTTACAAGAACTAAATTGATAAACATTTCACCTATAGGGATAATAACATTGTAAATATCAGAAGATGAAAATGGAAGGCATCCTCAACTCATTTCGTTAAGACATGCTCAACATAAGGTGCCAGAAAATTTCGTACCAAAGTCCAGCTTAGAAACTGGTATATAAGGATCATGATGATTAGTTTCTACTACCTGGTCAAATGCTGGCACCAAGTTGTCCTTAAGGTGTTTAGGAAATGCAAACATTCACCCGTTATGATCCGGTGGAGACTCATTCTCTGTACGGTCCGCATTCAACAGATATAAGATCATAGCCTAATAAGGCTTCTTGCGGCGAGAGGTTTTGATGCGGAGGCGACAATGATATTCACCGTCCAGCCGAGCCTTCAAGGTCCAGAAGCACTATTACAGTATTTCATAGATACTATAGTCAGCTTCTGGGACGCACGTCGACAGCGAGTTCTGGCACGAGATGGTGAGTTCCACCAACCAAGGAACTACTCTCGCCACCCATCTACCCCTACTCCCCTTGCTCCTCAGTTGGTGGATATTCGCTGTCTCGTACCGAACTGTGGGCCGACGTACGTCGCGACTTTTGGTGAATTTCTTCATGTGGTTGGTCATCACGCTTTGTTAGGGGCGTGGTTGGGGCCCCACAACTACGCCAGCTAACCATCACAGATGGAGCTCTGGTTGTTCAGTTTAACGCTATACCATGTGTATGAATGTACAATGTAGTAAAAACAAAAGATTACCAAATAACATATTGTTGTTACATTTATTGAATGTAAACTTTTAATCGTGTCAGGTCTAGACTTTAGGTAGTTCCTACTGGAAGAAGAATGGATCAATTTCCAATAACTATTTGGTTTCATATGTTAACAATACATCAGATGACAGCATATGTTTTCATGGTTTCATGGTTTCATGGTTTTACAACCAATTTTGGGACATTACACGATTATACTCTTATATCCTTTACGTTGGACTTCCGCTGGTATTTTTAGGAGGAAGCCTCAGGCACGTGTAATGTGAATGGCAGCAATGAAGCCAAAGTATCTAACCGGCACACATGACTATGAGATTGATAGTGATGATGAATCTGACCATCACAGATGGAGCCCTGTAAGTTCAGTATATCACTACCTATACTGTGCATTCAAATGTTATAATATACGTGTATTAAATGCACTTGTCCACACTACAGTGCAGCATCAGCCAGGCAGCACTACAGTGACTATATGTACAGTGTTGCCAAGTCAATTCCAGCCGCCATGTTTTAGCCAAGGGCTCAATTAGTTTGAAAGCAACTTCTTCAGTAATCCCTCTGTTGACCTGCTGAGCTTAACACGGACGGAGATTTTCTTTCAGGGTTTTCTCCCTTAGCCTTTGGTCTCCAGTCACCTCAACCTACAAGGCAGCAAGTTGTACTCATATTTATCCCTGAGGCTGCCTCTTCCGCCATCTCCACCGTACCGAAGTCCACCTTCTCCGCTGTAGAAGTCGTTGAGGTCTTCACTCGTAACCCTGAGCTGGGACCCTTACCAGATGTTACAAACCGAGTCAGTGTGCTCTTGCACTCACATAGGTATGGACGCCACTCCCTGTGTAGGACTGCCTCGGAAGAGGAGATGAGGAGATGGGTATTGTAGACAGCTTCCAGTATTTAGGTAGTGTTCTGTCATCAGACAATACCATGCATCAAGAGATTAGTAATAGAATACTGAAAGATTCCAAATTCTATCACGCTGTACGTCAAATACTTCCAAGATCAGCTTGTATAAAATATATCTAGTACCTATATTGACGTATGGCCTGAAAGCAGCAACACTTGCTGGACCACAAAGAGTCGTCTTCAGGTAACAGAAATGATGTTCCTCCTTTCATGTCTACAAAAAACAAAAATGAATAAAATAAGGAATGTGGATATCCGACAACAGCTTGGATTGGAAAGAAGCTTGCTGGAGACTCTAGAAGTGAAGAGATTGCAATGGTATGGTCACATGAAAAGAATGAACCCTCACAGGACTCCTCGAATCTACTTTGACCACAATGTTCCTGGAAAGAGACCAAGAGGAAGACCTCGTGTTGTTTGGGAAAAACAGATAATGAAGAACCTTGAAATTAGAGATGTGAAATGGTGTCACATATATGAGCAGCAACTGTGGATGGATAGAACAAACTGGAGGAGGCTCTTACACAACCGCACCCGGCTTGCTGGAGCGAAGAAATGATGATGACTCAATCAGCTGATAGATGAAGGGGAGTGATATTATTGTATCAATATAGAATAGACTAGGTCAATGTTTGAAGATGTTATTTATTTTGCTTATGCTGTGTGTATATAGGCCTATCAGTGTTTGTTATATTCAGAGTATGACTATCTTACGTAAGACTTCTTTTTTTGCTTGTTGCTTTACGTCGCACCGACAGAGATAGGTCTTATGGCGACGATGGGATAGGAAAGGGCTAGTAGTGGGAAGGAAGCGGCCGTGGCCTTAACTAAGGTACAGCCCCAGCATTTGCCTGGTGTGAAAATGGGAATCCACGGAAAACCATTTTCAGGACTGCCGACAGTGGGGTTCGAACCTACTATCTCCCGAATACTGGATACTGGCCGCACTTAAGCGACTGCAGCTATCGAGCTCGGTTCGAAAGACTTCAAAATTTAGGTTTATATGGGGTATAGGCCTACAAGTCACACTGAGGAGGTTAGAAATTCTGTGTTGGTAGCTAGGCCTATAATAACATTTATATTATAATACATGTGGCATAAAATAGAAATAGACCGGGCGAGTTGGCCGTGCGCGTAGAGGCGCGCGGCTGTGAGCTTGCATCCGGGAGATAGTAGGTTCGAATCCCACTATCGGCAGCCCTGAAAATGGTTTTCCGTGGTTTCCCATTTTCACACCAGGCAAATGCTGGGGCTGTACTTTAATTAAGGCCACGGTCGCTTCCAACTCCTAGGCCTTTCCTATCCCATCGTCGCCATAAGACATATCTGTGTCGGCGCGACGTAAAGCCCCTAGCAAAAAAAAAAATAGAAATAGTACAGTCATTGTCTTGAATAATGTGTGTGATGACTGCAAAGTTAGCCTACATTTAAATGTAAAAAATTAACATTACCATATTCCAGGTTACATGGTTTTACATATCAGAATGTACAAGGACAATATCATCAAACTATACATAGAAATGTGCCTTTTTATATATGACTTATCAGTATGTATATAGTCTTCTTCTTTTTCTACCGCTCCTCCTACAAGTGTGGGGTTATGGATGGGAACTGCGACACGCTGTAGATTTGGTCCTGTTTAACGTCCGGATGCTCTTTCTGAAGCAAATCCTATATGGAGGGATGTAATCACTATTGCATATTTCTGTGGTGATTTCTAGTGTGGTATGTCATCTGAATATGAAGAGGAGAGTCTTGGGACAAACACAGGCACCCAGTCCCCAAGTCCGAGCTATTAAAATATCCCACCCGGCCGGGAATCGAACCCGGGATGCTCTGAACCGAAGGGCAGTACGCTGACCATTCAACTACGGAGTCGGACTATTATTGTTGTTATAATGTATGGGAAAACTCGACTTGGTGATAGGCGGCACTTACAACGATTTACAACCACGGAATCGGAGATAAGGCTTTGTGCGTGTGATGTTACTCTGGATACAATAACATAAAATTTACAAGATTGTAAGCAAATGCACAAAGACCTCGACAATATTGTGAGATGGACAGCAGGAAGTGGTATGATGATAAGGTAAGGGTTATTCTGCCCGAAGGCAGGTCCTAACCTCCGCAGAGGTGTCCCTGAGCCGGAGTTTACGTGCGGTAGGGTGGCCAGTTCCTTTCCGCTCCTCCATTCCCTTACCCCCCACCAACAGCGCTTGGCAACCCATCCAACTCCTGACCACGCCCAATGTTGCTTAACTTCGGAGATCTCACGGAATCCGGTGTTTCAACACGGCTACAGCCGTTGGCTATGATGATAAACGGGGTTAATATTCAAATTGTGAGTTTCACTAATAGGAAAAGTCCTCTCAGTTTTAATTACTGCGTTGATGGGGTGAATGCTCCTTATGGGGATCATAGTAAGTACCTACCGTAGGTGTTAATATAAGGTAAGATCTTCATTGGGATAATCATGTAATGGGATTGTAAATAAAGGGTACAGATCTCAACACATGATTATGAAGGTATTTCGGGGTTGTAGTAAGGATGTAAAGGAGAGGGCATATGTCTTTTTTTTTTTTTTTTTTTTTTTTGCTATTTGCTTTACGTCGCACCGACACAGATAGGTCTTTGGCGACGATGGGTAGGAAAGGCCTAGGAATGGGAATGAAGCGGCCGTGGCCTTAATTAAGGTACAGCCCCAACATTTGCCTGGTGCGAAAATGGGAAACCACGGAAAACCATCTTCAGGTTTGCCGACAGTGGGGTTCGAAGCCACTATATCCCGATTACTGGACACTGGCCGCACTTAAGCGACTGCAGCTATCGAGTTCGGTGCATATAAGTCTCTGGTAGAACTCCAACTAGAGTTTCGTTCCAGTGTGTGGGACCCTCACCAGGATTACCTCTACATCGGTCTGTTTTCAACCAAATTTGCTTTACGAAAGTGAAAGCTGGATAGACTCAGGATATTGTATTTATATGTTAGAAGTATCACACATGAAAGCAGCTAGAATGATTGCTGGTACAAACAGGTGTGAAGAATGGCAGGAGGGTATTCGAAATGAGGAGATAAAGGAGTTAGGAACGAACTTAATCGATGTAGCTGTACGCATAAACCGGCTTCAGTGACGGGGTCATGTGAAGAGAATGGAGGATACGTTTCCTAAGAGAATAATGGACTCTATTAGTAGAGGTAGACCGAGAACACGATTGTTTAGACTCAGCTTCTAATGATTTAAAGATAAGAGGTATAGAACTAAATGAGGCCACAGAACTAGTTACAAATAGCGGATTGTGGAGGTGTTTAATAAATACACAGAGGCTTGCAGACTGAACGCTGAAAGGCATAACGGCGTAGAATGAAGTGTGTATGTATGTATGTAGAAATACTTACCACTCACAATTTTAATAATTTGCATTAGATGCAATATCGATATTGCCCATTTTTTTTTACTTCATTCACTGTGTGCCAAAGATACCCGGTTTCTGATTAGAAGAGAGAATAGAGAATTATCTCAGAGTTTAAGTCCAACGCAAAAAGACCATGATTCTTATTATATTTACAACCAAAGTGCTTATTAACTATAGTGCGAGGTCTCTTTGAATCATACTATCATACAAATTTATTGGGTCAATATTTCTTTGAATTTTCACTCTGTTCTGATTAGACACATTTTCTTCTTCTTATAAATAAAGTTGTTCGTGTCTGTTTGTCTGTTTGTCTGTTCCACCATCACGTCGAAACGGCTGGATAGATCTCAACCAAACTTCATATTAGAGTATACTCACCCCGGGGAAGGTTCCGACATGCATATCATTTTAAAATCTTTGAAAAGACGGGGGTTTTATAGGAAAAACGATTTTCCTCCATTTTCTCTTATACTATTATAGGCAAAATACCGAATTTGTCGTATAAGGACGAGACAAAGCTCAATTTAATCCTCTTGACGCAAAGAACAAAACTCGGTAAGCCCTACGGGCCCGAAAACCATGTTTTAAGGCCCTAAAACCAACCGTTACGGAGATATTGGTACCACACTACCCCTGCTCTAGGAATTGGATAAAGAAATGAACTGCCGTAACCATGGCAACGTCAGCTCCAGGATTCTAGAGCAGTGAGATTATGCATATACGTTTGGGCATAGCTGCCAACCAAAATTGGTACAAATAAGACTTAATATCTGGAAAAAAATATACTGTTGTGTAAGGCACTCATAGGACTCCTTTGGGCGGGAATGGAAAGGGGGTGAAGTACGAGTGTAAAAATCTTACTATATATAGAAATGGAAGTGTGTGTGTAAATGACACATCTCCAACTAAACCACTGGAGCAATTTCAACCAACCTTGGTACACGTATCACTTACTATCGGGAGACGAGCACTGTGGGGGTTAAGCCATCCCTAGCGCCCTTAAAGGAGAGGGTCGGGGGGGGGGGGTGGTAGTTACAATAATAATCGAGAATAGTGTCGAATTCATAGTTTTCGGGGTCGCTGAGTTGAAAAGTAATACTCTAGAATTTTTTACAGTCCAGCCCCCTTTTAGGTGGGGAGCAAAGGGTGGGGGGGGGGGATGAGATATAGAAATAATTAAAAACAGTTTCGAATCCATAGATTTCAGGGTCTCTGAGATGAATAGTATTACTCCGGATTTTTTGCAAATCCAAGTGGGGAGCGAAGCGGGTGAGATATAAAATTAATCGAAAAACTACATATAAAAATGTTATTATCTTCTTCTTCTTAATATATATAAAAATTGATGTATGTGTGTCCGTGGGTGTGTGGGTGTGGGTGTGTATATGACACATCTCCTCCTAAACCACTGGAGCAATTTCACCAAACGTGGTACACTTATCAATTAGTATCAGGAGAAAAACCGCGTGAGGGTAAGACACCCCTAGCACCCTTATGGGCAGGGGGCGAGGGGGGTGGTATAAAAATAATCTTATAAATAAAGTTGTTCGTTTCTGTTTGTTTGTTTGTTTGTTTGTTTGTTTGTTTGTTTGTTTGTTTGGCTTAAGTGCGGCCAGTATCCAGTATTCGGGAGATAGTAGGTTCGAACCCCACTGTCGGCAGCCCTGAAAATGGTTTTCCGTAGTTTCCCATTTTCACACCAGGCAATGCTGGGGCTGTACCTTAATTAAGGCCACGGCCGATTCCTTCCAACTCCTATCCCTTCCCTGTCCCATCGTCGCCATAAGACCTATCTGTGTCGGTGCGACGTAAAGCAACTAGCAAAATAAAAAATAAAAAATGTTTGTTTGTTCCACCATCACGTCGAAAGGGCTGGATAGATCTCAACTAAACTTCATATTTAGAGTATACTCACCCCGAAGAAGGTTTCGATATGCATATCATTTTAAAATCTTTGAAAAGACGGGGATTTAATAGGAAAACCACAACGGTTTTCCTCCATTTTCTCTTATACTATTGATTTTCTGCAAACTCTGTGGACCGTATGTGAAAGGTCTCTTCATCATAAACAACTTTCGTTATGTTCATAATTTACCTTACTCTTCATATGACGGAGAAATTTACTATTTTCTGCCGATACCATGCTCGGCATTGAGTGACCGACAGAGCGGTAACGAATATATGGGTTACCATGGCAACGTCTCTGACTGCTTGCCAGCAGGGAAGTAACGTATTGCCATTTTCCTCGTCATTCCTTTAAATTCGTGGTTGTTCCTTGGGTAGAAAGCAAGAGAGTCGTCAATGGGCCATTCTGCGGGATATTGGCGGAATATCATTGGAGGTTATAACCGTCCTCGAATAGCTTAAGTAATAACACAAATATTCATCTTCTTATCTGATTACCTAAGAATCCCTGCGCCTAAATTTCTCTCCGATTACCGCGTTCTTATATCCATAACTCACACCGGCATAATTTATTGAGGAGCATTTGATTTTCCAATACATTCACTTGGTATTTATATATTTGTCGTCATCCGGATGTCCTCAGTTATAATCCATTTTCTATTAATTTCAACTTACTAAACTGTATTATTTTCTTCCTTAATTATTAAGTATGTATGCGAGTGCTAATCCCGAATGCTATACACTCTTTCCTTTGAGGAAATATTCTAAGCTATGCAAATGTATAACTTTTGGCCCAGGAAAATTCCGAAATACGGATGCAATTTTAACGGCGGTGCAGACCTTCGTTTCGGGGTAATTGGTGGCTAATCAGTAAGTCGTATCACAAGTCACAAAGAAAATGGCGTTTCATTTTGGAGAGATCTACAACTTTTGTCCTATGACTTTTCGTCGTATTTCTATCCCCAATACATTAAATACAAGTTGATTTTGTACTTTTACACGTATATGTTATCATTTGGCACACTTATAGGAAAGGTAGAATCATGACATTCGGCACGCACATTGACATGACCATTGGCAATGTTATAGACAAATTTTATGATTCTAGCTGTCACATGAGAATCAAAAATATAAAGTAGCATCCAAAAACTGTACAAGATTTCACCCCATTCAATGACTCTAACTCAATCTAACCCATGAATATAGGAGATGCGAGAAGATGTCATAGGACCAACCATGTAGAGCACTGAAAGGGGCGTCTGATGGTGAAGTCCGTTTGTAGATACGTCGTACAGTTACAAAACAGTAACTATCGAAATAAAGGTCTGCACTTCTAGAGTGTGCCTGTACATTGACAACTTTGGAGAAATTTCCGTACAGTTATCCGTTTCAGGTGTAATAATGACCATCTGCATATATTCAGTTTTGGTGTCTGTCTGTTTGTTTGTTTATCTGTCTATAACTTGGAAACTACTGGATATATTTCCACCAAACTTGATATTTAGAATCCACCTGTCCTTTGATAGGTTTTAGGGCAAATATTGTTTCTAAATCCCTGAATTGACTGGGGGATTATACGAAACCGAAATCGTCATTTTGCATTCTCACAAAATATAGACAACCAAACTTAATGTAAATTTACCTGCCTTAATGGAAATTCATTTCTAAGCCTTTTTCCTCATGTGCATCATTTTATACGAGGATTTTTTTTTTTTGCTAGGGGCTTTACGTCGCACCGACACAGATAGGTCTTATGGCGACGATGGGATAGGAAAGGCCTAGGAGTTGGAAGGAAGTGGCCGTGGCCTTAATTAAGGTACAGCCCCAGCATTTGCCTGGTGTGAAAATGGGAAACCACGGAAAACCATTTTCAGGGCTGCCGATAGTGGGATTCGAACCTACTATCTCCCGGATGCAAGCTCACAGCCGCGCGCCTCTACGCGCACGGCCAACTCGCCCGGTATACGAGGATTAATAAGGGAGATATCATTAACGGACCGTTTTCCGGTACAAGTCCCACCGGACTTAACTCACGAGCGGGTGCGTGTAAAGCGTATGTTTTACAACTTGAAAACTACTGAAGATATTTGAGTCAAACTTTACATTAACATCCACCTGTCAAACGCTACGTGTTAATCGTCAATAACATTTCATGTTCCCGGAATGGACTGGCGGTTTATAGGGAACCAAAATGGTGATTTTACTCTTACAAAATATATACAGTACAAGACCAACCTGACTGGAAATCGACCAAACGTGATGGAATTCCATCTCTAAAACCTTTTTCATGTGCATTTTTTCGACAGGAGGATTAATAAGGGAGATATCATAAACGGTCCGCTTTTCCGGTTAAGTCCAGCGGATATAGCCCACAAGGTGTTGTACGTGGAGCAGGTTCCTCATTTATCTATGTAAATAAAATCGTAACTACTGTGTGCCTGTACATTGACTATTTTGTCGAAATTTTCGTACAGCTACACGCTCAAGGGGTAATAATGATCATCTGCATATTTTTTGGTTTAGTTTCTTGAAAGTCCTACTTTTTACACTTCTCACCGAAAACCCAAATTGCGGCATAATCTGCCAGTCGAGAAAGAAAACTGAAATTTGGCAAAATTTTACGTTTTAGCCTGTAACGGGCGGAAAACTTCCAAGAGCTTTAAATTTTTCCCTTTCTATCCCGAAGAATATCGAAATATGGAGGCAATTTTAATGATGGTGCAGACCTTCGGGAAGTATTATCACATAACGGATGGCACAATCCCCGTTCAATTTGGAGTGATCTACAACCTTGGTCTTACGACTTTTTGTCGTATTTATATCCATTTTACGTTTGATTTTTCTCTATTTCTCGATGTTAAGTAAAGTTGTACTTTTCACATACATAATTCATACCTTCCATCACTTAGAGGAAAGATAGAATCATCATACTCTACACGAAAATTGGTCCACCCAGTGGCCATATGTGAGCCAAATGCTATGTATGTAGCTGTCACTTAATTGTCCGAAAAGCAATGCAATGTGAGATAATCTTACACAAATTTTACCCTATTCCAAGTTTCTAACTCAATCTGACCCATGAATAGATGAGATACCATAAGACCAGCAATTTAGGCCGCTAAATCCGGCGTCTTATGGTACAATCCTTTCTCGATATGATGTACCGTTTAGAAGCACTTTTTTTTGCTAGTTGTTTTACGTCGCACCGACACAGATAGGTCTTACGGCGACGATGGGACAGGAAAGGGCTAGGAGTGGGAAGGAAGCGGCCGTGGCCTTAATTAAGGTACAGCCCCAGCATTTGCCTGGTGTGAAAATGGGAAACCACGGAAAACCATTTTCAGGGCTGCCGACAGTGGGGTTCGAACCTACTATCTCCCGAATACTGGATACTGTCCGCACTTAAGCGACTGCAGCTATCGAGCTCGGTAGAAGCAGATAATCTGTAAATGAAGGTCTGCAATATTGTAAACAAGCACATACTTTCGTATGTCTAACTACATATATTCACTGATGTCGATTTTGTAGCGATCGAGAAAGGGTGTGTCTGCTATTGTAATCAGTACTCCGCACACCGACTATGACTGGCAGTAGGAATGGAGTCCTTCTCCAATTCCTGTGTAACTGGCATTAATGAGGCAGGCCTACCATTGTAATGAATAATTCACTTCTCGATTTGACTTTCAGAAGGCAAGGGAGCATGCAGCATACAGTCTTTGGCTGTAGGCAAGCGTTCGCGCAGTTATAAACAGATGTACCCATCTAAAATGTGACTGGCATTAGGCATACTGGCCTGCTATTTTGATGGAAACTCATCAACTTGGTGTGACTGGCAGGAAGCTGGCTGGCAGTTGGAAAAGGGGCCTATCATTATAATGATAACTGCACAACTCAATTTTGACTGGTTGTAGGGAAGTGTCCTGCCATTATAGTAAAAACTCCTCAATTTGTAATATGTCTGGAAGTAGGAAAGGGGGGCTGCTATTGTAACGGAAACTCCCCCAAATCGATTGTGACCGCGCAGTAGGCAATGGGGCCTGCAATTATAATGTTAACTTCCCAACTCGATTGTGAATGGCAGTAGGCAAGTGAGCCTGCCGTTATCATCACAAATCCGTAACAAGCACTTTACACTGGAAACAACGTATGGGGACCTCTCCATATTGTTTCTTGGATAACGCTAAGAGACATGCTATTTTAAAACAATCTTATTTACTGCATGTACAGTATTTACTTCAATATTCGTATAAATGCAGAATACCGTAGCGAAGCACGGGTACATTTGCTAGTCAGTTATTTAAGCAATTTTTGATACGAAAAATCATATTTATTTTGTTTATGGGTGAAAAAAATACCTGCAAAAACAGATCATAATTCGTACCATTTTATTGAGTGATGTTTAATGGCATCGTTCTTTCTATGAAAAATGTTTCACCAAGTTTCTTGTCGATCGATCTTGACTCCTGCAACCCAAGCTCATTGAATTTCGTTCAGGTAATTATGAAATTGGTCTCACGTAATTTCGGGTTGTCGATGCTGATAATTACGGACTGCGAGGGTACGGTTTCATTTCTTCATTCATCACCTCTGATGGACAGCACAAATGAATACGTTGCCATAGGTCGGTCAAGAACCGGATCGAGTTTGGGTCGTCGTCTCCAGTATATGGGAGGCCCGCATTTGGTGACCTGACTCCTGCAGTAGTGACAGTTGACCTTCAAGTTGGATAATTGATGGTTTTGAGATTACAGAAAGCAAAACGACCAAGATTTACAACTTGGGCCTAAAAGCGACTCCTGTTGATTTCTTGATTTCCTTCGTTGAAAATGTCATTATCAAGATGTTCTTTTATCAGCTATATTAGACAGCTTTTAGGAGTTGATTGTGGAATGGTTAGTTCAGGTTCTAAAGTACGGTATTTACTCAATATGACGATCAGGGCTAGCCTGTACCACGCCTGCAATAGTCGACCCCTCCCCCCTATTCCCCGTTTATTAAAACAAAATATAGTTGTACATGGTACTTACTATTGTTAATTTTGTTTCTGGGCAAAAACCACAAGTATTTTACATAACGAAATAACGAGCAAGTTGGCCCTGTGGTTACGGTCGCGTAACTGTGACCTTATATTCGGGACATGGTGGACCCGTCGGGACCCCTAAATTTGATGTTGAGTGGGTTCTCATTTTTACATCAGGCAAATGTTAGGGATGTATCTTAATTAAGGCCACGGGTGCTCCCTACCAAATCCTAGCCCTTTCTCATCCTTGAGTCACCGGAAACCTTCAATGTGTTAGTGCGACGTTTAATCCACTAGCAAAATAAATAAATAAATAAATAAATAAATAAATAAATAAATAAATAAATAAATAAATAAATAAATAAATAAATAAATAAATAAATAAATAAATAAATAAATAAATAAATAAATAAATAAATCAGAATTTTTGTAAAAAAAATATAACATTTTCTGAGGCTGAAACTACACATTATTGCTTGAAGGCAACAGAAAATACGGGGGTGAGTCAATAAATAAGTTGTAAACATGTGTGTGCCTTATACCATTTGAAATTACGCGCGCAAGTTTTGCCAGCAGATGGCAGCATATCTATGCTTGTCGTACATCTCGCAGGCACTCAGTCAGTCAGAGGCTGTTAGTGCACGATGGCACATGTGTTGCATGACTATACACGAGAATAACAGCGTGTAGTTGTGCGTTTCTTGTGGGCCAAAGGACTGTCTACAGAAGAAGTGCATCGCGAAATGCATTCCGTCTATGGTGAAAACTGTTTCTCACGGAAAGCTGTGTTCAATTGGATCCAGAAGTTTAACTATGGAAGGAAAAGCATCAGAGATGGGGAGCGCTTGGAACATCCACCGTACAGTCCTGACTTGGCCCCTAGTGATTTTCATCTGTTTGGGTCCCTAAAAGTCATTTGGGTGGCCGTCATTTTGATACAGATGATGCCGTAATCTATGCGGTTACACGTTGGCTGCGAGAACAACCAAAGATCTTCTTTGCTGCTGGCTTTCAAGGACTTGTAAAGAGATGGGATAAGTGCCTGAATGTACAGGGCGAATGTGTGGAAAAGTGAAATAAATGTCAGAAAGTTACTTTGATTATTTTTGCCTCAATTCAGTTTTGCGACTTATTTATTGACTCATCCTCGTATTAGAGAAAGAGTATTTCCTGTCAAATATAAATATAAAGAATAGTTTCTAAGAACATTTAGTTGACTACTAATACCAGTAAAACACATTGCATTGCAAAGTTTGACTCAAATGATCCAAAAGAATAAGTCTTTTCTTCTACCAATTTTCCCACACCTGTGGGTTCGCCGGTGCGAACTGCGTCGCAGATGTGGATTTGGACCTGGTTAAGTCCAGATGCCTTTCCTGAAGCCAAACCTATATGGAGGGATATAGTAACCGTAGTGGTTGGTAGAGTGGTGTGTTGTCTGAAAATTAAGAGACAAGTGTTGCGACAGACACAAACATCCAGGCCCCGATCCAGAAGAATTAATCAGAAGCGGCTAAAATCCCCGACCCGGTCGCGAATAGAACTCTGGACTCTATGAATCGAAGAGCAGTACGCTCACTATTCAACCAAACACCCAAAAGAATAAGTAAAATATAAATAATAATCTCTCAATTTTCATAGGAATATCAACTCAGGCAGCATACTCAATTTTAAGGGTGAAGACGCATAAATTCTGGGCATTGTTCTGTGTTTTGTAAAACTATTCGCTCCCTTGATATGCTATTGTAATTAGTGGTGAAGGAATATCTGAAATCGGTTGAGTAACCTCCGAAAATAGCCTCTACGTAAAACAAATTCACGAACTACCTCTCTTTATAACAGTATAGATTAACGATTTTTAAAAATCGACGTTTCGATGGGGATGCTGTGTAGGAACGAAATTATTGTGCTTGCGGAGATGTCTAAGCGTAAGCAATTAATCTTCTAGACTGTAGAGTGACGTTGGGGGCGCATCTAGAGGTATTAAGCATGCATGGCAATAACGATATCACGGAGAGCCACATTTTTTGCCCAAAAGTCAAGGAAAATCTACCTAGGCCGGTATCAAACCCGAAAACTTGGGATAATGGCTCGATCATCTACTAAGGTTGCATACTTGAATTGGGTTCGTATTTTGTTCTCAACACAGCTGTGCTTTAAATCACGAACTTCGTGTAAATATGTCAACATACCCTAATCACAGTTACTAGAAATCCTCTTAGAAAAGGTCGTATCACGGACATGAAATGGATCCTCCCATTTAGAATTTTTCATGTCCACACCTTCAACCTTAATATAACCCTTCCCTGTATCTCTATCATTGTCTAATTTTAATTGGTAATACAGATATACTCCATTAGCATTCGTTCTATTACTCCAGATAAGACATAACTTGTCAGACGATACACAAACACACGCAGAGAGAGGAAGAAGATTGTTGGACTGTTTACACACAGGACTATGAAGTCCTATCTAGAGAGAATGCTGTTTATTTTGATGTTTTTGCTTCATGCTTGAGGGTGTGTGGTTATCGCGGTTAAAAAAATGAACATTTGGTATGAAATCTGTGTAACTTGTGTGACAATGACGCACGCGAGAATATTCCTGAAGATCGATATTTTGTGATATATGAAGCCATCCCTTTTCAGATTCTACTCCGTTAATTTATAACTGTTAGGTTCTTCAGTCTGCTGAAAGTAATTTTGAATAAATTAATGTATACACTACCTGAAAAATAAAATATAGGTTAACAGAATTATACCCGAAAAAGAAATAAATTAATAAAAATAGAATAACGTGTTTCGTTCTTGAGAGAACATGATCAGATTCTATGATAGAGTGGACAGAAGTGAGGAATTTTTAAGGTAAGTCCTAAATTTAAATTTATGAAGGTATTATGAAAATGGCCGTGGAAAACATAATGCGCACTAAACACGTGAACACTTGACTAAACTGAATCTATCAGCAGACTGCAAACAAAGGGAGCTTGTGGCGCCGAGAAGCGCACAACGGCAAAGTGCTTGTCGGGAGACAAGCTCGCAGCGCAGGCATCCGGACGAGTAAGAATCCCCCGGATAGATAAAATAATGTCTCTGTATAAATTAGTGATTTAATAGAATTTGATGATGTTCTTTTAAAAAAGAAACATGTCACTATTTTAATTAAGTCATTTCTCTTCCAGGTATCATTCTGTTAACATATGTTTTTCTGGTAGTTCATAAATTTATTTATTCGAAATTCCTTTCGGTAGACCGAGGAACCTAAACTGAAGAGCGATATTGAATGACGAGATGTTAAACCCATAACTTTATTTGGAATTCTAGATGCAAGCATACAATATTGGCATACTCCTGGAGTTTGGATCAATCAATCAATCAATCAATCAATCAATCAATCAATCAATCAATCAATCAATCAATCAATCAATCAATCAATCAATCAATCAATCAATCAATCAATCAATCAATCAATCAATCAATCAATCAATCAATCAATCAATCAATCAATCAATCAATCAATCAATCAATCAATCAATCAATCAATCAATCAATCAATCAAACAAACAAACAAACAAATCCTTGGCTCATACAGACTGCGAAGCCGACTGCAGCTAAGTCAGATGGCCAGCAGATATAAGAGTTCCACGTGGTCAGCATGATTATAGCTTCAGCCTATTTCTTGAATTTCGTGACTGGGTCCGCTGTCTCTAATATCAGGGAGTTCCTCGGTCTCCCCAAGTTGAATGAATCTCGTTCTAGACCACAGTCCAAAATTAAAATCTTCGGACTAGTCGGGCATCGAACCCATGGCCTACAGGTAAGACTCAGACACGGTACTCCTACATCACAGGTCAGGATAATACACAATGCAGCACTAACCGCACAAATTAACCATTCGTTCTGTTCGATGAAGTGTGAAGTCTGTATAATAACTTGTGTGACAACGGCGCAGGAGCGAATATTTCTTAAGACCGATGGTAAATGAAGGGATGTTAAACCCATACTTTATTTTGAATTCTAGTTCGAGGTGTACCATCCTGGCATACTACCGCAACCTATGAGAAGGGATTAAATTTCACTTTCACTTGCTGGGCCTTTCAGGGATTGAACTCAAATACAATGTACAGTATATCATTTTGCATCAGACCCTGTAATAAAATTCCCGAATATGCATAAAATTGCACTTTATTTTACGATAAACTGCAATAAATGTGTAGTTATAATAACATATTATTCTCTGGTATAATGTTCGGCAACGATGCTGGATCGGGAGATTGTGCACAATATATTCGACAGTTAATGTTAAGCATTATTACTTCTCAGGACAGAAATAGGTAACCAAATACTTTCGTAGTCTGAAATATAATGCCTGGAAAGTTTAAGTACCCTTTACATCTAACACTCAATCTGCCTCTCACTCTCACCGCCTTTCGATTGTATAACTAATACAAAATCTTCTATTTTACTATCTCCAGATGTGTTTAACTGCAGTAGTGTATGTGATCAGGCATCCGCATATATAGAGCAAGCGACTTCGTGTATGAAACATTCCCTTGTGCATTTTAACTTACCGTATATCGATGAAATACGACATTAATAATTTAAGCAGAGAGATCAAGGACATGGTAGTGGTGCTAGATTGGGATGTATCAAGGACTTCTGAATCCTTGACGTAGATCGATGCGCAAATAGTTCGAATTCCAATAAATAAAAATATACGGCAGAATATCATCGAGGAGACACATTTTGTACGGATGAAATGTCAGTACAGCTCTAAGTCAACCGGCGAACTTTGCGCTAGTATTACCATACTCCTCGAGAACTTAAAGTTTTTTTCCAGACTTCAAGAATTCCTAAAATAAACGGGTTAGTTGACAATGTGATTCTCTTAAGCAGAGCTGTGTGTCTGCTCCACGTGTAGTATTGGTCGACAAGAAGTTTTTATAGCTTCAATTTATATGTTTACTGCCCATAAAACATACGTGAAAACTTGCACGAACTTCAATAGAACCAAATATCTGAAAAGTTTAACTTTGTATCCCACTGAAGGAAGTAGTTCTCTTCCTACTTAAGAAGTCTTACAACACTGTTTCAGTTTCTGCACGTAACAACTGTTCAACTTGAAAATTATAAATGTGATAACAGTATCATTTACCATAAATTGAACGAAACAGTCATGACAGGTTTTACCATACCTATGTTCATACAAAACCAGGCAAGAAACTATTTGAAAATATTAAACAATACAGCGCAAAAAAGAAATCGGCCTAGGGAGATATATTCATAAACACACATGATTTACTGCTCTTAAAATTCAGGATACAGTAACCTTAAAGAATGAATACCATATTACTCTGAATGAAACTAAACACAAGACCAAGTCAACTAAAATTAAGTCAGCGTTATCCGTATTTGAATGGTTTGGTTAAAAAATGTTTCGTGGACGTCCATACAGAACAAGACCATTTTAAGTTAAAATTCCGAGCTCTGCGTTAATAAATGTAAAAATAAATTCAGAATTTATCATATAAGACTTCATCTACATCTCTCAGTTTTCATTAATAAATACTGGACTGAGTTGTGATTGGCTGGTAATTTTTCGCTAACCTGCGCCGTTGAATTCAGTTAAAGGTGATTATAGTCTACACGATTTTTGTGTGCGTTTTAAAATGTTTGCGGAAAATTAGTTTGAAATGTATTATTGTGAAATAGTGAATTAATAGAGTGACTATGTATAAATTTATGCATAATGTAAAAATAATAGGGTGAGGTCCTATACTAGTTACGAAATACGAGCAACAAACATGATGGATTGCGACGCGCAAACGAACATACAGACAGATATACACACAGATAAAAATTGAAACTGAACGCGACATTGGTTATTATTTATATTTTATTATTATTATTATTATATTATTTATATTATCCGATGTAAAGACCAGGATATCATGTTATACATAAAGACGATAAGTAGAGAGAAAGAGAATAAAATACAAAATCGGGGCAATTAATAGTATATATAAGGTACAGTGCAATTTTTCCTGTCTGTTAGAGAATCATGGGAAAATGGACATGTCGATTTTCAGGAAACTTGATATTTAAGTTTAGGATAAGAGGGAATAGGATCTTAGCTAAAAGTCGCTCAACAATCCGGCAAGAATGGGACTCTAGATTGGTTCGGGCTTCAACATCAAACACGAAACATATCTTTTGCGGTCGGTTTTAGAGAAAAATTGCTAACGACAGTACTTATTGAAGCTATCGTTTCAAAAGTTTCTACTGTACCTTTTACCAACAAAGTGAAAAATAAGGAAAATATCAGTACCGATCGTGTGAAAGTTTTGTACAACAGCCGATACTAACTCTGTGCCGAGTTGCTATGGATGTCATCCCCGCAACGTTTAAAGCTGTGTATATATGTCCGTAGTCTACTTTATGAATACTAACTGGATACCGGTACCTACTTGGTTTCTATACTAGAAATAAAAAATAAAATTGAGAGCAGCAATAATGCACACTGCGAAGGGAAACCAGGAAATGAGTACGTTTCGACAAGGCGTTGTGAGAGAGAGGTACGCCCACCTACATGCCTCAGAATATCAGAAACAACATGAGCTGTCGACAATATTGATATCATGCACATGCCAAGGTCTTATCTATAAAGACAAAATAAATTAAAAAATTGAATTCTTTGAGTTATGTGTACCTGCCTCCTTATGAATTTAGGATATAATCACTTGAAATTCAATCCATCAATTTTCAGTGTAGCATTTTACATTCTTTACGAGGTACCTTCATTAGATATCTATAAATTTCATAGAACGTTTCATTAATCATAACAACACTAATATATTTTTTTTTACGAATTACAAAGGGAACCGGAGCTTAGTAGTTCACAAAGAGAATTTCACTTATACAAGACCCGATATTTATGTATGTTAGGCAGTGGGAAAGATAGCATTTACACGTGTATGGATATCATTATACTCTATTACACTTTCTGCCACATCAAAATATTTTATAATTTTCATAACTCCCGCAATCGCTGTTTCAAGAGAGCTACCACAAATATAACACTTGAACATGTTTATCTTTCAACGAAAGCAAAAGAACAGACAAAAAATCCGCTGACTTTAGAAAACGACATGAATACTTACTGTAATGTTTACGACATGAATACTTACTGTAATGTTTACGACATGAATACTTACTGTAATGTTTACGACATGAATACTTACTGTAATGTTTACGACATGAATACTTACTGTAATGTTTACGACATGAATACTTACTGTAATGTTTACGACATGAATACTTACTGTAATGTTTACGACATGAATACTTACTGTAATGTTTACGACATGAATACTTACTGTAATGTTTACGACATGAATACTTACTGTAATGTTTACGGTCAAAAAAATTATAAAATATATTTTCTTTCTTTGTTTCGGAAATTGTCCCTTAGTATTGCCAACGGTTGAGGAACAGGGGCTCTGAGGCCATTGAATAATAAAGTAATATAAATAGTTTAGTATTGAAAATATTTAATACACTGATACGTTTTGTTTATCCAATTATTGCAAACTGACAATAACACTGCGTTTCAAATTATTATATTGATGTATTCGGTTAAACACAAAGAAAAGTAAATCAATGGCCTTTTGAGCAACCCAACATTGGTATTGAAAGGGATAATAATCTAAGATGGTAGCCGCTGCAGGAGATGCAGTCAGACTGAAATTTTACCTCACGTCTTGGTTTCCTGTGTCTTCGGTGAAGATTCGAAACACCAGACATCCGAGAACCAGGTCCTCCATAGCACAGACGCTCTGTGAGAAAGGATTTCAAGTACATAAGGAAGTTCATGGCATCGGAGTAAATGGCAGTGCGAGAAGGACAGACATCACCATTAAAGGGAAAAGAGGATATAGTATATCAGACCCTACAGTAAGATTTTAAACGCACTCCGACCAATCAGACGAATTAAATAGAGAAAAGAAGTCTATCTACCTGCCTACAGTGCCATATTATATGAATAAATACCAACTGGACGATGTGGAAGTGAGGGGTCTCATGATCGGTGCGAGAGGGACAGTCCCTAAGATGACGATAGAGCCGATGAAGGCCTTTTTTATCAGTACCAAAGAGTTCATCGACTGGGGGATGAAAGCGCCTCGGGGGCTCCCTTTCAATACTCAGACACCACTTGTATTCGCCAGACTGAGACATAAGTTACGTTTACTTTTGTATTGTTTATTAAATTGTTTAAGTGTATTCTTCGTCTTAGACAGCCTCCAAATGAGGGATATTTTGAAAAAGAAAAAATATATATAAACTTTATTGCGCACAAGTTGTGCAGTATTAGGATAATTAATCAATACAGAGGTCTATGATTGATTTCACACGATTTTTACACGACAGTACGTGATATCGGTCACAATGTTTATCACAGAGTTCACAACATCCTGAGTAAAAACACCATCATAATTTCAGACAACGTAACAACCTCGCAAGAAATTATACAGACAAACTGAGTGTTACAAGGAGACCCCCTTAGTCCCCTTCTGTTCAACGTAGCCACACATGACGTGGTCCAAGCAATAAGAACTTCCGCTCCGTCCCTCAAGATTTATATATACGCAGACGACATGGTGATGGGTTCTCACGATACTAACGAACTCCAGAAAGGAATAAATGCTCTAGGAACATGAGCTGAATACAACGGACTGCAAATAAACGCAGAAAAGACAGTACACATGGTCTTCAGGAAAGGAGGACGCCTATCTGCAAGGGACAAAATTTACCTCAAACATGAACCTCTACAAACTACGAACAGCTTCAAATATCTGGGCGTAACGGTCCAGACAACAGCACACTCATTCAGAATTCACACAACACAACGAGCAGCTGCCGCAACCAAAGCCATCTACGACATCATGCCATTAAGACAACTTTCCCTGGAAACAGCTATAGCCCTCTTTGAAGCCAAAATCGTTCCTATTCTAACATACGGAATAGAGATAACATGGGAAAAGTTAAGCTATAAAGACCTAATACGAATGGAAAAAGTGAAAGCCAGATTCTTGAAAGCAGCCCTCGGAATTTCAAAGTACACCAAGTCAAGACTAGCGTACGAACTCGCGAGAGAAACATTTCTAATAGAGGACCTGAGATGGAAATTCAATCTGCCCTGTACAGAGAGCTGGAAGAAACTGCGGTTAGAGAGGGAGAAGAAAAAGAAGGAGATATGGCCAGAGTTCTACTCTTCAGAGGCCATGATGAACAGAGCATGGACCGGCACAAACCAGGAGCTGAGACATTTTGAAAAAGAAAAATGGAGATGAATATATATCACTCATTTTAAAATATTTCTCTCATCCAGACCATGCCGTTCCTCCTCAGTTTTCTGTGATTCATAGTCGCAAGAGCTCTATCAGTCATTGGTCTCCAAGTTTGTTATCGCAGCTTAGTAAATCCTTTCTTTTGTGCTCCACTTTGTTGCAGTCAGATCTGTACAATAGAAAAGCAATCAGTGTAAGAGAGCTTTTGTAATATATCGTTGCTATGTGTCAAATCTGCTTTGCCCTCAATCTCCTACAAAAACTACTTCTATCTCCTTGGATAATTAATTGCTTCACTTGTCGCTTGGTGGGCATACGATGATGATAAGCCTTCATTGTGGGTGTAATGATGTAGGAAAGTATTAATTCCATGAGTTGTGGAGAATTAAAATTACGTGCATGTTTCTCTATTGACAATGTATTATTCACATTCGAAAAATTCTAACATATGTCCCTTCACAATAACTTGTAATTGGCTCAATGGAAACCTTGATTCTCGTACAATTATTGGAAATACGAATAAACATATGTTGAACAGTAACGCGAACTGGGAAAAATACATTCTTTGAATCTCCTACATCGCAGGCTTTTGTAATCGATCCGATGATATCACTACAAATTTCTGGATCCTAACGTCTAGCTTCCTTTTTAATATAATTGGTTTACGTTGTGGAGGGTATTTTCAGCGCTAAATTTATTTAGATCTCTTTAAGAGAAGGTAGACATAATATAGTTTACTAACATGTACCCGCGTTTATTAATTTAACCGCTGGATATTTTAAAACAATTTATTGAAAAGCAAAATAAAAACACATTTATTAATACACATCGTTTTTAAATTAATAATAATAATAATTTCGTGTGGCTATTTCTAGCCGAGTGCAGCCCTTGTAAGGCAGACCCTCCGATGAGGGTGGGCGGCATCTGCCACGTGTAGGTAACTGCGTGTTATTGTGGTGGAGGATAGTGTTATGTGTGGTGTGTGAGTTGCAGGGATGTTGGGGACAGCACAAACACCCAGCCCCCGGCCACTGGAATTAACCAATGACGGTTAAAATCCTCGACCAGGCCGGGAATCGAACCCGGGACCCTCTGAACCGAAGGCCAGTACGCTGACCATTCAGCCAACGAGTCGGACGTTTTTAAATTAATTGCATGAATTACATTATTTTATTTTCAAATATAGTCCCTGCATATGAGCGCATACACTGAGGGTATAACCTTACTCTTTCTCCCCTCTTAATACAGAAGGTAGTGATTTATAATTATTTTATAAGTGCTGGGTTCAATTCAGCGTCGCTAACCGCACAGATTAGGGACCCTGCTTGCCTATGCCATGTCTTAGAGATACTGTTAATGCTGTAGGTTGGCACTATGTAGTCATGATTTTTTCGTATGCTGTACTATGAAAATTGCGGGTACAAGTAAATAATATTTTCTTTTTCTCTAGGATTGTAAATCTATTTGGGTATTACTAGATAAGTAGAACTGTGTCATGTTCAAATAATGCATTTAATAACGAAACTTGGTGTTAAATGACAAACGCAACATTTTATTAATACAGTCTTACGTCGTCCAATTCGTATGTATAGAATTCAGTTAGGATGAATAAGAAGCAAGAAAAATATGCAAGAACTCCTCCGAAAAGAAAAGCTACCTCCCGTATGAAGATCAATTCAGTTAAAATGGAAGAACATATCTTTACCAATCTGACCTAACTTAAGCTTCTCATGTCACGACGTTTGTACGGTTTGCAGACAGCCTTTGTGTATTCTTATTTTCTTACGGCATATGTATCTTATAAATAAAATTCTAGAGGTCCGTTGTCTGTAGTGTCATTTACTTCGCCAAATTTTGATATATTTATCAGTTTCAGGTCCATTCAATATCGCATCAATAGTTTTTAGTCTTCGTGTCTGTTTGTTAGTTTGTTTGTCCGTTTGTTCCTCCATTACGGCTAAACGGCTGAACAGATCTCGATCAACCTTCATATTTAGTGTCTACATATCCAAGAGCAGGTTTTGATATGCATATCATGTAAAAATCACTGAATAACCTGGGGGTTTATAGGAGGACCAGAAGAGTTTTCTTCAATTTTCTCTTACACTATTGAATGTATTTCGACTTCATATTTGTAGTTTACTCATTCAGGAGCAAGTTTCAATATGCATATCATTTAAAAATCACTGAAAAGACTGGAGTTGATAGGAAGACCAAAACTGTTTTCTTGAATTCTGGTTTATACGATGGCCAGCAGACGTGCTTTCCTTTTCTCCTACACTATTGATTATATCTCCACCAAACATCATATTTAGAGTCTACTCACCCAAGCTCGGGTTACGATATATATATATATATATACGATTTTAAAATCACTGAATAGACTGGGTGTTTATACGAGGACCAGAAACTTTTTATTTTCTTTTACATTATTGATTATATCTCGATCAAACTTCATATTTAAAGTATACCCATCCGAAAGCAGGTTTTGATATTCATATCATTTAAAAATCACTGAATAAACAGGGGGGTTATAAGAAGACCAGAAGAGATTATTTTCCATTTTCTCTTACGCTATTATTTATATCCCTATCAAACTTTATATTTAGAGTCTATTCATTCACGAGCAGGTTTCATTATGAATACAATTTGAAAATCATTGAACAGACTGGGGATTTATACGAAGACCTGAAGATAATTTTTTCAATTTTCTCTTACACTATTGGCTATATCTCGGCCAAACTTCATTCCTAGCATCTACTCATCCAGGAACAGGTTTTGATATGCATATCATTTAAAAATCACTGAATAAACTGGGAGTTTATAGGAAGACCAAAAGTATTTTCTTTCAATTTTCTCTTACACTATTGATTGTATGTGAAATCTGTAGACTATATCCGAAACGCCTCTTCATTTTACATAACTTTTGTTAGGTACATAATTTCCCTTAACTCGTCAAATGACTGAGTAAATTACTATTTCCTGCAGTCTTCATGCTCTGCAGCCAGTTACGGGCACCCTTGCAGACCTACAGTTACTTGAAGGATCCATAATAGGAGAAAATCAGATGATGCATCATATTTCTCTCGACTTTAAAATTACCCTCACCTAATGTATCTGAACACCGAGGTAACATGAGTTATAACTTTGCCCTTTAGTGTCTGTCTGTCTGTCTGTCTGTCTGTCTGTCTGTCTGTCTGTCTGTCTGTCTGTCTGTCTGTCTGTCTGTCTGTCTGTCTGTCTGTCTGTCTGTCTGTCTGTCTAGTTACCTATCTCTTTGTATATCCCTAAAAGTGGAAAACTGCTTGACTTATTTCAACTAATCTACGTATTTGGATTTTACTCACTCAGGATTGTGTTATCAGGTGGATACGATGTGATGTCATGGTAATCATATGGAATTGTTATTTATAGCAAATATCTTCGTGAACATTAGGTCTGTCAAAAGGCTGTACACAAAAAACGTTTAAGAATAAGTTGTTTCCGTTCCTTTATGCCATGCACGTATTGACCGTACGACGGATAATAACGCAGATGTTTACGAAAAATTAGATTTTTTGTCCAACTCCCGTGGGACATGTTGTGCATGTCACTTCAAGGTGGAGTCCGGGTAAAACTAAGGGGCCCTTTTACTCTTTTCGATGAGATAGGTATTAAGGGAGGTATTATCAACGTCAGAGCGCCACGACAGTTTCAGAGATACAATACGATTTGAGAACCGTGGAGAATTTCGCACAACTTCAGACCAGGAACAGTACCGTACAATAAATTCGGAAATCGTCATCATTCTCTCTGGTCTTTGTTCAGCTTTGTCATAGTTTTCGTTACTGCCACGTGATTTCGTACGAAAATATAATTTTAAACATGAAGGAAACATGCAATCCAATGCAAATTTCCATGAAATATATTGTCTTATGTGTGTTATTATAGCGTGGTTTCACTTCAGTCCTACAAGTAATAGCAAACTGCAAAAAGGTAGCTGAATTATTTACACCATGCAAACACAGAAGAATACGCTTATAGTAATTCATATATCAATATCTACGTATATAAAATACGAGTTTTGTCTGTACATAGGTAAGAATTTCAAAAGAATGGTATCTCGGTATCGGTCGTGTCCACAATAAGAAGGAAATGCACTTTTAATTTTCCTTTTGTGTCTGTCTGTCTTTTTGTCTGTACGGGCATTACGAGAAAATGGATGAAGAGAACTAGGCTATAAATAATTTTAATCACGCTAAGTAAAATGGTAGTTTAGGGAAGGCCTAAAATATGATTCTCAAATATTCATGTTTTTAATGGCCCTATCGAAAACCACTATATAACTTAAGTTATACAGAATAAAATTTTCGGTCATTTAGGTATGTCTAATATATTTTTTACCATACCGGCTATGATGACAGATATTTATGAATTTCGATTTTTGTTGCTATGTTCATATCAGCGCCGAGCCACGAGAAAGTGAGTAAACAGAATTTAATGAAACTCGGTGTGTAAAGTCGGGGAATAAGGAACTACAGTCTAATTTTATTCACGCTGGATGAAATGGTAGTTTAGGAGAAGGCTAGTTGCTTTACGTCGCACCGACACAGATAGGTCTTTTGGCGACGATGGGACAGGAAAGGCCTAGGAATAGGAAGGAAGTGGCCATGGCCTTAATTAAGGTACAGCCTGGTGTGAAAATGGGAAACCACGGAAAACCATTTTCAGGGCTGCCGACAGTGGGGTTCGAACCTACTATCAGTTTAGGAGAAGGAACCTGAAATGTAATGTTTAAATACCTACATTATTTGTCCTATCAAAAGTACTACATCAAAATGTTATAGAGAATCCAATTTCCGATCATTTATGTCTTATTTAGTTTTAGGTACCAATTATGGTAAAAGTGGGGGTGGTGTTTTAAGAGGAAGTACAACTAGGCAGCCTTGCTCTATATAATGCAAAATCGGAAAGAAAAAGTGGAAGGGGTCCGACACTTCGAAAAATGAAGGTATCGGCCTATGAAATACTGTCGGCGTCAGAAAAGAACAAGAGTTGACCAAGGGAGACCGTAAAGAAACAATCGTTTGAAGAATAAGAGAAGGGGGAGTCATGAAAGAAAGGAAGACTTTCTGTACATTAGAAATCCTAATATCACAGAGTCGGAAGAAAACTAAATGTGAAGGCTTACAGTATCGAAAGCTCATAAAACTGATCAACAATAACACAACAATGACCATTGATTTTTGTGACATGCTTTCTCTCTTCTGTTGCCACTGATCTCCGATAGATGAGATTACTGCTGCGTACGGAGTTTAACAGCCTGACTGAATATTGGCGGGAAGTAGCTGAGAAGTTAGATAACTTTCCTCTATAGCATGCCTTTCCTCCGGTTCATAAAGTTTCTGATACTACTGGTACGTAACACACCGGTTCATCATACGTAGTATTCCAGCTATTGGATCCCTACTCTGATGCACTGATGGAATGAGCAGTTAGCAAACTTAAAGCAATAATGGCAGAGGACGATACAAATCTCCTGGCGTCACCGTCTAGGAGGCCCGCCTCACTCTTCAAGGGAGAAATGTAAACATTTTGTATTAGTAGTATTATTAAAGTAGTGTTCACGGCTGTCTGCGGCCTGGTCATTCCAGTTTGGTAACTTAAGATTGTTAGATCGGAAGCGTAGTACTGTTCGTTAAAAGTGAGAAAATGTGCGGTTTTTCATTTGATCGAGTACTTCATACGATAGCTTTAATCGTGACATTCGGCTAGTTGCTTTACGTCGCACAGTGTAGGTCTTATGGCGACGACGGGACAGGGAGGGAGGGGGGTCTGGGAGTGGGAAGGAAGCGGCCGTGGCCTTAATTAAGGTACAGCCCCAGCATTTGCCTGGTGTGAAAATGGGAAATCACGGAAAATCATCTTCAGGGCTGCCGACAGTGGGGCTCGAACCTACTATCTCCTGAATACTGGCCGCACTTAAGCGACTGCAGCTATCGAGCTCAGTGATCAGCGACATTCCTCATGACTTCATTGTAATGGCCTAAATTGACTTCAGTTGGGAAAATCACAAAAACAGTCTTTCTGAAGATTTAAAAAGGCAAGTGGGGAGTAAGTGTCTGAAATTATAATGAAAATACTCAACTTAATTGTGATTGATAGTGGGCAAGAGGGGCTGCCATTACAATGAAAATTCCCGAACCCAGTCTTCACATGAGAAAATACATATGATTGCTTTCCCGTCGCGTTTATGGGGTAACGTTAAGAGCTGTACTATTTAATATAATCTTACTCACAACGTGTACACTACTTAACCTAGAATTCTGTATGCAATGTAGATTTACGCAGCGAGGCACGGGCACATCAGCTAGTATAACCTTAAACTGAGTGAAGGTGAGAGAGTGTGTTTATTTCCTTAAATCCTCATTGAGCTAGAAAACCAACTTAATTATGAATATCTTGCAAAAGCAAAGCAAAGTCATCTCCGTACAGGCTATAAAAGCCCTTGGAGGGGTGGAAGGTAAAGGCTTCCACTATCCGCAACCTCGGCACTTGATGGGGTGGAGTGGTTAGCTCTATGCCCGGCCGCCTTTGCCCCAGGAATTAACCTGGTACTCATTTTTGCAGTAGGCTGAGTGAACCTCAGGGCCATATGCACCTCCGAAAAGGAAATCTCGTTTCTTAAATTTTACGACTACCTGACGGGGATTCGAACCCACGTCCTTCCGGGCGAACCGAGCACGCCTTTACCGCCTCGGCCAGGCAGCCCCTATGAATATTTTGACTGATCATTTACTTCGGTGAGAGAACCTCCATTATTGTTACTTACATTGAGGTTAGTTTGTTGATTGTTACGCCTCGTGATTTCAATATGCAACTAGTGAAGTTCGCAACAGTGATGAGCCATTAAGAAATAGACAATAGGGTGGCGATATTTGCGTCTTAGTGGATAGCCTGAAGTGCCGAGAACTATATATTGTTACTTTCAGTATTTAGGATACCCGGGTGGTGGAAAGTACAAATAATATTGAAACATTATAAAAGACCATATTATATAAACACAAAGTAATTTTTCCTTACAGAGCTTCCGGATAAACTACTTAAGGATCCGTACATTTGGAGCTAAGACGCATAGTTTGTTTGCCTTTCCACCTCTCGAGAAATCCGCGCACAATTGACCATGCGAGAAGCACGGTTTCCGAAGATCGAGTCCTACAACTTGAAGCGATTTCTCTTAGGCCTTGTCGCCACAGACAGCGACACTCAAGCTAAGGGTGAAAGGCACACGTCTAAACTTAAACGGTATATCCGAAGGGATGGTTTGAATACATGAAATGACTACTACTTCGCCCGCGGCATGTCCTGTTATGATGGTGGCTTCAATAATATTCGACATCATTTTCCTGACTGAGAGTAATATTCCATTTCAGAGGGAGGTAAGGTAAGGGTTGTTCTGCCCGAAGGCAGGTCCGAACCTCCGCAGAGGAATTCCTGAGCCGGAGTTTACGTGCGGTAGGGTGGCCAGTTCCTTTCCGCTCCTCCATTCCTTTACCCCCCATCAACAGCGCGTGGCAACCCATCCAACTCTTGACCACGCCCAATGTTGCTTAACTTCGGAGATCTCACGGGATCCGGTGTTTCAACACGGCTACGGCCGTTGGCTTTTCAGAGGGAAGGAGGATTCATTCTTCTGAAAGGATAATCGGTACCACAATCATCCGCTCTAAGATGTTCGAGGGTATTCCAGGTGACTCAAAGTTGTTCAAAAGTTCTGTCGTGTAGATAACAGCCTCATCTTTATTACATGTCACGTCGATGGACTTGTAAATTTGTAGAACTCTGCGTATTTCTCATAAATTTGCTTGTTGATGTCGATGACAGATTCATTTCTAGGAGCAAGAATTGCTCTTTGACACAGCCATGCGTGATCAGTGAAATGCGCAAAAGAATTCAGATCTCTGCATGCCGTAGATTTGGCTGGACATCGCACGCATACACACAGACAAACGCCTTCGGATATCCCGGACTGAATATGGCTCCCCATGTCGGAGACCGAAAATGACCTGCTGAACTATAGCCTTAAAATAGTACCTTGACTGATATATGTATTACTATTCCGTGTTCATTATTATCTATCTTATGAACTATAGACTTATGTTTCCTCTAAATAATATAATAAAATGTAAGATTGAGCTAGTTGAAGGACAATTCGGTTCACGTTTTATTGCTGGTATAGCGAAATCCTCGTATTCCCTACAATGTTAAGTGAATGAAATGAATATCTGGTAAATATTGAGCCTTAACCACACATGCAATTCAAAGTGTTGGTTTGCACTCTCGTTGTAACCAAAGTATAATAATAAGTGAACGACCGAATGGGATTGAACCCGGGACCCTAAAATCTGAAGGCTAGTACGTTGACCGCTCAGCCAAGGAGTAAATACTTCCAGAAAGTGAAATATATCGATAGGGAGATCATTTGTATGAATCAGACTAGAAACCATCGGAATAGGGCTACATAAAAGGAAGTAGAAAATCAATGTCCATATGAAAGTTAGTGGGAATAAGAAATAAGAAATAACACCAAGTAAGAGTGAATTTTAAGCTTATAAAACAAGTAGACGAATCAGGTAAGAAGAAACATTCTGTAACTTACGTGAAGTACGTTCGAAGTCTCGATGGTTGAAAGAGAGGAAAAGCCTCGTACATACATACCCGTCCGCCTCTGTGGTGTAGTGGTTAGCGTGATTAGCTGCCACCCCCGGAGGTCCGGGTACGATTCCCGGCTCTGCCACGAAATATGAAAAGTGGTACGAGGGCTGGAACGGGGTCCACTCAGCCCCGGGAGGTTAACTGAGTAGAGGTGGGTTCGATTCCCACCTCAGCCATCCTGGAAGTGGTTTTCCGTGATTTCCTACTTCTCCTCCGGGCAATTGCCTGAATGGTACATAACATAAGGCCACGGCCGCTTCCTTCCCCCTTCCTTGCCTGTCCCATCCAATCTTCCCATCCCTCCACAAGGCCCCTGTTCAGCATAGCAGGTGAGGCCGCCTGGGCGAGGTACTGGTCATTCTCGCCAGTTGTATCCCCTGAATCTCCAGGGCACTGCCCTTGAGGCGGTAGAGGTGGGATCCATCGCTGAGTCCGAGGGAAAAACCGACCCTGGAGGGTAAATAGATTACGAACGAACATACATACCCGTTGGAACACATCATTCAACCTAAAACAATAGCTTTATCAGCAGTACTATCTTATGACTACAATCCGATAGCGTTTTAACATATTGTCTGTTAGATTTCATTTTTAAGTACAGTATACTAGCCATATGCTCAGTCTCTTACTCATACTATGCTTTCTTCTCTACTTACTACGGGTATTTAAATTCTTGGAAGCCCGTCTGCACCGCTCCATGTGCCAACAACTGTTTCTGAGACGGTCATTTCTTAATTATTCATAGGATATTTAAAATTAACGTTGCTCTATACCTCTGCTTGTCAGCGTTTCAGTTTGCTTTCAAGCGGGACTCATTACTCAGAATCATTTATTTTGCTCTTCATTATTCATTTATAGCGAATCACTTTTCGATTTTATTTCATTTACTCAATTCATCACAATTATTACAATTCGTACCATAAAAATCGTATGAGCTATCCATTTCTTCAAGACGAAGCGAGCATAGGTGTCAGAAAATGAATTAGTAATATTCACCGTCCAAGCCTACGTCACGAAGAGTTCTGTAACAGTAACATTTTTAGTTGATCGGCTTCTTGTTTTATGTTATCAGAAAGTAGCAACTATACCGTGTGGATGTTGTATAATTCAAAACTGTAAATTTTCCAAAAAACACAACAAAGGCATACTGGGACAATATGGGTGATAAGATGCATGCAAAATATTTGATCTAATACCCTGCATATGAAGAGGCCGATATTACGATTTCGATACAATAATGTACACGTCAGAAATTTATTTTTAAGCTTACAAAAAAACATTTTGCAATAACATGTCCGGCTCCATGGCTAAATGGTTAGCGTGCTGACCTTTGGTCACAGGGGTCCCGGGTTCGATTCCCGACAGGGTCGGGAATTTTAATCACCATTCATTAATTTCGCTGGCACGGGGGATGGGTGTATGTGTCATCTTCATCATCATTTCATCCTCATCACGACGTGCAGGTCGCCTACGGGAGTCAAAACAAAAGACATGCACCTGAACATGCCATCGGATTCTCCCGGTACTAAAGGCCATACGCCATATCATTTCATTTGCAATAACATGTTAATTAACGAGGATTCTATGAAATTCATTCAGCACAAAGACAACACTTCAGCCAGTGTATGAAATAGCAGTTTCCTTAAGAGTCGGGAAATGATTTTGGAGCCATCATCCTGTGCCTCACGAAATGCAATGAAACAGTAACAACTGTGAGATTATCGCCTTTCTTGAAGTATTTACTGAGGTTTCGTAATAATCCTTGTTCATCTCGATCAGTTTATTGGTCGAGTACGATAGGCCTCTAGTCCTACATTTATCTATTTATTTATTTTCATTCAAGTGGTGAAGTGGCATGGCCCTCTCTTACACTTAACCACATGTACAATATTTTTCTGCAGGTGTATTACCTTATAATTTACTATAATTACATTATGCTAGTACTCAGGCCGTCACTCTCACCCACATTTTAAAAGGAATTCACTGGGAAGTTAAAGCCACGTTGTCGGAAAGTAGAAACTCTAACGGAGTGGTTTTACAATTATATTAGGCGCATTCGAAACTGCACAATGTCCAACCGTAATCAGAGGTGGTGATTATGGGGGCGGATTTGAGGGGGTTTACTTGCCCCCCCCCCCCACTTTGTGGAAAAAACATTACGTTTTTATTCCATTTTAGCCACCTAAAACAAGGAATTATTAAAAACAAGCAATTTGTACAAGCCCTGTTCTCTTATCAGCTAATAATTCTTCCCTTTATTTTATTTCATTATTAACAAAAAAAATTTAAAAAAGTCATTCGTCGTGGCTAACCGAATTGTATAGCGCCACAGCAAGTAGCGGAGACTTTGCATGTGCTGTGAGGAAGGGTAGCGGAGATTTTTTTTTTTTTTTTTTTGCCAATGACATTGACACTGAGGTACAATTCACCCGCTTAGTACGCGTATTCGTCAGTCTGTTAGTCTCTTTAGTGCCTGTTAGTTTAATCGTTTATTCGTCCGACTCGTTGGCTGAATGCTCAGCGTACTGGCCTTCGCTTCAGAGGGTCTCGGGTTCGATCCCCGGCCGGGTCGGGGATTTTAACCCTAAATTGGTTAATTCCAATGGCTCGGGCACCAGGCCTCTCCGGAGGCCATACGCCATTATTATTATTATTGTTTAATCATGCTGTACTTCTATTTAATTGCAATACATCTGTAATAGTGTTCCTTTTAGTGAAAGTTTTCTTGTGTATTATTGAATAAAAATCTCAAAAAATTACTATTACCGCCTTTACCTCTCTGTCAAAATTAGCTCAGAGAGCAGAAAACACCGACCATTTTGTAGCCGTTTTATTTTTTTCAGTTTCTATATATACAGTATACAACCCCCACCCGCTATACACCACAAACCCGGATACTGTTTGTTATCTGTATATACTTTCTGCCCCCTCATCCTTCCACTTCTAATTCCCAATCGCCGCTACGGACCATAATGAAGACATTTTAGTAATAAATGGACAAGATGAAAATGCAAATATTTGAACTAATGCCTGTATGATGAGATAGGCATTACAATTCAGATACAATAATTTAGAATATCCTACATTAGTATAAAGTTTTACATCAATAAAAATATAGATAAAAGTGTACTTGATGTTAAAATTCGCATTTAATATCAAACTGCCCTGAAGTCAACTTTGATTATGCTATTCTTCTTCCTGGTCCTTTTACCAGTTTAATTGGATCATCACTTGACATATATTAGGCCAAATTTTAAGGCTCGATGCCCTTCCTGACGGCAACTCTATGCAGAAGGATAACATTTGATTATGAAGTTATATGGATATACACTGACTGACAGAGCAAATGCAACACCAAGAAGGAGTGGTTCGAAAGGGATGAAAGTTGGGGAAAAAACAGAGACGGCACGGACGAATAATTGATGTTTATTTCAAACTGATATGCAGGTTACACAATGCGCACGGCATCGACTCAGTAGGATGTAGGACCACCGCGAGCGGCGATGCACGCAGAAACACGTCGAGGTACAGAGTCAATAAGAGTGCGGATGGTGTCCTGAGGGATGGTTCTCCATTCTCTGTCAACCATTTGCCACAGTTGGTAGTCCGTACGAGGCTGGGGCAGAGTTTGCAAACGGCGTCCAATGAGATCCCACACGTGTTCGATTGGTGAGAGATCCGGAGAGTACGCTGGCCACGGAAGCATCTGTACACCTCGTAGAGCCCGTTGGAAGATGCGAGCAGTGTGTGGGCGGGCATTATCCTGCTGAAACAGAGCATTGGGCAGCCCCTGAAGGTACGGGAGTGCCACCGGCCGCAGCACATGCTGCACGTAGCGGTGGGCATTTAACGTGCCTTGAATACGCACTAGAGGTGACGTGGAATCATACGCAATAGCGCCCCAAACCATGATGCCGCGTTGTCTAGCGGTAGGGCGCTCCACAGTTTTGACCTTTCTCCACGCCGACGCCACACTCGTCTGCGGTGACTATCACTGACAGAACAGAAGCGTGACTCATCGGAGAACACGACGTTCCGCCATTACCTCATCCAAGTCGCTCTAGCCCGGCACCATGCCAGGCGTGCACGTCTATGCTGTGGAGTCAATGGTAGTCTTCTGAGTGGACGCCGGGAGTGCAGGCCTCCTTCAACCAATCGACGGGAAATTGTTCTGGTCGATATTGGAACAGCCAGGGTGCCTTGCACATGCTGAAGAATGGCGGTTGACGTGGCGTGCGGGGCTGCCACCGCTTTGCGGCGGGTGCGCCGATCCTCGCGTGCTGACGTCACTCGGGCTGCGCCTGGACCCCTCGCACGTGCCACATGTCCCTGCGCCAACCATCTTCGCCACAGGCGCTGCACCGTGGACACATCCCTATGGGTATCGGCTGCGATTTGACGAAGCGACCAACCTGCCCTTCTCAGCCCGATCACCATACCCCTCGTAAAGTCGTCTGTCTGCTGGAAATGCCTCCGTTGACGGCGGCCTGGCATTCTTAGCTATACACGTGTCCTGTGGCACACGACAACACGTTCTACAATGACTGTCGGCTGAGAAATCACGGTACGAAGTGGGCCATTCGCCAACGCCGTGTCCCATTTATCGTTCGCTACGTGCGCAGCACAGCGGCGCATTTCACATCATGAGCATACCTCAGTGACGTCAGTCTACCCTGCAATTGGCATAAAGTTCAGACCACTCCTTCTTGGTGTTGCATTTGCTATGTCAGTCAGTGTATTTGTTATTCACGTCACACCTTTTTAATTATGGAACATAAGTATTTTAATTTCAAGAAGAGAATCGTGTAAGTTTTAATAATATTATAATCACCTACATAATGAATCAATATCGGACATCTCGTCTGACCCATGTAAAGGAGCGAATGATTTCATGAAGATTGAGAGGAGTTCAAGTAAACAAACGAATGCACCCTCGATGAAATCTATTTTCTTCTTCGACGGAATAAATTGGAGACGCAATCAATTGACCATGGCATGATCCTCAACTGGCAACAGCTGATAAGAAAGGAAGTTTCCTCATCTATCAGTTATGGAGCTAAGGTTTCATGATAAAAGTTTGTGCACATTTCTCTCCGACAAACGAGTTCCTAAGATGTTTTCCTCCAAGTCTCCCTACCAATTTACTTGCAACGCAGGCTCGACCAAAATCACTTGGCAAAGAGCAACGTCCTAGACTGAAAACAAAAGAATAACTTATTCCAAGACTAAACTTTTACAAACTGATTAAAATTTCTCGTAATAAAGATAGCCCCATAATCTTAATCATTTAAATATATCCCATTTCAAGTTTCAAAGTACTGAGAATAAGAACAAGTCACTGTTGACTAATCCGAATGTATCTATACTTATTCCAACTGTAATTTCGTAAATTAATTAGGTTGGTGTTTGCAGTAAGCAGTTATAATTTTTCCAACATAGGGGGAAGAATAAATCAAGTAGCATTTTCGATAGCGGACTCGGACTGGAAAGAAATATTACTATTTGTCAATAATAAAATACGTTATCATTAAATCGACGAATTTATGTTGAAGCGAGCAGCTCTCTGTTATCTGCAACCTGCCTACCCCAATGTTCAATCCACTGTACTCGGCGAGATAGAAAATGAAGTACCGTGGGAGTGGCTGTGTTGTTTGGGTTACATGGCTGTCAGCTTGCATTCGGGATATGCTTGCCTCGAACCCCACTGTCAACAGCCCTGAAGGCAATTTTTTCACGGTTTCCCATTGTCATACCAAGCTGTACCTTAATCCAGACCACGGACGCTACCTTCCTAATCCTAGCTCTTTCCTATACCTGCCTATCTGCATCGGTACGACGTGAAGCAAGTTATAGGAAAAATGTAACTGAAGTATGAGTAAGTCCACCAAATATTGTTTTACGAGAATGTTCACTTGAATGTAGCCTGAAATAACAAATTATTACAATATATATTATTAAAGCCGGCCCCGCTGTGTAGGGGTAGCGTGCCTGCCTCTTACCCGGAGGCCCCGGGTTCGATTCCCGGCCAGGTCAGGTATTTTACCTGCATCTGAGGGTTGGTTCGAGGTCCACTCAGCCTAAGAGATTACAATTGAGGAGCTATCTGAATGTCACGTAGCGGCCCCGGTCTAGAGTCGGTCAGGATCCGTCGTGCTGACCATACGCCACCTCGTAATCTGCAGGCCTTCGAGCTGAGCAGCGATTGCTTGTAGGCCATGGCCCTTCTGGGCTGCTGCAGCTTGGAGTTCGGTTTTTGATAAATTATTAAATTCGATAAAAATTGAATTATATCTAGCAAGTTCAATAACATGTATTCATGTTTTATTGGTTAGCATTGTCTAATTTACAGACAAATTGTTTATCAGGTTGCTGAACATGATACGTCTGATTCCAGGATGAAAAAAATTTCATGATAAACAGCGTCGCATATGGTATCAATGTATTGGGTGGTACAAATTAATTTTCCAACACTTGCATATGGAATTACTTGAGTTCTACTACAATGTTGTTTGGAGTGTGATCGGTTAGACACAAGACGTAACAGGCGAAGCACAGCAACTTTCCTTACAGATTAAAGTTGACCACAACTCAATGGATACAGCCACAAACAATAACAGAGCATTTGGAATTCACATAGTAGACGAAAGAGTCATATTGGAAAAAGGGAAGTCATCTCCGTACAGGCCATGAAGGCCCATGGAGGAGCGGAAAGGTTCCGCTACCCGTAACCTCACGACTTAGTGGGATAAAATGAATAGCTCTACGCGTGGGCACCTTTACCCCAATGAATTAATCTGGTGCAGATTTTTGGTGTAGGCTGCGTCAACCTCAGAGCAATCTCCACCTCCGGAAGTGGAAATCTCGTTAGTTAAATTATTCGCCTTGCTGACGAAAAATCGAACCCACGCCCTTAAGTGTGAGTCGAGCATGCCTTTACCGCATCCGCAATGCAGCCTCTGAATTATATTGCAAAGGTTCAAAAAATTCCGATCCGGCCATGTGACCTTGTGACACCAGTAGAGCCTAACCCTCGCCGAACAGTAAAATTAGACCACGTCTCAAAATATAATATTAACCATTGGGCGAGCTGGCCGCGTGGTTAGGAGCGCGCAGCTATGAGATTGCGTCCGGAGGATAGTGGGTTCGAACCCCACTGTCAGCAGCCCTGAAGATGGTTTTCCGTAGTTCCCCATTTTCCTACCAGGCAAATATTAGGGCTATACCTTAAATAAGGCGACACCCGATTCCTTCCCACTACTAGGCCTTTCCTATTCCATCGTTGCCGTAAGACCTATCTGTGTCGGTGCGACGTAAAACAAATTATAAAAAATAAAATAATAATAATAATAATAATAATAATAATAATAATAATAATAATAATAATGGAATAGCCTCAGCAGGCAATTGAATAGAGCCACTCAGTCCGCTCGTGGTCAGTTTCGACGTTCCATTTTCCTATACCAATTGGTAGAGGAACCGACACACGGTTGGGCAACCTAGGACTGAGTTTTAATTATTAGTGCCGCATAAGCACCGAATATGAAATATGTGTTTCTTGCCGACATCGTACGACATAGAGTAATGAGTGGATTATTTTCGTCCCTTAAACACATAAATAATGGGCCAGAAACGATTAAGCCTGACTTCTAATTCAGTCGTGAAGACATGACGCGAGAGATGGATCTTAGGATTGGATAACGTTCGTGATGTCAGTGGTCTTGTTTGGTTAGTACCGATAAAATTCACGTATGTTTGGCCAACATACATGTATGTGTAATCTAGCCTGCACAAGACTCTATTAAGAACACACGAAATAAATATAGTATATTGAGCCGTATCCTTCCGGCCCATAATAATAATTAGAATATTATTTGACCCAATATGTAAAATTTATTCATTAAAGTTACAGTCTAACATGTTAAAGGATCGTATCCTAAGATAGTTGATACCGGATGTTGAGCAAGACAGTAAGTCGCTGGATATTGCTTCATATTTCCGTATGACCGTGAGAAAGGATAGCGTACCCAAGCGTTGGTAAGGATCGACACGTGTATTAGATGCTGACCAAGCAAGATATTTCAGCCAATGGGAACTTAGGGATTTGGCAAACCTGGAGGCTACACCGCGCCAAATATTGATTCCAGGATGACCAACGTGCTCTGTGGATAAAGTCAGTTTCTGTAAGTAATCGGTTTTCCACAGTTTCTGAAGTCGGATATATTTGGAAATGTATTATAAAAATTGGTGGAAGAGATTTGCTAGTGTTTGAGCTGTGTTTTGTAAATATATCACAATAGGTATTGTGTCATCATATATGACGAACTCTCTGATTGGTGGTTGGTTCAGACACCCGGGAACCCCAGCATTATTGGCGTCACCGAAGCCTCCTCAGTAACCTAAGCTTTGGAGAGAGTCAGTCCGTGATAAAGATTTGAACAGTGCGGATGCACCAACTCTGTATTTCCGTGGTAAAGATTTGAACAGTGCGGATGTACTAACTCTGTATCTCCGTGATAAAGATTTGAACAGTGCGGATGCACTAACTCTGTGACTGGTGATCGTGATTAACGTGGTGTTATTCCAGTAATAGTAACTGGTTCTCATTGATACTTTAAATTGTGCAGTCGCAATATTTTACTGTACTTGAGTAAATGAAATAGTATAATTTTGGCAGAGTTTACTTTCAATCGATAAAGACGGTGTTCAGTGACCGCTGAGTAACAAGTGTAGTGGAAACGTGCTATTGTTTCACTATTTCGCGACGGGCGCGTATTCGCGTGGAACTTCCGTACCGAACCGTGTGCTGCTTTTTAAACTGTATTTTTACCCTTTAAGTGAAGTGTGTAATATATATGTGAATCAGTGTGTTTAACTGATCTGGTAAAGAGAAAGGGTATTTCGGCTCGCAGCATTAAGCAGCGAAGAGATTATCAACTATAGTCTTCTGTGTTCCAGTGGATTATTTTCCAGCAAGATGATGGATACGCCTGCAGAGGAAGGAAGTGCATTCACACATGTTAATGATGTGATTAACATGGAGTAGATCCCAAAATTAGTGGGGATGTAAGCTGCTATCCTGGTTTCCCGAGAGTCATGTAAAGTAAGGCGCATGTATTATTTATGGCATGATATGTAAGTTGTGTTAAGGTACTAGGGCAGTGTAGATATAATTTTTATTTTCATGTAAAGTAAGCCTGACGGCATGTGTTTGTTTGATTTTGTTACTATGATAGTTTCGGATACGAGAATAATGCATGTTTATTTTATTTTCATTTTGCTTTATGAGTAGATGTTTGGGAAAATGAGGGATTGATAGGATCAGTTGTTATTTATTTGTGTATATCACTTAGCGTAGGATATTCCGAGTTTTCCTAATATATATACTAGAAGGGCTAGATCGACAGGTTCATTTTTATACAACGTTAAACACGTATGAGTTTATTTTATTTCGGTTATTCAGAGAGACAGGTATAGCTATTTTGCATAATGCATGGTTTTACAGAAGCTGCCAGAAGGAGCTGCAGAACGTCGTTGTTAAAATAAGATCTTTGAAGTTAAGTTGGATTCTGTTTGCCTGGTGGTCTGCCAAAGACTCGAACTGTGTCTCATTATGTGGAAAGGCCAGTGGGATTCATGAGGAATAATGAGATAATAATTGCATGCTGAATTATAATGTATTGGTGCAGGCTGATTGTATGCCTGACAAGATAAAGAGCATTGTGCAGATGTGTGTGCCTGCCTAGTGTCTTCTGAGTGTATATTGTGATCAGAATGGACAGTGTTAATTCCAGACTATTGAGTCTGATGTTGTTAAATGGCCCAAGCATGCTAAGAAGGAATGAATATACGTGAGTTTCCGTGTAGTTGATGAAAGGCGTTATCTCTTGGCAAGCTAATTCCTGGCCTGTGTTTATCTGTATGTGCGAAGGAGACAGTATTTCCTTGTGGCGGCCTCGGGAGACAAAATCCAATCTTTAGCATAGTGGAGTTCAATATTTCTTTACAGCTCGTAATCTACCCGGAAGTACATGACGGATGACCGCGCTGTTGAGCGCTCAAACGCAGCAGAAGGAGGCAATGTTGCCCATTGCTTTCTTCATGATATCAAGGGTTATTTATATGTTTTTCCCTTACAGGATGATGGTTTTTACATTTTCATTTGTGATTTATACCTTGTCTCGTTGTTTTTAAAGGGAACAGCCCGAGTGCTGAAGTATTGTTGGTTTATCTAGTTCTGTCTAGATCTTTTGCAGTGAACCAGGATTCACATTAGAATCAGTGTAGCATTTAAGACTTTACTCGATATCCGATGTATATATATGTTTAGTTTGATTATTTGAATTGTTGTAAATATAGTGTAGGATTTGCCCCTAGTATTTTGCATAAATTACATAGCGTCCATTGCGTCTTAATTATTTTTCTTTCCGTCGTAATTTTTCTTTATAATGTAACTTTTATTTAATTGTAATTTCGACGACTCTCGGGATTAACTTAATTTTGAAACCGTATCGTTGGGATGCGATAGTGTGAAACTCCATACGGAAATACCACATGGCAGTGTTTGCGTACACTTGTTGCCATACAATATAAACATTGGACTATAAGAAGAAACTCAGTCTTGATTTATATAAATGTTCTTTGTTGAACTTGCTTTTTTTTAATGTCAAATTTGTATAATCATACAATTAACGTTTCTAATGACGACTTATTTCAATACTTTGAGTTCATTTTTTTACAAATTATTCTTTTTCCTTGATTTTAGTATTTTCGTGTGATTTGATCGGGGATATTTATTAATAAATCCATCTTACCCCTATGATTGTTTCTCATTCGTGTTATACCTCCATTTCCTGTCATTGATTGCTATTTTAGTGTAGAACTTCGACTTTTATCCTGACCCAATCGACAACCAACCCACACTCTGCCCAACCCTGAGTTAGTCGGATGTTCATACAGGAATGGAGGCATCGTCCTAGAGGGTATTTACCCCTGGGTACGGTACAATATGTTTTCTCTCTCTCTTTCTTCAGTATCATTCTCCTCAACGCCAGCAGTTTGATCATTACCAGTTGAAGTGTTGAGGACATCATTCTTGCCCTCGCGTGAGTAGGGTGACAGAAATGGCTTACACTTACTCGTGCCATTTTAATATTTTCTGGCCGACTTTCCTTCGTCAGGTTTTGTTCTCTTCTGACAACGACGCTAATAGATAGCAAGGCCTGGAGTTTCTTTCATTTTTTCGTCCTCTGTAGGCCTTCCTCATGTTTTATCGGTACCTTCATTTTTCGCAGGGTCGTACCTCTGCCGTTTCTGCTCTGATTAGCGTAAAGTAAGGATGTGTGCCTAGTTACATTCCCCCTTAAAATAATGTTCTCCAGCAACAGCACCACCACCACCACCACCACCACCACAACAACAACAACAACAAAACAACACTTAATGTTTAATTAAAGACAAAATATAGTAACAAACAGAAGCAATTAAACTACTAGCAAGACTGTAAATGATAGTGGAGATTGAAGAACGTTATTTTTCTCCCTGAAATAAACATCTGGTGGCGTAGTATAATTCTCAAGATTACTGGTCGAATAGTACTAAATAATGCGTGGCAAAATCGTTTATTGTAATTAATAGTTCAGTTCCTGAATAATAATAATAATAATAATAATAATAATAATAATAATAATAATAATAATAATAATAATAATAATAATTTCTTTACAACTACACTTAACTGTTATTAATGGACGTATCCGCTATGGTGTGAATACTTTCGTACAACTACAATTAATGGATTTAACATGATTCCTGGCGTTGTTAAAAAAAGGTGAGTTGAAATATCCCCTTAATCTACAACAAAAAATCTATGTTAAGACATACAAACATTCGGCATTACAACACAGTCATAAAACCAACAGTCCCATAAAACCAAACCAAACCCCACGGCATTTAACTCCTTTGAAAGGGCATTGGCCTGTCCAGCAAGCGCTGCTCAGCCAGAAGGCTTGCAGATTACGAGGGGTCGTGTGGTCAGCACGACGCATCCTCTCGGCCGTTATTCTGGGCTTTCGAGACCGGGCAACAGTCCACTACGCAAGTGAAATACTGGCACTCAACAGAAAACAGGAACTTGAAGAAACCAAAAAAAAAAAAAATAAGAAAGGAAGATCATTAGGAAAATCTTAGGAGCAAGGTACACCCAAGACGGTTACAACTTACAATCAATCAAATCAACACAAAAGTTCTCAAACATTGAAATTGACATTAGGAAAGGACGAATGAAATTATTCGGTCAATTCAATAGATTACCAGAAAATCGATTGACAGAAAGGATAATAGATTATGTAACCTCACTTATGAACTCAACACCCTGTCTTAACGAATTTCGAAAGGATCTCAAAAACATTAAGTTCAACGGACATTCTAGAAAGAGACATATTTAGATAGAAATAAAACAATTGGGAAGCTACATCAGAGCAACCACAACAAAAACTCTACGGACTAAAGTGGTGGGAAGAACGTAAACAAGCTTTCTCGGAAACAACAAGAAGAACCCACAGAAAAATTGAGTTATTTGCTTAACGGCCTCCAATATTGGAAGAATTTACTACTACTACTACTACTAAAATAACAATAAAATAATCATAATAATAGATATTGGTGATCTGTCTGCTTTCATAAAATAATGCACATTGTTGCGGACTAATGATGTCAAAAGTTGCATGAGTTAACCTGTCGTAATGCGCACAAAGCGTTTGTATCAAGAGAAGACATCTCAAATAAGGAATTATACCTCACTCCATATTTGTTCCCGTGAAGTGTGCTTTTATTCGATTGGCTCAAGTCGCACCGACACAGAAAGGTCTTTTGGCGACGATGAGATAGGAAAAGCCTAGGAGTGGGAAGGAAGTGGCCGTGGCCTTAATTAAGGTAGCCCCAGCATTCGCCTGGTGTGAAAATAGGAAACCACGGAAAACCATCTTCAGGGCTGCTGACAGTGGGGTTCGAACCCACTACAACCATGATGTACGCTCACAGCTGCGCGCTCCTAACCGCACGGCCAACTCGCCTGATATGTGAAGTGTTTGTGAAAATATTATACAGCATTGGAAGTTCATTTTGGGAAGCTACTAACAGTACTGAAATTCCTTTAGTCACAGAATGGGTCTCCCCGACCATGAAGATTTGTGAATAATATTGATATTAGCATGTCCTTTACATGGATATTTTCCGTTATTGTTGTATGTATGTGCAGTCCGCCAGCGCTTCCGCTGTTGGGATCCTCAACAGCTCTGCCATCAGCTGTCATAGATGGCTTAGGCATCGCTGAAGAGGCGTACTAGGGAAATGAGGAGTGAGGTAGTTTCCCGTTGCTTTCCTCACCGAGCCCGAGTTGCTATTACATATCAGTCTGCCAAGCCCACTGAAATGCATACACCAACCGACCCTATGAGCAACATTTTCACACCACTCATAGCAGGGACGGGCTGCATAAGGATTGGCATTACTAGCATCGCTCATACCTCAGTCACTTTCATATTGTCAAAGCCAAGGATAAGACAGAGACGATCTATGAAAGTAACAAAATTGCTCTAGCCTATAGCAGAATACATAGTGCACTGTAAATACTAGATCCTGCCAGCAAAGGCGGCTGTTATTTTTACTTCTGGAATATTTCATTTGTGTGTGCTTAATCTATATATATAAAATAACTTGTCCTGACTGACTGACTGACTGACTGACTGACTGACTGACTGATTCATCATCGCCGAGCCAAAACTACTGGACATAAAGAGATGAAATTTTGGGGATATATTCATATTAAGACGTAGGTGCTCGCTAAGAGAGGATTTTTGGATATTCCTTCGCTAAGGGGGTGAAAACGGGGGTGAAATTTTAAAATGAGTTGCTCTATATCTCAAAACTTTAAAAGTTTACAGATGTAAAAATTGGTATTTAGAATCTTCTTTAAAAATAAGGAAACACGTATTTTTTGGTTTTCAGAAAATCCCAATAGGAGGGGTGAAAAAGGGTGAAAATGGGGAAAAATGGGTTGAATGCCTTTAATCAGGATACCGGTACCTATATCTCAGAAACTGAAGATATTACAGACCTGAAAATTGGTACTTTTGATCTCTTTTAAAAATAAAGAAACACGTAATTTTTTGTTTTTGGAAAATCCAATTAATGGGAGGGTGATAAGGGGGTGAATTTTTAAAATGAAGGAATCTATATCTCCAAACTTTTAAAGTTTGCAGATGTAAAAATTGGTATTTAGAACCTTTATTAAAAATAAAGGAACACGTATTTTTTTGTTTTCGGAAAATCGCAATAGGAGGAGTGAAAAGGGGCTAAAAATTGGTTGAATGCCTTTAATGAGGCTACTTATATATCAGAAACTGAAGATATTACAGACCTGAAAATTGGGGTTTGGGATCTCCGTTAAAAATAAAGAAACACGTATTTTTTTGTTTCTGGAAAATCCAATTTAGGGGGGGTGTGAAAAGGGAGTAATATTTTAAAATGAGTGTATCTATCTCAAAATTTCTAAAGGTTATAAATGTGAAAATTGGTATATAGAATATCCTTTAAAAATAAATAAACACACGTATTTTTTCGTTTTTGGAAAATCCAAATATTGGGGGTAAAAAGGGGGGAGGGTAAATTTTTTAAAATGAGTGTGTATACATCTTAAAACTTTAAAATTTACAGATGTAAAAATTGGTAGTTAGAATTTCCTCTAAAAATAAAGGAAAACGTATTTTTTGTTTCCTGTAAATCCCAATAGGAGGGGTGTAAAAGGGTGAAAAATGGGTTCAGTGCCTTGAATGAGGATACATATATCTCAGAAACGAAAGATATTACAGAACTGAAAATTTGTATATGGGATCTCCTTTAAAAATAAAGAAACACGTATTTTTTAGTTTTGGAAAATCCAATTAATGGCGGTTAAACAGGAGTGACAAATTGGGTGAATTTTTGAAAGACTATATCTACAGCATATCTTGGAAACGTAAAATGTTACAGACGTAAAAAGTGGGTGTTTGTATCTCCTGTAAATCTAAAGAAACATAGGTGATTTGTGTTTGGAAACTCCACTTAAGGGGAACTCAAAAGGGGTGAAATTTTACAATGAGAATTTTTACAGTTTATCTCAAAAAACTTAACATGTTACAGAAGTGAAAAATGGTATTTTTTATCTCTATTAAACATAAAGAAACGTGTATTTTTAGCTTTCGGAAATACCACTTGGGTGGAGGGGGGGGTAAAAGTGACTGAAAATGGTGTAGAATTATTTTAATTAGGCTACTGATATCTCAAAAATGAAGATGTTACAGACGTGAAATTTGATATTTGCAATCTGCTTTAAAAATAAAGAAACACGTATTCTCGGAAAATCCAATGAGGGGGGGTGTGTGTGTGAAAGAATTGAAAAATTAATTAAATTAATTGAATGAGAATACATACATCTAATAAAAACTAAAGTTGTTACAGACGTGAAAATTCGTATTTGGATCTCCTTTAAAAACAAAGAAAAACGCGTTTTGGGGGGAAACCATCTTGGAGGGCGGGAGTGTAAAGGAGTTGAATTCCTTTCATGAGGACACATAAATCAAAAACTGAAGAAGTTAGAGTCGTGATAATTGGTATTTAGAAGATCCTTTACTATTAAAGAAACAAGTATTTTTTGCGGGAAAATTCACTTAGGGGGGAGGGGAGTAGTGTGAAATGAAGTGAAAAAAGTAAATTATTTTTATGGGGATACTTATATCTCAAAACTGAAGGTAATAGACGTGAACATTGGTGTTTGAAATCTTCTTTAAACATAAGAAACAAGCCTTCTTTTAATTTTTTTGGGGGGGGGGGGGGTTGCCGGTAAATAAACTTAACGGCGGTGGGGTGTAGAAGGAGGTGAGACCAATTGATTTTACTGTTCTTAATGTACTTATAAGGATCCTCGGCAGCGCGCCGGCCTCTCACAGCTGGGTTCCGTGGTTCAAATCCCGTTCACTCCATGTGACATTCGTGCTGGACAAAACGGAGGCGGGACAGGATTTTCTCCGGATACTCCGGTTTTCCTGTCATCATCCATTCCAGCAACACATAATAATAATAATAATAATAATAATAATAATAATAATAATAATAATAATAATAATGTTCCGGACCGTCGTCAAATGTGCGGACCGCGCTGGAAACGGCTCCTGGACGGGTAATGACTAAGAATGCAGTCCGGCCGCGGGTTCAGTGCCTTCTAGGCACCCAATATGACACCACGCCGGATCTCCTGAAGGATTTTATCCATATTAAAAATGATTATAGGAAAAGATGGCAAAGATTTACGGACCCAACTGACCGGGAGGAATACCTGAGTCTAGCCCGGGAAGAACGAAATCGATTGCTGGAAAAGAAGATTGAAAATGGGAGGAAACATGCCGTAATCTAATAGAAAACGAGTCAGATCGGGAATTTTGGTGGGTTCTCGCAGAAAACGAGTCAGACCGCGAATTTCGGCGGAATATATATCTAAAACAATAAGCATTCAATTATAAATTTCAGTATAATACCGTAGCGAAGCACGGGTATCTTGCTAGTATACAATAGAATTATAACATATTTGCACATCAGGCTGTTTCATTGCCATCAACATGAAGGGGATATTTTAACTCACCTTTCTTTAGCAACGCCACTGAATCATGTTAAATCCATTAATTGTAGTAGTAAGAAAGTATTCGCACCATAGCGGCTAAGTCCATAAATAACAGTTAAGTGTAGTTATAGAGAAACAATTAAAGAGATGTGAGAGGGCCGTATATCTGCCGGCAAGTGACAACTGGAAACTCGCTTTCTATAATGAGTGGAACTGTGTATAGCGTTTGATTTATACACAGTTCTTCGGGAACTACACCCGCCTTTGTGACGTGACCTTGCGCAATCTGGAATTATTTGCCAGTGATGGCGTCCATTAAATCAGACAATATCTAACATCACTTCAGATACTACTAATAAATTTTGAGAATACATTCTGTTTTTATCAGAATTCTTAATTTCATTACAATTCAAGAAACAGCTTCTTTTACTGGCATTCAGCTGTAATTTAATATAGAATGAAGATGTTTTGCAGTTATCTACAATGCTGATCTTACTAGGATTGTAGCATATGTCCTTACGTACTGGTCTATTGCCAACGTTTTGAGAGTGGGCAGATGATCTAGATGTTAGGCCCCTTTAAAAACAAGCATCATCATCATCAGAAATTTTGAGAGGATATGGAAACGACATGAATCATTTCTGAAAGTTTTTTCTGACACTGGTTTTGGATTGAATAAAGGCAAAACTAGTTAATATAATATTAACGTAGGGACACCAAAACTTTTCCCTTATTTAATGTTACCTCAATTCGTTAAGTGGGAGATGACAAATAATATTTTTATCATCGACAATACCGCCTCTCAGAGAGAGAATTCGGAAAAGAGTCAACGACTTCCTTCGAGATCCATCGATATGAAACGAAGGTCCACTGTTGGTTTCTTGACAATGATAGTGGTTACGTTACATGATTTGCCTTCCGCTTGCTGTGTTAAAACCAAAGCCATAAGAACGATCTCCACATTTCAGAAACAAAAATTATCATACGGTTACATACTGTTGCGCGGCTGTGAGCTTGCATCCGGGAGATAGTAGGTTCGAATCCCACTATCGGCAGCACTGAAGATGGTTTTCCGTAGTTTCCCATTTTCACACCAAGCAAATGCTGGGGCTGTACCTTAATTAAGGCCACAGCCGCTTCCTTCCCACTCCTAGGCCTTTCCTATCCCATCGTCGCCATAAGCCCTATCTGCGTCGGTGCGACGTAAAGCCCCTAGCAAAAAAAAATACATACTGTTACTTATCAGATAATACCCATAAACCTCTTGAACATGGTCTCTTTATGTCAGAATCTTCAATATCTTTATAAGTTAGGATGCAGTATGTTCCACTGTCATTCAACTGTAACTTAATATAGAAAGAAGATCATTTTTGGCCATCTACAACGCTAGGAATATTTCTAAAATTAATCACTTCCACACGTTGTTTTGAGACCTTAATGTTATTGGTGTAACACTTTGATCGTGGTGATGCATGTCCATTTGAAGCAATTTTCTATGGGTTGACGGTTTCACTACGCTCCTACGCTCTCCTTTGTGAAAATATTCAGCTTCCATAAGAAATTCCAATCGGCATGTCCCAATATTACTAAACCGATACTGAACGCCCATACCTTCTGTGGGTGGGGGCGGTAGTATAACATCCACGGTATTCCCTGCTTGTCGCAAGGGGCGACTAATAGGGGGGCCCCAGGTAATATCAACTTGGTAGCGTGGGTTGGCGACGACGGGACTCATAGCTGAGTCCTGGCATTGTTTCCGCTCCCTTGAGCCAGGCTTCTCACTTTCATATATCCTATCCGACCTCCCTTGGCCAACTCTTGTTCTTTTCCGACTCCGACGGTATTCAGTTTTCGAATCCTAAGGATTCTTTCATTTTCACGCCCTTCGCGGCCCTTGCCATTCCTTGGCCGATACCTTCTTTTTTTTTGGAAGTGTCCGATCCCTTCCATTTTTTTCTCTCTGATTTCTGTTATATAGAGGATCGTTGCCTAGTTGTACTTCCTCTTAAAACAATAATCACCACCACCACCTGCACAAACATTAATAAATTTTACAGTGTTCATCAGTTTTATTTATTCACTTCCCACAATCACGCACTGCTGTATTGGACAAAATTTAATATTTGCAAATATAATATAGATTAAAAATTAAACAGCGCAATTTAAAAGTAAAAATCTGTCCTTCCAACAAACACAGCTAAAGCTGCATGCACTCTCGTAAAATGCTCATACTTCATGACATTTTCTCCTCTATTCAAAGTCGTTGAATGCACTTGGTGTGTACGAAATATCTCTCTTGTGTCCACAAATTTAATCTGTATACATGCGAAGCCACGGACAGAAGGTGGTATTCAATAATTATTTTCTACTGGATACTATAAATTATATACATCAGTTCCAATTAGCTAGGCCTTCCGTTATTCTATACCTGAGAATGGATGTTAAATTTGTGAGCGACTGCGAGAAGTATGTTGAGGAAAGTTGAGGAGTAAAAATGATTGCTACAATGTCGTCAGACAAACTGAATCAGAATGAAAAAGAATCAACCTTAATTTATGAAGATCTGAGCGTATAGCGTATCCCATTTGTCAATGCTATCATCAATTTGCACAAAATTGACTGCGAAGATGTTTTCTAATGACCTGACTAGTGGATGTGTTTTCCCGATCATATATCTTATCTTTATAACCAGTATTTCTCTGTCGGGAAGATCAAAAGCCTTGTTGCCACTGGCTTTCGACCTATGGTACCATGGTTCGAATAGTTTGTACAGGGGAGACTCAGCTTAATACACAATATTAAAGCTAAATTGGAAGATTGACGCATTTTGCGAACTATTACCAACTAATATGTAAGATGCTAATGGGTATTCTTCCCAATCAATCAATCAATCAATCAATCAATCAATCAATCAATCAATCAATCAATCAATCAATCAATCAATCAATCAATCAATCAATCAATCAATCAATCAATCAATCAATCAATCAATCAATCAATCAATCAATCAATCAATCAATCAATCAATCAATCAATCAATCAATCAATCAATCAATCAATCAATCAATCAATCAATCAATCAATCAATCAATCAATCAATCAATCAATCAATCAATCAATCAATCAATCAATCAATCAATCAATCAATCAATCAATCAATCAATCAATCAATCAATCAATCAATCAATCAATCAATCAATCAATCAATCAATCAATCAATCAATCAATCAATCAATCAATCAATCAATCAATCAATCAATCAATCAATCAATCACCACTGAGTTGCAATTCGGGTTTTCACCCACGTCGCAGATTCCCTATCAATTGTGAATCTAGTCTTTTTTTTTAACTTTTTTCAAAATTAACTCTTGAACTGCAAGGAGTTAGGAGGTGGGGTTTGTACCAGACATTTCCAAATTCTCTAAAAATTCCCGAAAAATACACAGTTCAAAAAGTTATGGGAACATGTTTTGTAACGTTTGGTATGTGAACGATAATTTGGTAGATGGAGTTCCAATGGTCGTATAGCATACTTTGAGACCTTAGCTACTCAGGGTATGTCAAATCGAAGTTATAATCCATCTCTAGGCGTAGCCATGCATTAAACTGTCAGGTAACCCCTCGAAACAAAGTTAATAGCGGTGCATCCGTATGTCGTTATGAGGTAGACAGGCTACTGCGGTCATTAAGCACTGTATTGTCCCCTCCCGTGCTACTACTGTCTACGACTCACTCATTTGGGCATAACTGGTCCAGCAGTTCTCCCGGCCTTCTCTTCGCGGCATCAGCTGCTCTACTGCCAAGTTTCAACTTGCTCTGGGCCGCCGCTTACGTCACATCGCCACGCCACACCAGCCTATCTTCACCTCGAGATACTTCCAGTACCTTCCACACGCCAACTTTCTATTGCATTTTTCCCCGACTCATGAGTCCGTCACTTTGAACCAGGAAGAATGGATTTTTCGTCGTGTTGCTGTGGATTTCAATGTCTCTCCGTCAGTTATTCAACGCTTGTGGAACCGCTACAATAAGACAGGCCAGTTCACACGGAGGGTTGGACAAGGTCGTGGACGCATGACAACCCCACAGGATGACCGATATCCGACCATCTGTGGGTTGCGGCGTAGTTCAGCAACTGCCAGAGAACTGCAGCAGGACTTCAGGAGGGTCACTGGAGTCACTGTGTATAACTAGACGGTAAGGAACATGTTAAGAGAAGTGTCCTTACGACCCAGACGTCCTGTTCGAGTGCCCCGTTTAACGCAGCAACATCGCGCAGTTCGCCTTCTGTTTGCCCGTACCCACGTCAACTGGCAACTTTCCAGTGGAGACCTGTGTTGTTCACAGACGAGTCCAGAATTCCCTTACACAGCGTGGTGAACATCAACGTGTATGGAGACGCCGTGGTGAGCAGTACATGCCAAATGTTGTCCAGGAAGGCGACCCATTCGGACAAGGTTCTGTGATGATGTGGGGTGGCATCAGTATTGATGGCCGAACGGATCTTGTTGTTGTGCGTGGTAATCTTACCGCTGCGGGGTACATCGGGGAAATACTGCTACAGCATGTGTTGGTTGCTGCATACGGTTTTGGCTCTGAATTCGAACTCTTGCACGACAATGCCAGGGCTCATGTAGCGCGCATCTTGCGAGAACTGGACATTCAAGAAATGGAATGGGCAGCAGTGAGTCCCGACCTTAATCCCATCAAGCATGTGTGGGATAGGCTTGACAGAAGTGTTCGTGGGCGTCCTGTTCCACCATAGACTCTCCAAGACCTCGTGCAGGCTTCATTGAAGAATGGGACCTGATACCGCAACGTGACCTCCGTAAACTTATACGGAGCATGCCACGTAGGTGCCAAGCTGTGATAAATGCTCTGAAGCTCTCCAACTGCGATAAAAATCCACCCTGGAGGACTATTATTACTTTACTTTCGCCCCTATTTGGACATTTTCTTTTGTGTTGTGAAAATGAACGCAAATCCATCGATGTTCTTTTGTATACTTCAACGGTAAAGAATAAAGGTTTTAGTTGGTAAAAAGTTTTAACGTTGGAAGAAGAAGAAGAAGAAAAAGTTAAGTGATTCATCAAATTGAGATTGGAATTAAGACAGCTGACGTGTGTCGTGAGTTTGGCCACGTTAATTGCTGTCCAAATGATTTGAAAGAGCAAGGATAAAATTGTTCCGGCATTTGAACAGAATGGTTCGAAAATTAAGCGGCTACGGAAAACTGAACTGAGTAACGTGGATGAAGCCTAATTGCGATTATGTTACTGTATTTTTTTTCATTTTCCACCTCACTACAAGGATAATACGAATCTCTGTTATTACGACACTCGTTTATAATGACACCATTTTTCAGGTCCACTGGATGTCGTTATAACCGACTTCTACTAAATAATTCCCTTACCATAAGTTTTCTTTTTCAGGCAGAATCTTCTTCTTAATCTGTTTACCCCCCAGGCTCGGTTTATCCCTCGGACTCAGCGAGGGATGCCACCTCTACCGCCACAAGGGCAGTGTCCTGGAGCTTCAGACTCAGGGCCGGGTATACAACTGGGGAGGACGACCAGTTCCTCGCCCAGACGGCCTCATCTGCTATGCTGAACAGTGGCCTTGCGGGGGGGATGGGAAGATTGGAACAGATAGACAAGGAAGAGGGAAGGAAGTGGCCGTGGCCTTATGTTAGGTACCATTCCGGCATTTGCCTGGAGGAGAAGTGGGAAACCACAGAAAACCACTTCCAGGATGGCTGAGGCGGGAATCGAACCCACCTCTACTCAGTTGACCTCCCGAGGCTGAGTGGACCCCGTTCCAGCCCTCGTACAACTTTTCAAATTTCGTGGCAGAGCCGGGAATCGAAACCTGGCTCCGGGGGTGGCAGCTAATCACACTAACCACTACGCCACAGAGGCGGACTTCAGGAAGATTATGAAATTATTTATTCAAAATTAGTTTCGACATACTGAAGAACCTAACAGTTATAAAAACATCTACTCCTGTGAGGTCTTGTTACTTTACATTTTTGAAGCTACCTTGTATATCAAAACATCTATTGTAAAACACACACATCGTCAACAACAATCAATCGCTTCATGGTCAAATTTATTATGTCAGAACGTGGGATTAACGACTGTTCCAATGTAGTGGCAATATCCGTAAATCACTTATGAAATAACATTGCACTGTATTGCAATGAATTGATTTCATTTTCCCCGTAAGGACGAAGCTTTATCCTTATCTAATATTCCAAAGCCGTGATACCATTTAAGAATTGCCAAAATATTCAAGGTAATTTAAAAAAATGCATTATTTGATTACAGTTAACTCAGCTATCATCCATGAAATTGACACACTTTCATTTAACGAGCTTCCGTTCCGGAGCCCGACAGTTATCCAAAGAATACTTTTCGAGAATATTACATAATTTGAATATCGCTGAATAAGGCATGAGCTCCGAGGTGGGTAAGCGCTCCCTCCACATCAAACACTAAGCAGATAAGGGCAATTTAACTCTCAGCAAAGTACCAGCATGATCTTTATTTAGTAGAAGTGCTTATTTTTCACTTTCGAGGAGACCGATTCTAATATGATCCACGTATATGTAGATGTTTCAACAGCATACACTTGCCGGGCTGAGTGGCTCAGATGGATGAGGCGGTGGTCTTCTGAACCCAACTTGGCAGGTTCGATCCTGGTTCAGACCGGTGGTATTTGAAAGTGCTCAAATACGTCAGCCTCGTGTCTATAGATTTACCGGCATGATAAAGAACTCCTGTGTGACTAAATTCCGGCACCTCGGCGTCCCCGAAAACCGTAAAAGCAAATAAAATTATTATTATTATTATTATTATTATTATTATTATTATTATTATTATTATTATTATTATTATTATTATTATTATTATTGTACCGGGCGGTACACCCGTACGTCGCACCTTTAAATCTTGCGCCAATAAATTCTCCTCTACAGGAGAAACTCTGAACTTAAAACTGGACCTACTTAAACCTTTCCTCTGAAGATGTCAGTGTGAATTTCGACGTGTTTTTGTTTACTATTTATCAAGAAGTTTGGACATTCTCTCATAGATGCCTCTGCAAAAAAAACTATGACCATGCACCCTGGTGCGAAGTGAAGGAACTTTATTTGAAGAAATTTTGTATTCGCTGGTTTGTTCTTTACTAAATTTAGTGCATTCATTTTTGGCAATATTTATCCTGTCTTTCCGCCTGTTTTAATTTTAACCAGTCAAGAATTTCTGTAATTAATTTTCTACCAATCACAGGTTTCTTCTTCGATTTTGGTGTGTAACGCTAAGCGACCCAATAAAATTAAGTAGGTTTGGCTGTTTTATTCATGAAAGGTCTCGAACTTTCCCCGAGGGTATAAAAACTGCTGATTTTCACGTCTCCTGGCCACTTCATCAACATCTAACCTAGTGTATGCACGTGTAGCAGGAGGCGGGAAGCGCCTCTTGCATCAGGCAGCAGCTCTTCAGTAAGGTAATGGCCGTTTAACATCGTTATTTTCTTGCTAGCTCAGCAGTTTAACCCGCGGGAAGGGTCCGAAACTTTTACCATGTAACCTACTTTTCTGTAATGTAAATTTTGCCGGCTTATGTAAATATCTTTAACTATAAATCGGGGATAGAGAGTGCCTTACCCTCTCGAGCTCTCCTTCATTTTGATTTGAGGTGACTACGTTTTGGTAACTGATTTTCTTCTCTTCCTTAATGTTTAAATTTCTTCCTTATACGGGTCACCTTCATAGTTTGAGAATAGCCCCTGTTTCATCGGCCTAGTGCATTTTAGGTTTTAAGAAGTTTCATGTAGGAGTGCAAGTACACGCCTCCATTCAACTTGGTGTTGCGGACCAATTACTTAACCTGTTATTTTCTGCTATGGCCCAGTAGGTTGGGTACGAGATACCCCTATCTCAATTGTTGTAAGTAGTGCCTTGATGGCATTTATTGTAAAGTCTGACATTGCCTTAAATAGGCTTGAAAAACTGAGAGCGCGTCTGCTCTTTTCTGGTGTTATAAGAAGTCCTCTGGGAGGTTTGAGGTTAAAAGTTGAGAGCAAGTGCTCCATGTGGTAGGGGTTTTCTGCCCCTTTGAACAAATTGTGGTTTTGTAAAACTAGGGGCGTGTAGCCCGAGTGAGTTAAAGTTCTGGGATCTTGGATCTTTCTAGTCTTGTTTACAAATTGTTATTCCCAAAGTAAATGTTGTTAAGATTTTGTCGTTGATTGATTGTTAAAATTCAAAAATATAACCTTTATTTGAAATTTTAAAATTAACTTTGATTCTGTAGTTAGACCCATTCATCCCGGCACCTTCTTTCACCTCTGCTAATCCACCAAACCACGGTAACAATTATTATTATTATTATTATTATTATTATTATTATTATTATTATTATTATTATTATTATTATTATTATTATTATTATTATTATTATACACTTGTTATTTTGTCGCGTAATTTTCTCTTCATAATCGTGATACTATTTTGCTGTTAATGATAAAACCAAATTTAACTTCAAATGTTTATTTCATGTTGACTGGGATAAGCGACTCAGACTAGCATACTGACTTTCTGAGACCAAATTTGTGGGTTCGTCGCTGGCTTAACCTGTTCGTACCGGACGAGTTGGCCATGCGGTTAGGGGCGCGCGGCTGTGAGCTTGAATCCGGTGGATAATGGGTTCGAATCCCACTATCGGCAGCCCTGAAAATGGTTTTCCGTTGTTTCCCATTTTCACACCAGGCTGTACCTTAATTAAGGCCACGGTCGCTTCCTTCCAACTCCGAGGACTTTCCTACCGCATCGTCGCCATAAGACCTATCTGTGTCAGTGCGACGTAAAGCCACTAGCAAAAAAAGAAATAACCTGTTCGTATTTCAAGGTGTTATACCAGCCTCTTGGCTGTAGACTTACAGGCACACAAAAGAACTCACGTGAGACATATCCAGTACCTCGGTGAGTCCAGGAGACATAGGAGTAGTTAGGACATAAAAATATTATTGATGATGATGAAGTTGATTATTGTTTAAAGGAGCCTAACAGCTAGGTCATCGACCCAAAATGGTTCGAGGTGCAACGAAATGAAACGACCATTAAAACTTCAAAATGTATCCACTGACTACAATCTAAAACGAATGAGTGGAAACAATTCACAATGCCTTAACTACTGGGATGATGCTTATCATTTAAAGGGGTACAAAATACAGGTCACCGGCCCCTCATAGTGTTACTAATCACTAGTAAAGCAGAACCATGATGTTCCTCCTACAGTGGCACTAATCACGGGTAACGTAGGCTCAAGGGTTTCCTTGCATCGTGGTACTAATCATGGGTAATGCAGACCCATGGTATGCCACACATAATGGCACCACTTCCAGGTAACACAGACCTATAGTGTTCCTCACAAAAGGGTACTACTCACAATCAATGTAGACCCATGGTGTTACTCACATAGTGGTACTAATAGTAGGCAATATAGGCCCACGGTGTATCACACATTATGGTACCACCAATAGGCAACACAGACTGCTGGTGTCCCGCACACGAGGGTACTACTCTCAGGCAACGCAGACTCATGGTGTTCCTCACATAGTGGTATTGATCACGGGCGATGCACAAACACATGGTGTTCCTTACATAGTGGTACTAATCACGAATCATAGACTCATGGTGTTCCTCATATAGTGGTGCTACTCGTGGGTATCGCAGACCCATTCTCAACACAGTGGAACCAACCCACTCGAGCGCAGAGCTTGGCATATACTCTCACTAGACGCTAGTCTATGCAACCGAGCGTCCGCTCCCCCGCTTCGGTGGAATGCACACGATGGTACTAATCACAGGCAATGCGCAGATCCGTGATGTGCCGCACATAATGGTACTGATCGCAAGTAACGTCGACCCATGGTTTTCCTCACGTAATTGTACGAATCACAAGTAGTCTCATCGTTCTAATTGCATCATCCCTTGGCAATTTCCTTTTAGTCGTCTCTTACGACAGGCAGTGGATATCGTGGGTGTATTCTTCGTAGTGTCCCCCACCCACAGTGGGTAACTATATTAGTATTATTAATATTATTAATTATGATTATAATTACTATTTAGCAGTAGTATTATGCGACCCTTTGGCTAAAATTTCAGCGTTCGGGCCTCCGATAAGGAGGGTTACGGGTTCGATTTCCGACTTGATTGATGATCTGGCGTAACCGAGCAATCAGCAAAAACACAAAGAAAGATCTGGTTTGTGTTTTAGTATTTCCAGTTTTATTCTCTGGTTGTAAATAATGGACAGTGAATGCCACGGACAAAAACGCATCGATGCGTTTGAAATGTGGTGCTGGCGGAGGATGTTACGAATAACTTGGACGGAGAAAAGATCTAATTTTTAATCGAAGAGCTTGATATACCGAATCGGCTTTCCAGTCTTGTCAGAGAGAGAACCTGCAGTTCTATGAACATGTACTAAGGAGATATAATCATGAAAAACTAGTCTGGGTACAACTCATGGGGAATATGCCACTGGGCGACAGCCCTACATACAAATGAATGATTATTATCTTGTCACCCTATGGCAGGGTTTTGGAGACGGTGGGGTAGGGGTGGGCTAGGACTGGGATGGAAGTGAAAGCAGTTTTAACATTAAGTTATAGCCTAAGAATTTGGCTGTTGCAAAAATGGGAAAATATGGAAAAGAATCTTCAGATGTGCTGATAGTGAGGTCCGAACCCACCATCTCCCAGGTGCAAGTTAACAGCTGCACGGCCCGAACAACGACCTCAACTCTCTTGGTCCGAATACCTCTCTTTGAGGAAAAATGCATTGCGGTGTATTGCAAAATTACATTCTAAATAATTGTAAAATCCTTATGAAGTAATGAACAATCAACATTCCTAATTCAAAAGCACACCACTGCACAATCGTGTACTAAAGTAATTACCCTAAGATATTTAATTATTCGTTCAGAAAAGTAAATATTTTTGGAGTTTCCTTGCTTGTGTAAATGAACGAGCTATCAACGGAATAGAGAGTTTGAGCCTGCCTGCACAGCAAAGTATCGGAATAGCTCGGTTTACAAGCAGCTCAGTCTAGACGCAGCCAGGCGCCGCTTGGCGTATAGGATGTTTTCAATAAGCAATCTACCCAAGCCATTGTGTCATTCCCGTCTCCGGCCGGACTCGTATAACAATACACAGCCAAACATATGCGGGAAAATTTGAAACCTTGTGTGTTATAGAAAAGCCATTGCTATATCCTGCTTGATATTCATAGCGAGTGAAGAGCCTTCTTTTGTAGTCTAACGATAGCGCCGTGTTCATTTCATCTAACATAAATCTAATTTACTACTTTCGTGCTTCTTGAAACCTTTATAAGTAGTTTATGATAATGTGACTAGGAGGCTAGAAGAGAGAGTGGTATTATACGAGCGACATGTCTGTCAGATATTAATTTGTGAGTCAAATTTTAAAATATTTAAATAACTAAGGCTGTAAATATTTAGGTTGCGGTCATATCACAAAACACGAATGAGCTCATGCTCATAAACATGATGGCTCTTTTGTGAATCTTTGCATTAGCTAGAAGTATAAAAGAATATTGCATATTCTGTCTAGAGATAAGCTATGACTTAATAATGTTCTTCAGTATAATAATATAATTTCATTCTGTCTACAGTGGCTAAAAATATACATGTATAAAATTCCTTTGTCATTTTTTCTTTTACGGCGAGATTCAGAAAACTAGAACATGTCAATAACTGAAATTGACGCCAGATAAACAATAGGTTTTTAACTCCTTCTTACCAGAAAATTACAATGAGCCTCTCCCGAACACGATTTGTATATCCTTTAAAGAAATACTTCTTTCAGCGAAGTATGGTACATTTTGATATTTTATAGAAAAAAAGAAAAGAAAATAAACAAAGTTGAACACAATCTAAAATATTAGTTCAAAATGTAGTCTACTGATGCATAAATCAGCTCTTATGGGACAATCTTGAATGGTATGCTTCACTGTTTGTCTATCGGCTCCACGGTCACACTTCGGAGAAGGTAACTTGTTCCACTTAAACAGAGAGTCCGCTCAAACTCCAGAATTGGTCCTGTTCGGTTTAATTTTGTCCGAGGTAGGTCATGTCCAGGAACTTTAGAGGAGACTGACGGCATGTCTTGAAACACCTAAGGAGCGAAAGTATTCCAATCTTGGGACCACTGCCACACTATATAAAATTCCTCACTGATAAGCCTCTCAGGTGTATTCATAAGGGGGCTGTTTTGACCGAAGTCCGGTTAGACAAGCGTCTGGTATGTCAGCATGAATAGGAAGATGTTGATTTTGGAGTATCCTGCGGTACTCATTGACCAGAACATTACACCTGCGGTGATGAAGTGGAGGGATGTAACTCAGAATTGGATGCCATTGAGTAGGTGTGCACTTAATGATACCGGAGATCAATTGAGTGGTTTGTTTGAAGCTAATAAGTTAAATAACACCGTTTCTCAAATTCAAGTGTCGATCCCATCTGCAATGAGTGACAGTGTTAATTGTGGTGAGGCATCTATTACTGCTCAAGTGGGCGATCTGACACCTAGTGCTGGTGTTAGGCATATTTAGGAGTCTGAGGTGACTAATGCTGCCCTGAGATCTTCTGTTTCATTGTCTGGACCTGGGACACCTGTAAGTCATTCTGATGATACATCTCTTTTGCATGTTGGTAACCGTACATGTTTTGTTGGAGATCCGAGTAATGCTAGGTACTGTTTTTCCGAGTGTGTAGTGTTTGCTTATATTGTGTATTGTACTCTTACCTTCCCCTTCTGTGTTTGTGCCTTGTTTGGGGTTACCCCACTGTTGTAGAGGTAACAAATTGCATTGTTTTATTGATTTCAGCATCTATCTTCCCGATGTGAGGGCTTTTTAACCATACCAGCGAACAATATTCAGCTGAAGACACAACGGGACCAATAGCCGAAGAGCAAACAGTTGAAGCATTAGAGCCCCATGTTCCGCAGAGTTTCTGGATGATGAAGTACGTGATCGCAGCTTTGCAGCAGTCTTCAGCAAACGTTATTTCAAGCATAACATTCTATCCAAAGTAACAGCCATGGTAGGAACAAACTTCTGTCTTGGTCATACTTGGTTGGAGTCTCCATTTGCAGATGTAGTCGCCTAGAACACTCATATCTGTTTTGAGTGTGGAATCAGTGTTTTCATGTTTGAGTTCCTTATGAATACTGCCCAGTCATCTGCATATCCAAACTTCTTCGATTCCATCGTAGGCGTATGAGCTATATACAAGCTGAAAAGGAGTGGAGCTAGGACAGAACCTTGTGGTAGTCTGTTACTTTGTTTCTTTGTGCACTAACTCTACTACACATGACAATACTAAACAGTCTCTTACTCAGCATGTTATTGAACAGAATGGCAACAGTTTTGCAGGGAATTACTCTGGGTAGCTTTTAAATCAGACCTTCTCTATATACAGTGTAGCAGGCGTCCTTAAGATCGATGAATGCCACAGATGTTTTCAAGGACCATTGTAATCCTACCTCAATAAAAGTCGTTAGTGACAATACCTAGTCTGCACAGCAGCGGTTATGACAACATTCCTCTTACTCTATGGGTATTTCCGCTTGTAATTTTCGAACAATTCTGTTCAGGAGAGGTCGTTCTACTAATGTGTAGCATACACTCAACAGGGCGATTGGTCTACAGCTGTCCTATTTACTGTTGGGTTTTCCAAGCTCTAAAACAGCAATGATTTCTGTTTGCTTCAATAAGGAAGGAATCTTACCAGTCTGTAAAATGTTGGTAGCAAACCTACACAACCGTAAACATGCATTTTTACCAGAGTTGACATGGAATTCTGGATGTATCCCGTTAAATCCCTGAGCTTTACCAGTTTTTGTGTCCTTCAGGGCTTCTTCAATATCATCAACAGGAAAGGGATGAGAATAATCAGTTGGTTGGCTTTAGGCTTTCGGATATTTTAGTTCCGTTCCGACTTTTTGAACATGCTTCACATCCATTTTTACTCTCGACATAGAGGCTATGTGTGCAGCAACATTATTAGGAGTTATTGCGGGTATCTCAAAAACTGTTGGTTTACCATTACCCAATTTCCTCAGCAGGGACCAAGATTGTCTACTGGATTTCTCGAAGTCAACAGATTCCACAGTTTCTACCCATTTTTGTCTTCGGGAGCTATACAAACTTAGAAGGAGCTCGTCAACAACGTCCTGGTTTCCGCTAGTAACAAATTATTTGTAAAGTTCCTCATAAACACCAGTCTAGCCAAGAATTTACTCTTTTCTGTAGCCTTTGTGAATATGTTTTTGGCAAAAGTTAGTACAGCATCAACGAATCTGTTATAATTATCGACATTTTTGGGAATCCATCTAACATATTTATCCAGGTCTCTTAAAGATTCATTCCAATTTGCTTTCTTGGATAAGTCGAGAAAGGAGTCCACTAAAGGTACTTGAGTACCAATATATATGACTATCGCGCGATGTTAACTATTCGGAAAAGCAGATACAACTTTTCGCTTTGTGGGTAGAGGCTGGCCACGAGTGTCTGAGGACACGAATAACAAGTCCGATTGAAACCCACGTCCCCATGCAGCGGTCCTGGACGCGGCTCTATACTTTGCATCAAAAATAAGGCAGAGATCATGTTCCTCAGCACATTGTGAGAAGGATTCTCCGTTCACATCGTTGTCTTATACTTCCAATCTACATGGTAGCTGCTGAAATCCCCCAGTAAATTCCATTATGAAGGTATGGCTGTATGATATGAGTTGGCCACACCGTTATTGGCGGCTTAAAGACGTTGGTAATTATACTGTCCCCTATCTTAATCGTGACTAGATGAATATTGTCATGATGCATCTATATCAAATATAAGTAGCTACCCCATATCCATAATGATAAGCTGCACCAACAGTGCCATACCCTTGTATTCTGCCTCATGATTGGAATTGACTTTCATCAGCGGCGTGTGTTTCTTTGAGAGCAAGCACATCAATCTTATCACAGAGCAGCTTTTTGCAAAGTAATTGGTACTTTGATCTACTTACGTCCAATACATTTAGTTGATAAAGTTTCAAATTAGGACCACGATTTCTTGTCAGTCGGTCCATAAAAGGACTGTTTCGTTGAGTTTCCATTGTGAACGTGTTAGTCAGGAGACCTATATAGATAGTCTAACTACCAAATTTTTCAGTGAAAGTGATCGAGTCTTATTCAGCATGCTGATACAAACGACACCTATTGGCATGAATGCATCCTTGTCTGAGTTAAGCGGGTTTACACAATGATACAGACAAATATAGAACGTTTAAAAGGTTAAAAATGGCACTATATATAGGTTACGAGAAGTATGCAATTACGACCAACATTTTTGATCTGTACAGTGAACCATCTTCACCATTCTGACGTACGCAACATTGCCTCAGTCTATTACCGCGAAACAGAACTGTTATAGCTGAGTTAGGGATGTGATATAAAACAAATTCTGACCGCTGATCCTTCTTTAAACGCATTTACCCTTAGTATAAATGGGTAGATCTTAAGCGAAACAAAAGAGAGAGAACTGTTGTATGATCTAATAATTTTCCGTGAAGGTTCTATAGTGAGTGTCAACATCTGCAAATAGGGTCTTTCAGAGGTAAGGTAACGTTGTATTCTGCCCGAAAGCAGGTTCGAACCTCCGCAGAGGTGTGCCTGAGCCGGAGTTTACGTGCGGTAGGGTAGCCAGTTCCTTTCCGCTCCTCCATTCCCTTACCCCCACCAACAGCGCATGGTAACCCATCCAAATCTTGACCACGCCCAATGTTGCTTAACTTCGGAGATCTCACGGGATCCAGTGTTTGAACACGGCTACGGCCTTTGGCGGTCTTCCATAAGAATAGGATAATTGTGTGAGTGCACGCTTGTGATAACAGATCAATAGACGTTACAGTACAGCTCCCATCTACAATCACGCTCTGTATGGTTTATAACGACTCTCTGAAATAAGTGTTTTGATTCTATTCAAGTATAGACTACTATATTATGTAGTATGTAATATGGGATGCGTAAATTTTATTTTTACGGTAAATTAAAGCAGATATTTCAAATTTCCATTAACTTTTCACGTAATAATTTTGACTGTCGAAGACAAGCTCACATACTGGAAACTTATAATTAATTCCGGTATGGTAATGGAAAATCGTATTCAGAGATGATCGTACTTAAGAGTGGTGTAATGTAGCTTCCGAGAGCCCTGATGCAAGTCCTTTTATTTGACACCCGTGGACGACCTGCTCATAAGTGTGTGTGGGATGGTGGTGGCGGTGTGGTGGTGATGGTTATAATGAGGTAAAAGAAGTAAACCCGTGTCATCATAATGAGGTGAGAAGAGATGACACCAGGTGCCGGCCCATAGCCTTCCCCTGTTGAATCTCAACAAGGATCTGGTCAAGGCTTACCTCTCTATCCGACAGACAAATCACCATTAACAGCGTCGCATGTCCTCAGTCCATATTAGCAATTGGGAGATACTTGTAACAGAAACCAGGCTTTTGGGATGTAATCTAGTGATTAGACAATGTATAACATCACCTCTCTTACCCTGTCGGCCAATATTTAGATAATGATACTTTTCAACTATCGGGACATAAATCAACAAGCTAAAATGCCAGACCATAAGAGCTAAAGCGAAATGTGACCTCATGCTAGTCGTATATAAGGAAACCAATTCCATACAGGTCATGAAAGTCATTGAATAGTTCGACTTCCCACTGTTAGTAAAACTTAGTACTTAGTGGCAGCTTTAACTCCAGGAATTAACCCTATACTCATTTTCGGTGTATACTTAGATAACCTCAAGGTTATGTTCCTCTCCTGCAGTGGAACTCTTTTCAAAATAGTTCGACTCCCTGGTAGGATATTAAACCAACATCATCCCATGTGAAACAAGCATGCTTTTACCACATCGGCTAGGGTGTCTGGTATGTATAAATATTCAGCTAAAATTTACAACTAACCACCTTTTGACCACTTTAAAAATTATATTAAAATTAGGAATACATTAGATTGTATGAGGGATGAACTCATCTAAGACTATCTCCAGATGCAAAATATGTGGTAAGATGTACGCGAAGAGAATACTGTCAAAAGGAAGAATAAGCACCTACAGACTGGTAACAAAAAATTATTTTCTCGTGATATTACAGCATTTTTCCCACTGGTAGTTCAAATATATTATTAGAAAAGAAGGCCTAAATGCGAATGCCACCGTTAGATTAGAATGTTAATGGAATGTAGAGCAGTATAAACACCACCTTGACTAGGTGCTTAGTGTGAGATAGCTCAGTATCTCTGCTACGTATATTAACTCTAGAACACATAACCTCGTAATTCTGATGACGACGATTTGACTTCCTTTGCCCATCGAATTGTTGACCACTGAGAAACTACCTAAATGGTCAGGGAAGTCAACGGTAATGTGTTCATTTATAAGCGGAGAAATACGCATCACGTCGTAAACTTTACGAGCTTTCGTATTACTGAAAGGTTCATCATTTTATAGAATATTATGCAACTTATGTTTGCGATGTATGATATTGATTCAGGGAGGTTTAGAGTTAAAATTGAACCTTCCAATGTGGAAGTTGGATCCAGTGGCATGAAGGGGATATGTTCCTACAATGTCCTTCTGAAAGGGGCCAACTTCATAATAATGCAGTCGGATGTTTCGGGGCGTACTGAATTGAATTGAATTGAATTGAATTGAATTTATTGATCATGATTTACATGCCACTGAGACTGAAAAGCCCCTTTATGCAGCGTCTTCTTATAATACAATGCAGATTTATGAAAACAGTAACTACATTTTTATAATATTAAAGTATTAAACTAAACAAGAAAATTTAAAAAAAATGAAAATACAGATACCAAATCCAGTAAGGTTAAGACATACATTATATAATAAGTAAGAAAGTAAATCATTAAGCCCTTCTGTTATTCTGGACTACATGGGTTTAAAGAATATAAAGCTAAAGCAGAGAAACAATTTTCTTCGAAATATACATATTCCTGATTGTTCGACACAAGAATGCCTGATCTCAGCCTCTTGCGTACTCCTCCAGAAAGATAGATGTTAAGAACTGCTTTAGTTGGGTACAGTTAGTGTTACTTGCGAAACGGTGAAGATTAAAGACGTTAAAGATACGTGATGCAGTGCAAACAAAGGATTTGTTAAATTTAGTGGTACGATGAAGGGGAATTTGAAGGGTGGTTTTTTGTAAACCTATTATCTCTGTTATGTACCGACTCCATAGGTTTAAATGCATTATAAAGGTAGGATAGTGTCTTCAGTTTGAGAATTTTGTGCGTAGCAACAGCTACTGAGATTTCCCGACGTTCATGGAGTTTCAACCATTGTAGCTGTATGTAATAGGGTGTTATGTGTTCATCACGCCTGGCATTTGTAACGTAACGAACACATGCGTTTTGTACCCTCTGTAGTTTTATGTTCAAAGTTTCAGATAAGTCGTTGTATCCCTTTCAGACCGAGTACGCACAATTGTGCGGGTTCGTATTTTGTTTATCCCTGACCGTATTTGATGTTTTTTCGGCGCTAGACCGGACTGCAGTGATTGTGCGGGACACGTGGCGTCTATTTCAATTATTTTTAGTATGCGCTTGACCGCCAGGGCGAAGGAAGAAGAGTTTAAAAAGCACAGTTGATCGGCGAGATGGCGAGAAGCAGTAGTGCCAAAAGTAAGTATTTATTTATTGCGTTTATATTAATCTAGAAGCTTTACTGAATACCGGAATATATTCAATGAAGTGTGTACATTGGTTAGTGAACGTAAATTTTGAAGATACATCATCGTATGTGATACAACGAGGTTTTGAATTTTGATACGCACAATTGTGTGGGTCCTTTTTTTCGGATGTTAGTTTTTATTTTGTAAAATAAACTATCAATATGTGTATTGAGAAGCATTTTAGTCAGTTTTTGACATACAAACAAAAATTCACGCCTCCAGTTTTCTTTCAGGTCTGAAAGGGGTATACGACTGAACCATAGTCAATTATTGGAAATATAAGACTTTGAACAAGTAGTTTTCGCATGAAAGGTGGTGTACATGACACATGACACTGCAAAAGACACCGTGAAATATCAGTGTACGAATTGCTCCCGATGTGCAAAGTTGCTGGTGTGGACCTTCCTCCAGCAGAAGAGGGGCACTGCGGCAGAAAGAGGAAAACTACTTGGGAGGAGTGAAGGACGTCATAGCGCATTCGGTGTCCGGAAGTGGGAGGAATTGCACTAAACATGGTGAACATAACTAGACAGGTTGTTCCTAATTGAAGAAGTAGCTTTTGTGTGGGATACTTTTGTAATATATTGATGAGCCTTCAGAAAATAATAAGTGCAAAGTATAGTAGTAAATATTGAAATGAAAACCTACAACCTGTTTTCCAGTCATTGACCGGGTCAGGGATGGAATGAATGAAGCAGATATAGGCTATTAGTACGATGGGGTCGCCACTCCCAAAGTGATTTATTAATGACTGATAGATGCGATGAAATGAGAATGGAGAGTGTTGCTAGAATGAAAGATGACAGGGAAAACCGGAGTGCCCGGAGAAAAACCTGTCCCGCCTCCGCTTTGTCCAGCACAAATCTCACATGGAGAGACCGGGATTTGAACCACGGTACCCAGTGGTGAGAGGCCGACGCGCTGCCGTCTGAACCACGGAGGCTCTAGTAGTAAATATTATGAGGTACTATAGAAGTAGGTTTTGTGTTCTAGGGTTAATAATGCATAGATTTTTACCAAATCGCAAAAAAGTAGAAACGCTTAGACTTTCTTCTGATCTATGTAACCATGTGCTTCAGTGCGTTGCACGAAGAAGTTCACTCCTCATCGATTATTTCTACATGGCTGAATGGTCAACGGCTTAACCTTCGTTCCTCAGGGCACCGGGTTCTATATCCGAAGGAGTCGAGGGATTTTAATTTTAAACGGATAATTCCCTTTTCCTTTATGTATATTGAAGAAGATAATAATTTCGTGTGGCTATTACTAGCCGATTGCAGTCCTTGTAAGGCAGACCCTCCGATGAGGGTGGGCGGCATCTGCCATGTATAGGTAACTGCGTGTTATTGTGGTGGAGGATAGTGTTATGTGTGGTGTGTGAGTTGCAGGGATGTTGGACACATCACAAACACCCAGCCCCCGGGCCACTGGAATTAACCAATTAAGGTTAAAATCCCCGACCCGGCCGGGAATCGAACCCGGGACCCTCTGAACCGAAGGCCAGTACGCTGACCATTCAGCCAACGAGTCGGACATTGAAGAAGATTAAAGAAACAATCAAACTAAATAAAATTAATGAACCTCTCTGGTAATACTATTGAGCATTTTTTCACTGTTAAACAGCAACTACCACGAAGAGCATAAATTAAAAATTCGCTCCATATGGTTATAAGCTTACAGGTACTGGAACACGTAGCCAGGTCGTAAGTTGAATTAAAATTATTATTTATCATGTTACTTTATGGAGAAAAACATCCAATCGGCACTCAATATCGTACGATGATGGGATGTAAAAATCTCAAGAGACACATTTGATGTTTTCCTCAGAATATAATTCAAACACAGCAAAAGGGTGCCCAAGGGTGTGCCGGTTTCTCCGCCGTCTGTTGGAGTAAACTGTTGAAATTGACATGCACGCAGCCTAAATAGCTTCAGACCACAATGTCTGCAAACAGTATCTGAGGACGTACGATCATTGTAGTCATCATCATCATATTCATCATCACCAACCATTAAAAGTGGTTTTAATTAATTTGTACAATTTATACAATTTGCACAATCTATATATGTAAAATAGCATGTCTTGACTGACTGACTGACTGACTGACTGACTGACTGACTGACTGACTGACTGACTGACTGACTGACTGACTGACTGACTGACTGACTGACTGACTGACTGACTGACTGACTGACTGACTGACTGACTGACTGACTGACTGACTGACTGACTGACTGACTGACTGACTGACTGACTGACTGACTGACTGACTGACTGACTGACTGACTGACTGACTGACTGACTGACTGACTGACTGACTGACTGACTGACTGACTGACTGACTGACTGACTGACTGACTGACTGACTGACTGACTGACTGACTGACTGACTGACTGACTGACTGACTGACTGACTGACTGACTGACTGACTGACTGACTGACTGACTGACTGACTGACTGACTGACTGACTGACTGACTGACTGACTGACTGACTGACTGACTGACTGACTGACTGACTGACTGACTGACTGACTGACTGACTGACTGACTGACTGACTGACTGACTGACTGACTGACTGACTGACTGACTGACTGACTGACTGACTGACTGACTGACTGACTGACTGACTGACTGACTGACTGACTGACTGACTGACTGACTGACTGACTGACTGACTGACTGACTGACTGACTGACTGACTGACTGACTGACTGACTGACTGACTGACTGACTGACTGACTGACTGATACATCATCGCCGAACCCAAACTACTGGACGTAAAGTAATGTTGGGGATACGTCTATATTACAGTATAGATGCCCATAAGGAATGGATATCCCGTCGCTAAAGGGGTAAAAAAGGGGGTGAATTTTTAAAATGAGTATATCTATATCTCAAAAACTTCACAGTTTAAAGTCGTGAAAATTGGTATCTACAATATCCTTTAAAAATTAAGAAACGCGTAAAATTTTGTTTTCGGAAAATCGCCTTAAAGGGGGTTAGTAAAAAGGAATGAAAAGGGGTTAGAATCATTTGATGGGGATACTTATAACTCGTGCCTTTGCTGGCGGACCTAGTGTTTACAGTGCACTATGTCTTCTGGTATGGGCTAGTGCAATTTTGTTACTTTCATTGATCTGTCTCAGCTTTATCCTTGGCTTTGACAAAATGAAAGTGACTGAGGTATGAGTGATGCTAGTAATGCCATTCCTTCTGCAGCCAGTCCCTGCTATGAATGGCATGAAAATATTGCTCATGGGGTTGGATGGTACATGCATTTCAGTGGGCTTGGCAGACTGATATGTAATAGCAACCTCTGGCTCGGTGAGGAAGGCAACGGAAACTACCTCACTCCTCATTTCCCTAGTACGCCTCTTCAGTGATGCCTAGGCCATCTATGACAGCTGATGGCGGAGCTGTTGAGGATCCAACCAGCCTTCGGGCTGAGAACTAAACATACATACATACACTTATAACTCAAAAACTGAAGATGTTATAGTCATGAAAATTTGTATTTGAATTTTCCCTTAGGAATAAAGAAATATAGTAGTTTACATAAAATCCACTTGGGGGGCGGGGGCTGAAAAGAAGTGAAGAAAGTGATGAATTCTTTTCATGAGGATACTTGTATCTCAAAAACGTAATATGTTACAGACGTGAAATCGGTGACGAATTCTTTTCATGAGGATACTTGTATCTCAAAAACGTAATATGTTACAGACGTGAAATCGGTATCTGGAATCTCCTTTAACAATGAAGAAGTATTTCTTGGTTTTCGGAAAGTCCGATAAATGGGGAAGGGTGAAATGAAGTGAAGACATGTGAATTTTTTCCCGGAAAAGCCACTTAATACGCGTGAAAAGATGTGAAAAAGGAGTAGAGAATTATTTTTTTGAGGATAGTTATGTCTCATAAACTGAAGATGTTACAGACGTGGAAACAGTCATTCTTAATCTCCTTAAAAAATGAAGAAACGCATATTCTTTTGTTTTCGAGTAGAGTGAGGACTGTTCTTCACATGTACAGTTCTATGTCGCATTTTCCAAAGTTAGCTCTCCCAGTAGCCTGGTCATCTTAGCCCCAAAGGGCAACACCAATAACATGGTTTACAAACAGGTACTGGGGTAAATGAATCCCAATTTTCGGTGAGTTTTTATATTTTAGGGATTTTCAGATCAAGTCTTAGTGCAGTACCGAGGAATGATTACTTCGATCAAATTACAAAATCCACGCGAGCAAAGCCGAGGGTAACAGTTAGTATGTAATATATCTGTGGAGGCGTACTATAATTGTGGACGTTTGTGCATTGTTTTTTGCCAGATTGTTTAAATTAACATAACATTGTAAACATATTTACACTTATCTAACTGTTGGCTAATCCCTAAACTGGGTTAAATTCTCGCCCTAGGAAAGCGTTTAACCCTTAATAATGGATGTATTCGTGTATATCATCTTGAGGTCTCAGTTATAGCTTAATGTGAATGTTATTTTGGAGGTTAAAAATGAACATAGGGAGTCGAAGTCGATTTAATATTTTTTTAAACATCTCCTTAAACTACAATATACGTTCGGTAATCCGGCCATATTTTGCACAGAGGGGTGCCGTATTTGAGATCCTTTCGGTTTACTGAGAGTTCCTGAGAAACTTAGGTGAATACCTACCGTAGGTTACATTTCACAACTCATATATTTAATAAACAATGTAATATCGAAAATATTAGTCCTTGAGTTTTCTACACGCAGTATCAATCACTATAAAAAGTATTGAAGTTTTAGTTGCCGCAGTAAATTCCCCGATGGCTGTATGCTCTGCCACGCAACCCTTTTACCACCATTACATCAGTACTACACGTATCAGATTTTTCATTATATACTCCAGGAATATATCTGCCCCTTCCGCACCATCAGCGTGGAAAAGCTTCAAGCTCTCTTCTATTCCTTTTTAACCACTTTTATCTTTACCTTCCTGAACACATTGACTATTTCTTCATCAGTTAAAATCTGCTATACTCTGCTTACTTAACTTCACGGTTAGAGGCCGGATTACTGAGAGGCTGGGCTATTGAGGGCCAGATTAACGAGAGCCTAGTGTATTAAAATCACATTAACCGATCTCGATAGCTGCAGTCGCTTACGTGCGGCAAGTATCCAGTATTAGGGAGATAGTGGGTTCGAACACCACTGTCGGCAGCCCTGAAGATTGTTTTCCGTGGTTTCCCAATTTCACACCTGGCAAATGCTGCAGCTGTACCTCAATTAAGGCCACGGCCACTTCCTTCCCATTCCTTGCCCTTTCCTGTTCCATCGTCGTCATAAGACCTATGTCGGTGCGACGTAAAGCAACTTGCAAAAAAAAAAAAAAAAAAAACACATTATGATTATTCATTTGAAACTTAAGAGGGATTTTATGTTTTTAAATTCTAATCACTGAAAACACGCGTTTTAAACTGCACATTTTCAAAGAAATATCCCTATTTTATGATTCTAACTTGAATATAGAAGTCGTTCATCTTTTGTTGTATTTTTAAAATCCGAAATATAATATTATTGCGAGCTATCAATGTACGAAGATTGTGCGATATTAAGTACTATAGAATCGGTCACTATCCAATTTGTTCTCTTTCTAGCTACAAACCATGAAGTGAGGTCTCTCGGAGAGCTATAAAACGCCAATAGCCTATTAGCATGGCCACAATGATACTAACGGCAGCAAGATTAGCATCGATTATAAACCTCATTAAGCCAGTAAGGTATCATAAACTAGCAAACTATGAGGATCATCGGTGAGAAAAAGTACTAGTTTATTTTTCTACCATGGCCACACACATAGCACGTCCATGATTTAGGGTTAAACCACCTTAAGATAAAATTAAATGGTCTCAATTTTTTATTTTATTATGGTTACTAGTTACTGAGGCTACCAGAGTGTTCTCCTTCATAAAGTTGTTACTTGACTGGCTATTCAATTCAAGGAACGATTCATGAATAATGTAGTTTACAGCTAACATCTCCACTTAATACCCGTAAGCGGCAGAAGAATGCACGTCGTCAATGTAATGCATTCCAGGCACGCCGTTCGGAAGCCCTTAAACGCTTCAGCTCATTTAGTTATCGGATACGAGGAGCATTGCCAGTAATCACAGGATCGTTTGGCTCTCGGCATAACACATTGGGTAGCACTTCACTTGAAGATAATGGCCAATATGAGCTTGCAGATCACCATGACCTTGCATAAGGTATATTTCCTGAAGTCCTCGCTCTAACGTTTCATTCCATATGGGAGAACAACATGGAAATACGAAGAGTCCTGTTAAACCAAAGGGAATTTAAAATGTGGCGATTAATAACACAGTGTTGTAATATTGCAAATACATCCAATTTTGAGAAAAATATGGGTTCGATTCCAGGATCTGAATGATGGAATAGGCTCTGTCTCGTAACACCAAATGAAGAGCTGTCTGGTAAAATAATAGTGGACCCGGTCAAGGAAACCAAACATTATGGGTCAGGCTCTCGTTACGCTGATCACGTGAAAATTCGGTATTTGCAGGCCATCTGGCTGGACAACAGTCTTCTTTACAAGCCCAGACCGTAATAGACTATTGCGAAACGAGTATATTAGCGTAGACTTACATACCTCGACAACAGGTATATGGAGAAAAACTTAAGACGCTTTTAGTGTTTGGGTAGAACGGCATATCGCCGAGAATATTTAATTTACGACTAGGCCTATGTTCAATGCCTCAATTGACAGATAAAAGAGGAGGCTACCTGTTCCAAAAATGAAATGAAATAGAGCTTCAAATAAGGAAAAAATTGTTCTAAAAATATGACGTCACACGCATACTCTGTTATAAGATGGCGCTGTGTTGAATCGCGCGTTAAGTTATTGGTTAGCTGTCGTTGCGAATAGATCGTGGTCATTGGTATGAAATAACAAATTTATTATCCACATAATATGTGTTTTTTACTACTAAGAAGTAATCAATAAATCACTACTGATCTGCATTTAAAACAGTCGCCGAGGTGGCAGATTCCCTATCTGTTGTTTTCCTAGCCTTTTCTTAAATGATCGCAAAGAAATTGGAAATTTATTGAACATCTCCCTTGGTATGTTATTCCAATCCCTAACTCTTCTTCCTTTAAACGAATATTTGCCCCAATTTGTCCTCTTGAATTCCAACTTTATCTTCATATTGTGATCTTTCCTACTTTTAAAGACACCACTCAACCTTATTCGTCTACTGATGTCCTCCCACGCCATCCCTCCACTGACAGCTCGGAACATACCACTTAATCGAGCAGCTCGTCTCCTTTCTCCCAAGTCTTCCCAGCCCAAACTTTGCAACATTGTAACGCTACTCTTTTGTCGGAAATCACCCAGAACACATCGAGCTGCTTTTCTTTGGATTTTTCCAGTTCTTGAATCAAGTAATCCTGGTGAGGGTCCCATACACTGGAACCATACTCTAATTGGGGTCTTACCAGAGACTTATATGCCCTCTCCTTTACATCCTTACTACAACCCCTAAATACCTCATAACCATGTGCAGAGATCTGTACCCTTTATTAACAATCACATTTATGTGATTACCCCAATGAAGGCCTTTTCTTATATTAACACCTAGGTACTTTCTATGATCCTCAAAAGGAACTTGCACCCCATCAACGCAGTAATTAAATCTGAGAGGACTTTTCCTATTTGCGAAACTCTCAACCTGACTTTTAACCCCGTTTATCATCATACCATTGCCCACCGTCCATCTCACAACACTATCGAGGTCACCCTGCAGCCGCTCACAATCTTGTAACTTATTTATTACTCTGTACAGAAAAACATCATCTCCAAAAAGGCCTTATCTCTGATTCCACTTCTTTACACATATCATTGATATATATAAGAAAACATAAAGGTCCAATAATACTGCCTTGAGGAATTCTACAAAACCCTCAAAAAGCCGGCGGCCGTTAAAATAGTGGCAGTCTAGCGCCAATTTTGTTTTGTTTTGTTTTGATTTGTTAGATAAAGAATGGAATTGAATACATTGTTTTTAAATTGATACAAATGCCTGCTAGTATATAAACTTTTCATTTACCCGAAGTGTCGTTTTGGATTGAAGGATATTTCATCTTAAAAATATATGAGAATATTTAGGGGTTGTGGTAAGGATGTAAATGAGAGTGCGTATAAGTCTCTGGTAAGACCGCAGTTAGGTTCCAGTGTATAGGATCCTCTTGATAGGAGAACTGAAAAAACTCAAAAGAAAGCAACACAGTTTGTTCTGGGTGATTTCCGACAAAGGAGTAGTGTTACGAAAAATGTTTGCAAACTTTGGGCTGGGAAGACTTCGGAGTAAGGAGACGAGATGCTCGACTATGTGGTATGTTTGGAGTGGTGAGTTGGCATGGTAATGACATAGTAGACGAATAAGCTTCAGCGGAGCTTTAAAAAGTAGGGAAGATCACATTATGAAGATAAAGTTGGAATTCAAGAAAACAAATAGGGGTGAATATTCATTTACAAGACGAGGAGTGAGAGAATGGGATAGATTATCGAGGGATATGTTCGATAAATTTCCAAATTCTTTGAAAAAATGTTTAAGAAAGTGTTAGGTAAACAATTGACGATGATTATGCCACCTGGGTGACAGCCTTAATTGTAGATCACTTATGATGATACCGGGCGAGTTGGCCATGACCGTTAGGGGCGAGGTGCTGTAAGCTTGCATTCGGGAGATAGTAGGTTCGAAACTCACTGTTGGCAGCCCAGAAGATGGTTTTCCGTGGTTTCCCATTTTCATACCAGACTGTACCTTAATTAAGACCACGACCACTTCCTTCACACTCCTAGGCCTTTCCCATTCCATTGTCACCATAAGATGTATCTATGTCGCTCTGAGGTAAAAGAAATTGTAAGAAAAAAATTGATGATGATGGGTGAATTGCTGCATTCATTTTGACAGTAATTAATAATTTGACTTCAACACGAGATAGACTTCCACATCATCACAGGACACAATTTTCTACTGTTCTACCTAAATTGCCAATTGGAAAAGTAAGTGTTGGAGGGTTCGATATGAATTCAGTCCCGTGGTATCTAAAGGTGTTCAAATACAGTACGTTAACCACGAGTTGATAGACTTAAATTAAAGAAGTCCTCCTCAACAAAATATCGTCACCTCAGTGTCTGAAATCCCTACTAGCAATTAGCTTTTCTTGCTAGTGATCTTACGTCGCACCGACACAGATAGGTTTCTGGGCGACGATGGGATAGGAAAGGGCTAGGAGTTGGAGGGAAGCGGCCATGCCCTTAATTAATGTACATCCCCAGCATTTGCCTGGTGTGAAAATGGAAAACCACGGGAAAACATCTTCAGAGCTGCGGACAGTTGGATTCGAACCCACTATCTCCCGCACGAGCAACTCGCCCGGTGCAAGCAATTAGTGGGACGTAAACTATTAATATATAATATATCGTACTTTAAAAAATGTTACCGCTCTATGACTTCATTTGACTTATTACTACTACCCAGAATTATTCACTCCCTGGCGAGTATAACGATTGTTTTTCAATGTCTCTATGTTGCCATAAGTCCTGCCGCAAGCTGGCGAAGCAAATCACCAAAGCTCCCTGTTGCTTTAGAGCCTGATGGTTATTTTTTTCTGATTTTTTTGTGATATCCTTTATCAGATTCGTGCTCTCGTTGCTGCTCTTTAAAATGTTGCAGACGTTCATGGCCAATACGACCCCACATTGGCGGTCAGACGCTGCCTCCTTCCAGTTACCGATGTCAATTTGGATCTTCTGCATTTTAGGCTTCACCACTCACATTACGTTTTTTGTTGTTGTTGGCTTTTGTTTTACAATTTGCTATACGTCGCACCGACGCAGGTAGTTCTTATGGCAATGATAGGACAGAAAAGGGGAAGGGGAAGAAACCGTTGCCTTGGTAAAGATGCAGCCCCAGCATTTGCCTGGTGTGAAGAAAAGAAACTACGGGAAACCATCCTCAGGGCCGCCGATAGTGGGGTCCGAATCCACTATCTTCCGAATGCAAGCTGACAGCTATGTAACAAAAGACAAAGTCACCTCCATACAGGCCACGAAGGCCCTTGGAGGAGTGGAAGGTAAAGGCTTCCACCATTGTTAACCGCGGCACGTGATGGGGTAGAGTGGTTAGCTCTACGCCCGACTGCCTTTTCCCCCAGGAATTAACCTGGTACTCATTTTTGGTGTAGGCTGAGTGAACCTTAGGGCCATATGCACCTCCGGAAGTTTCTTAAATTTTACGACTTCCTGAAGGGGATTCGAGCCCACGTCCTTCCGGGCGAACCGAACACGCCTTTACCGCCTCGGCCAGGCAGCCCCTTAGCTATGTAACGCATTACCTTAAATGGACTGCCCACTGAAATTGATAATAGTTGGTTTATGCCATATTCACCCGTTTTATCCAGAGACTTCCCCACCCACATCAATGTTCAGTATCGCAGTACATCTTCGAAGTCGTGGACAAGGACAATGAGTAAGCTTCATCTGCTTTGCAAAATGATCAAGTTCTGAAATACCACGTCGGCAGGTCCGAAGGTGGACTCTTTCACTCCCAATTCAAGAAAGCTATGCAGCGGCAATCAAATTCGATGTTCATTTGGAAAACTGTCGAAGACGCAAGGGGTGTCGTTCTTAATTCATGTAACACGATTTTAATGGTATTTTTCATATCCTGTATTTTTTATTTTACCATTGGGCTATTGCATGAGGAAGTTCCGTCCTTCTACTCCTTCAGCAGATAGATGTGCACCTTTCGTAGAAGGAAAATGGGAAAGAACAGAGAATGCTTCCCGGGCATTAAGAAGGAACATGTTACTGGTAGAGCATATATAGTGCACCCAAAGAACGCAAAATGCTTCTATTTACGATTACTATTCAACACAAAGGCCTTACTTCTTTCCTAACCTCACGACTGTAAATGCGATGCTTCACATCCAACCTATCAAAGTGCCAGCAAAGCTCTGATTATCCTAGAAAAAGACTCTCACATGGACTTGACCATGAAGTAAGCATCCGTTTCTCGCAGTCCATCAAACTATGGAAGCTCTTTGCAGTGATTTTAGAATACTGTTCTCCAGATGATCCATGATATCTATGGGACAAGTACAAGGAATGCATGGCCGAGGACTATTGAAGACAGCCACAATCTGCCACAGACACTATGGATTTACAGAACATAAATACAGAAAATAAAAGTTTTCGTTCACTGGAAGACAGTACTTTATTAATAGGAGGTCAGCAATGAGTTCCAACTCATGATGATAATATGGAGCTAACAAACCAGCTACTGCAGACCAACATGGCTAACACCGTTCTCTATAATGAGCCAAACCTGATCGATGAGCAGTGCTCACTTTACCGACAGGCATTACACTGTGTCGGAGAAAACCGTAGCAAAATACTTTTCATTGATGCCTCTGGTGGCACGAGAAGACTTTTCTAGTCAGTTTGTTAATTTGCTAAACTGCTAAGATTATTGTTTGCGGTTGCACCCTGCAGAATCGTCGCAATTATTCTACCCGGAGGTAAAATAGCACATTCCATATTTAAATACAGGGGCGCTAGAGTGGAGTATATCTAAAATCAGTAATACGGCAAAAGTTTTGCGCGACTATGTACTGATTATATGCAATCAGCGCACAAGTGACACACATAAAATATATAGAGGCTGTTGACATGACGCTCCGCATCACTCCCAATTGTTCCAACATATTTTTTGGTGGAGTAAGAGTTCTCTTCTCTGGTGTCCTTCGACAGATTTTACCTGTTGTCGCCAACGGAACCAGAGCAGATGAAGTTAATGCCTCTCTGAAAAGATCAGCTCGATGGCCATTCATTCATAAACGCTCTCTCACTCGAAATGTGAGAGTTGATCTAGGAGGCAATCCTGATCGTCCATCATTTTCTGAGATATTCCTAGCTATCAGAACGATGGGAGGAAGTAACGGATGTTATTCCATCAGATTAAATGTGTACATTACTTCAGAGTAGAAATGACGTCATCAACAGAGTATACGTCAGTATTCAAGAAATAAACCTCAAATCGATTGAATGACTCAGTGATACCAATAACGAAGTCAGAGTTATTGATGGGTCCATCTTGAACAGACTTCAAGCGCAGGAGGTGGTGTATACCGCGGTGGACCGAGTCGTCAATCAGGATGACGTAGTAAACTACCCTGTTGAATTCCTCAATTTTGTCATGGGCCTTGGACCACCGGCGCATATGACTATGATAAAAGGAAAAAAGATAAAAGAGCTTCCCAGGAACTTAACTCTGCATTGGCAGAGGCTGGTTGATGTAACAGTATCTACAAACCCATAACCAACCACAATACCCGTGGCACTGGATCAGTAGTACATGTGGTCGTAGAAAAGGCCTTCAAAATTTAATTTAACTACAAAAGAGGTATACTAAGCCAGGGTACAAATTACTTCAAATTCCTCGTTCTTTCTCCACCTCCTCACCCATTACAAGCAGCACTGATTAACGATGGAATCCACTAATAATCACGGCACGTTCCCCACTCCGACACATAACGTCAAGCAAGAAGCGCAGGCTAACCAAGTGAGTATTGTTAAGAATAAAACACTGACTCTTTTATCGCACTCACAGTTACGCGATCCAAACCTCTTGGACAACTTCGGTTTACAAACGTCCCTTGTACCCACAGCGGGTCTTCGTCTGGCATTCGTTACCTGGAACGTGCGATCTTTCATTATCTTGACTCACACGTTTTAACTACCATTTTCACTTCGCTTCACACGCACTACATTCGAGTTGCTCAGCATTTCCATTTAGTCGGTTTCGAAGATACGTCCGTTAGCTACCATAACGCACGATTGCAGTACGCTTGGCTTGACTCAAGACAAGACTGATAACTGGCACAATCATCTCACGTGGCGGCTCCACACACTGAACTCTCAACTCACGACTCGTAACCGACTACTCAGTACACAGTATAACAACACAACACAACACAACACAACACAACACAACACAACACAACACAACACAACACAACACAACACAATACAACACAACACATTCACTGGTCGAGGCGAGCCTGCTTTTATATATCTGGTGAAGACGTTCTATTATATTCCGGCTGCGGCAAGAATTCGAGTGTTCAAATTTCACATTCAAGAACATACAAGGTGACACCAGACTAGAGGGACAAGAGAAGCAGAGACATGGACCGTAGGTCGTCCAATAACTCCCGAGTTTGACTTACTCATTCCTTCCAGTAACTACCAGAGCAGAGCCCAAAGTTACATTACAACGTAACCGTACCAATGAGGACGCCCATCAGAGGCAATCTAGTACGACTTTTGTTCAATACCAGAGTCCATATTACTATAAAATTGTGAATAACGCTAGTGGTGAATATATTTATATCCTACTGATTCATCTTCGCACCAACACTGCGAAGGTTTTCGGTGAGAAAAGAGGGGAAAGTGCTAGGACTGAGAAGGTAGCGGCCGTGGCCTCTATTGGCGAATATATGGAGCATGCAAAAGATTCACTGAACGCTCTAGGTTGGCCTCAGAAATTCATACTTTTTCACATAATTTTATAATTATATCCAGCGATTTCAGGTTAGGCTAGAAAGCTACAAGCAAGTATACATAAGACAGGCAAGTTAAACTGCAAGTTAACCGTATACAGTTAACTACGGAAGTAAGTACCTCTGAAAGTCTGGGGAGGAGAGTCTCAGGAGCAAGCTAAAGCAAGGAGGGGGGGGGGCGAGAGGGGGTTGGGGAAACAGACACACACGCAAAAAAAATCCCTCGCTAACAGCTACGACCCTCTCTACATGGAGTGGACTGTTTCATAATTATACCTCGGGTTTTTGGGTGGTAATAGGTTAGAATGCTAAGTACACTGACTGACAGAGCAAATGCAACACCAAGAAGGAGTGGTCAGAACTTTATGCCAATTGCAGGGTAGACTGACGTCACTGAGGTATGCTCATGATGTGAAATGCGCCGCTGTGCTGCGCACGTAGCGAACGATAAATAGGACACGGCGTTGGCGAATGGCCCACTTCGTACCGTGATTTCTCAGCCGACAGTCATTGTAGAACGTGTTGTCGTGTGCCACAGGACACGTGTATAGCTAAGAATGCCAGGCCGCCGTCAACGGAGGCATTTCCAGCAGACAGACGACTTTACGAGGGGTATGGTGATCGGGCTGAGAAGGGCAGGTTGGTCGCTTCGTCAAATCGCAGCCGATACCCATAGGGATGTGTTCACGGTGCAGCGCCTGTGGCGAAGATGGTTGGCGCAGGGACATGTGGCACGTGCGAGGGGTCCAGGCGCAGCCCGAGTGACGTCAGCACGCGAGGATCGGCGCATCCGCCGCCAAGCGGTGGCAGCCCCGCACGCCACGTCAACCGCCATTCTTAAGCATGTGCAAGACACCCTGGCTGTTCCAATATCGACCAGAACAATTTCCCGTCGATTGGTTGAAGGAGGCCTGCACTCCCGGCGTCCGCTCAGAAGACTACCATTGACTCCACAGCATAGACGTGCACGCCTGGCATGGTGCCGGGCTACAGCGACTTGGATGAGGGAATGGCGGAACGTCGTGTTCTCCGATGAGTCACGCTTCTGTTCTGTCAGTGATAGTCACCGCAGACGAGTGTGGCGACGGCGTGGAGAAAGGTCAAATCCGGCAGTAACTGTGGAGCGCCCTACCGCTAGACAACGCGGCATCATGGTTTGGGGCGCTATTGCGTATGATTCCACGTCACCTCTAGTGCGTATTCAAGGCACGTTAAATGCCCACCGCTACGTGCAGCATGTGCTGCGGCCGGTGGCACTCCCGTACCTTCAGGGGCTGCCTAATGCTCTGTTTCAGCAGGATAATGTCCGCCCACACACTGCTCGCATCTCCCAACAGGCTCTACGAGGTGTACAGATGCTTCCGTGGCCAGCGTACTCTCCGGATCTCTCACCAATCGAACACGTGTGGGATCTCATTGGACGCCGTTTGCAAACTCTGCCCCAGCCTCGTACGGACGACCAACTGTGGCAAATGGTTGACAGAGAATGGAGAACCATCCCTCAGGACACCATCCGCTCTCTTATTGACTCTGTACCTCGACGTGTTTCTGCGTGCATCGCCGCTCGCGGTGGTCCTACATCCTACTGAGTCGATGCCGTGCGCATTGTGTAACCTGCATATCGGTTTGAAATAAACATCAATTATTCGTCCGTGCCGTCTCTGTTTTTCCCCCAACTTTCATCCCTTTCGAACCACTCCTTCTTGGTGTTGCATTTGCTCTGTCAGTCAGTGTAATTTGGTTTGTAGGAAGTGTCATGCAACCCGTTGTACCATAATGTAGGAAGAGTAGCATAAATTCAAGGAGTTCTATAGGCTGTACCCCTAATATCTATGCAAATCTCATAGCATAATCGTTGTACAGTGTAGGGCAGGGATGGCGAACCTATGCCACGCGTGTCACTAGGTATTACTGTTTGCCGGGCTGAGTGGCTCAGACGGTTGAGACACTGGCCTTCTAACCCCAACTTGGCAGGTTCGATCCTGGCTCAGTCCGGTGGCATTTGAAGGTGCTAAAATACGACAGCCCCGTGTCGGTAGATTTACTGGCACGTAAAAGAACTCCTGCGGGACTAAATTCCGGCACCTCGGCGTCTCCGAAGACCTTAAAAAGTAGTTAGTGGGACGTTAAACAAATAACATTATTATTATTATTATTATTATTATTATTATTATTATTATTATTATTATTATTGCTGTTTATTGAATGTCGTTATTATACGGACCTCAGAAAGAGGTTTTCGGTGCCAAAAAAACAGAAACTTAACAAAAGTAGTAACCGGATTATTCAAGGACAGTGGACAATGGAATTCAGAGTGATAGGAATAAGCAATAATGCTTTGTGTTACCTGTGACTGAAAACCGTCGTGTCCCGCACATTTAATGTAGGCCGAAAGCATCATTTCGGGACGAATCATTTAAATGTTCATTCCATGTCAAATGACGAAAGAAGAGAGCTCATTTCACAGAAAATTGAAGAATACACAAAGCAAACTATTTGTTTTGTATCATCTTTCAGGCCAAGGAATAATATCAGTGCGGATGTTTCCATTTGTCTCACTGCATATTAGAGCATGGGAAGCCGATTTTTGACGGTGAGTTCTTGAAAGAGACTTTCTCATCGACGTCCGATACATTAATTGACGAATTTCCTAACAAACAGCAAATAATTATCAGAATTTTAAAGAAATGCCAGCCAGCCGAAATACTGTCAAGGGTAGAATAATAAGAATGAAAGAAGATGTTTCGGAGCATTTGAAAGCTGATTCGGATAATTCCTAGATGTATTCAGTATGTCTTGATGAAAACACGTATGTGACCTTTGCTGTTTTGTCTGATTTCCCTGTGAAAATATGTTGAGGGGAGGGAGCAATTAGTAAAATTGTTGAGTTTACGAAATGCGACAATAGGTGAGGATATAATGAAGGATATGAAGCAAGAACTTGTATTAAAAATGGGCTTTGACTTACAGAATAGCCTCAAGTATGGTGGGTATTAATAATGGGTTTGTGCAATTTCTTAAAGAAAACGTTAAACACCCTACAATGAAAGTTGTGAAGTCAACAGTTAGAATCCGTCTTGGTTCAGACCTATGTGCTTCTTGTGTGTTATTGAAGACAATAAGTTATGTACCTGATATAAATGACATGGATACTAAATGTGAGAACGATATTTCACTCGAAGTTCATTAGCAATATTAGTATTTGAATTGTTATATCTAATAATATTTAATAACGATTTGTGTTACAATGGCAGCGTATTATATATTTTTACAAGTAATGTTAGGTATTCTCGAAATACTTAAAAATGTATTTTTGATGTTTTTGCAAAATACAACCACGAAACATGCAGTCAAATGTATTTACAAGATATATATTAAATAAATGAATAAATCACTAAATAAGTAACATATTATGAAACATAATTGGAATTAAGAAAGGAAGTCGTACTGGGGTGGGGTATAGCCATTCCTTAAAAGAAAATAACAAGTGGCACAGTAAACAGTTGAGAATAATAAAACATACTTAAAATGGCACACTAGCTGGAAAAGGTTCGCCATCCCTGGTGTAGGGTATATTTGTTACTAGCTTAAGTAAGTTTGCATTCTAACCTATCAGTACCTAATAATCCGGACTCTATCATAATACACTGTTATTGTCCTTTCGAATACCCATATCCTTTCTCTACGTTCACAGTCTTGCAGTAAAGTCTTCAAAGTATTCTTGCCGGTTGATATGTGAAATGTACACTGAAAGAAAAAAAAAATTAGTAGTTCTCTTTTTTACAACTTGCTTTATGTCGCACCGACACAGATAGGTCTTATGGCGACGATAGGATAGGAAAGGCCTAGGACTGGGAAGGAAACATGGGAAACTACGGAAAGCCATCTTCAGGGCTGCCGACAGTGCAGCTTGAACGCATTATCTCCCGGACGCAAGCACTCAGCTGCGCGCCCATAACTGCACGGCCAACTCGCCCGGTTTTGGTAGTTCTATGTAACATTGTGATAACAGGTGATCACAAGAAATTATATTAAAAGCCATGAAGAGAAATTCACCCTTAGCTCTTTATGGTGCCATCATAGACGAATTCGTTAAAGAGGAACAGCGATAGAATTTTACTTATAAAGAATTTATGCCTTAAAATTAAAAAATTGAAATTTTATTGTATTGATAATATTATAATTGCAATATTAAATTATATCCAACTAATTTCCATATCATAATCATAATATTCAAATTATATTATAATCTGCGTAAAAATTGGTATAATCGAACTATGCTTGTCTTCGACTTGAATTCACTTTACGCCACTGAATGAGACTGAGAAAAGGATCTAGAGACCTGAGCAACACAGAAGGTAAAATCATAAGTAAGAAGGAGTTGAACTTCGTCGTACTTTAGAAAGGAATAACAATGTCATTAATTCTCATGGGACCTGTCTTTGTATCCAGCTGTGCGGGAAGTTATATCTTCATCGTGTTGAACAATAACACAGCCAGAAATTTGAAAACATCTGGAATTTATAGAAATGCGGGGAGGATTTCTCATCCGGAAGTCAAATGTCATGTTGGATATTTTGTAGGAGTTTTTTTTTTTTTTTTTTTTTTGCTAGTTGTTTTACGCCGCACTGACACAGATAGGTCTTATGGCGGCGATGGGATAGGAAAGGGCTAGGAGTGGGCAGGAAGCGACCGTGACCTTAATTAAGGTACATCCCCAGCATTTGCCTGGTGTGAAAATGGGAAACCACGGAAAACCATCTTCAGGGCTGCCGACAGTGGGGTTCGAACCCATTATCTCCCGAATACTGGATACTGGCCGCACTTAAGCGACTGCAGCTATCGAGCTCGGTGTAGGTGTGTTACTCGCATTCGAGGAACGAATTCGCAGTTAAGTTAGTGACAGTTACTGTAATTGAATGCCACAGTTGCTCTTTGAATCTGGACAGTTCCTATACCGGCAGCTGGAATGAAGTATGATTCCTATGCAAATGAGATGTCACAATTTAGGATTGAAGGAAATGAGTGCCACCGACAACACTTAGTACTTTTATTAAGGCTCCCTGCGGGGCGCCATTACACTCTGACACTCCAGATGAACAGCCGACAGAATTCTTAGATTGGAAGCCAGCTGGAAGAATGCTGTAGACGAGGTATCAGGTAGCATTACAGAAGCAATGTTTACATGCTAATTTTTGGCTAGCCGAGACAATGAAACAACTCGCCCAGTGCCTCCGGGATATTTTTGAGGATTGATATTACAGGGTGGTGTAGTGGTTAGCGTGATTAGCTGCCACCCCCGGAGGCCCGGGTTCGATTACCGGCTCTGCCACGAAATTTGAAAAGTGGTACGAGGGCTGGAACGGGGTCCACTCAGCCTCGGGAAGTCAACTGAGTAGAGGTGGGTTCGATTCCCACCTCAGCCATCCTCGAAGTGGTTTTCCGTGGTTTCCCACTTCTCCTCCTAACAAATGTCGGGATGGTACCTAACTTAAGGCCACGGACGCTTCCTTCCCACTTCCTTGTCAACACCTTTTAATCTTCCCATCTCCCCACAAGGCCCCCGTTCAGCATAGCATGGGACGCCGCCTGGGCGAGGTGTTGGTCATCCCCCCAGTTGTATCCCCCGACCCAGAGTCTGAAGCTCCAGGACACTGCCCTTGAGGCGGTAGAGATGGGATCCCTTGCTGAGTCCGAGGGAAAAACCGACCCTGGAGGGTAAACAGATTAAGAAGAAGAAGAAGATATTAAAGGGTGTATCCGTGATGATGGTACAAACTTTCAGGGATCAATGGGTCAACTTGAGATACAGAACCATGTTCCGGAAACGAGTCAGAATTTAAGCAAAATTCTACTCTTTTATGTCCGTTTACCTGCAGATGTTTCACAAGCTGATCTATTTACAAAAGAATCTTCGAAATGGCGTCCCCTTGCGTCAATGCAGGCATGGCATTGTCGGCAGCTCTGAAGATTGTTTTCCGTGGTTTGCCATTTTCAACACAGGCAAATGCTGGGGCTCTACCTTAATTAAGGCCACGGCCGCTACCTTCCCATTCCTAAACCTTTCCTATCCCATCGTCGGTGTGACGTAAAGCAAATAGTAAAAATCATTCTTTCGCTTCTCTTAGAAATATTTATTATGATATACTTCTAAGTTTTAATTTGAGATCGTCCGTCTCCGTAGCGTAACGGTTAGTGTTATTAGGTGCCGTATTCGGGGGCCCGGGTTCCGATTCCCGGTACTGCCAGAAATTTAAGATTGGCAGGAGGGCTGGAATGTGGTTGAAATGGTACATGCAGCTCACTTCCATCGGGGATGTGCCTGAAAAGAGCTGCACCAGCTCGGGATGAGGACACGAATTTACTTTTCTTAATTTAGGATTTTATTTTCTTACAAGTTGTTTCACGTCGCACCGACACAGATAGGTCTTATGCCGACGATGGGATAGGAAATGGCTAGGAGTGGGAAGGAAACGGTCGTGGCCTTAATTAAGGTACAGCCGGGTGTGAAAATGGGAAACCAATTAAAACCATCTTTAGGACTGCCGACAGTGGGGCTCGAACACACTATCTTCCGAATACTGGATACTGGCCGCACTTTAGCGACTGCAGCTATCGCCAGACTGAGTGGCTCAGACGGTTAAGGCGCTGGCCTTCTGACCCCAACTTGGCAGGTTCGATCTTTACTCAGTCCGGTGGTATTTGAAGGTGCTCAGATAAGTCAGCCTCGTGTCAGTAGATTTACTGGAACGTAAAAGAGCTCCTACGAGACTAAATTCCGGCACCTCGGCGTCTCCGAAAACCGTAAAAGTACTTAGTGGGACGTAAAACCAATAACATTATTAACTGCAGCTATCGAGCTGGGTGAGATTTAAAAAACATTTGTTTCGCGTTAAATTATTTCGTTGTGGCACACCAGACTGTCTGGGAAGTAGCTAATTCCTTCAAGCAAGTAATAAAAGTAAGGTATAACTGTATGTATTTGCAAATCACGCTATAGATATGGCGTACATGATTCCAACTGCCACTGGGATTGTAACCAATCAGCCTAGGAAACTATGGAATTAACATTCTTCTCTCCATACTCATTTTGTACATTTTCTTTTTCACGCCTTCTGAACCCCCATGCCGAGGGAGTTTCCCTCACGAGTCAGATATTTAACGTCGCACTCACGCAGTGTAGTAAAGGAGAGAGTGCATAAGTCTCTGGTAAGCTGCATGTTATAGTATGGCTACAGTATATGTACTACTTGATTCAAAGGAAAGCAGCGCTATTTGTTTTGGATGATTTCCGACAGAGAAAAAGTGTTACAAAAATGTTGTGAACTTTGGGCTGGAAGGACTTGGGAGTAATGAGACGAGATGCGGAATGTTTCTAGCTGTCAGTTGTGAGCTCGCGTGGAATGACATAAGTAGAAGAATAAGCTTGATTGCAAATCTAGGAAAGATCATAATATGAAGATAAAGTTGGAATTCTAGAGGACAGAATGGGGCATACAATCATTTATAGAACGAAGAGTAAGGGATTGGAATAAATTATCAAATGCAATGTTCGATAAATTTCCAAGTTCATTCAAAATATTTAAGAAAAAACGAGGAAAACAAATATAAATACATGTAAATATGAGGAAAAAATATATATGGAATCTGCCACCTGAGTACCTGCCCTAAATGCAGATCATAGATGATTGATTGATTGATTGATTGATTGATTGATTGATTGATTGATTGATTGATTGATTGATTGATTGATTGATTGATTGATTGATTGATTGATTGATTGATTGATTGATTGATTGATTGATTGATTGATTGATTGATTGATTGATTGATTGATTGATTGATTGATTGATTTTTGTAATGCAAGAATGGGGAAGGTCTAGGACTAAAACGGTACCTTTTTTTTTGCTAGTTGCTTTACGTCACACCGACACAGATAGGTCTTCTGGCGACGATGGGATAGAAAAAGGCTAGGAGTGGGAAGGAAGTGGCCGTGGCCTTAATTAACGTCCAGCCCCAGCATTTGCTTGATGTGAAATGGGAAACCACGAAAAACCATCTTCAGGGCTGCAGACAGTGGGATTCGAACCCACTATCCCCCGGATGCAAGCTCACAGCCTGAAGTAGTATCGACCTTGGCCTTAAACTAGGTACAGTCCCGGCATTTGAGTGGTGTAAAAATAGGAAAACATGGAAAACCTCCTTCAGGGCTATCAATGATGGGATTCTAGCCCACGATCTCTGGAATGGAAGCCCTCAGTTGCACGACATGATCCGCACGGTCAACTCTCACCGTGCAAATTTGAAGGACACCCCCATCCTAACAACTCATATCAAAATTGAAATCTGCCTTTCTAGAACTAGGGATCGCAACGCAGATCACGTTGGTGGCAAGTTAAAATTGATTTCATTTTGGACGTATAAACACACTCAGAAAGCTTTCAACTTCTAAACTAATGTACAGATGAGTGCGTAGGGAAACTGGTATCAAATCACCGACTGTTACGAAAGATATAATTGAAAAATTTATCGGAGTATTAGGAACCATGTAACATAATACGTGTATCCTCTGAATATGCTGCTCTATCAGTCATTGAATTTGTTCTTATCATCATATTCTTCTCCTCCCGATTCTTGTGCCTTCATCGAAGTTTGGTGATCAGTATGATAATCGTTATTTTCGAGAGGGCTGCGTGGAAATTAAACCTTAAATCCATGACATTCATCATCCAGGACGTTCTTGGGCTAAGTTTCCATTGGCCTTTTATCTTATCCTCCATCACGAATTGTAAGAACCTGTACTTAACGTTCCACATCATGTGTCGAAAATATTCGAATTGCCGTTTTTCGAATATTACGTCCGTTCTAAATTATATTAATCGCCTCAGGATTTTTTTTTGCACTTCGCGTCATGAGATTCATAACATTCGCCAGTAAATCCATATTTCCAAGGCTTCCGGGTTTTTTTCCGTACAAATTAGAATTATACGAAGAAGTATTGCACAGCCCAGCAACTAGCCAGGTAGGTCGTTGAAATCGTATAATAAACAACGATATAAATATGTCTGGACTGATTACATGATTACCTTTAAAAATCTCAACATCATGGTAAGGTGCCATAAATATTTGTACTCGTTAAAACTTTTGTTAAGTCCAATACATGTTTAGTCTTCACACGTGACGTTAGAAGTAATCGAATACTCCATGTACGGAACCTCGGACTTCTGTAAAATTTGCAACGATCGTAATTCAAAGTTATAGCGTACACTCGTGAATAAATCGCAGTTTATGATCGCTTGTCAATACATGTTATTGAGGGTACGTGTGGATGATGGGAATGAACAAGCCAAACGCCGAGTGGCCACCTCTTCTACCGTTCATACCGACAAAGCCATGCGTGATGTGGGCAAGGTGATTTGTTTGAGTTAACAGAATACGTTACCCTCCCATTGTACACCCTGCTGGATAGGAGCTTTGAATGACGATCATCCTTTATAAAAATCAATTTTTAAAATACCAGAGTAGTCACAAATGTTCACTTGATCAAATGTAGTAAGCCAAAGAAGTGATCCACTCTTATATTTGAATATTTATTATGTATTTACTTATTTAACCCTTTTACCGTAAAGGGTTGGTTTTTTACTTGTACTCGGCGAGGGATCCCACCTCTACCGCTTCAGGACCAGTGTCCTAGGGCGTGAGACAACTGAAGAACAGGACCAGTATATCGCTGTGCTATGCTGAACAGGTGCCTTGTGGGGAATGGAAAGATTGGAAGTGATTGGCAAGGTATAGGGATGGAAGCAGCCGTGGACTTAAATTAGGTACCACCCTGGCATTTGCCTGGAGAAGGAGCGGGAAACCACGGAAAACTACTTCGAGGATGGCTGAGGTGGGAATCAAAACCCCTCTACTCAGTTGACCTCCCGAGGCTGAGGAGATCCCTTTTAAGTTCTCGTACCACTTTTAAAATTTCGTAGCAGAGCTGGGAATCGAACTCGGGCCTCCGGCGGTAGCAGCTAATCACACTAACCACTATACCACAGAGGCGGATATCTATGAATATCAAAATTAAAATATCTTTGGAGGATATTGAAGTCCATCATTAAGTAGGCCATAGTTACTCTCTCATAGCAACGGAAAATGATCTGGTTAAATTCTAATAATGTCCTGCACGTTCAACAAAGTTTTGTTTGAGAGGGATGGGAAAGATTCAGTAAGGAAATTTCGATGGGGTTTTGGAAACCTTTATGATAATACTCGATACAGATTCTTACCCCGAAATTTTGGCATACTGTACATCGACATCATCTCACAAACAGAATTAAATACTGCATGTTGAACTTTCAAGAACGCATAGCACTCAAAATAAACCTTAACATTAGGTTGTGTTCAGTACAACATGTACCGAAGTACAGAACAACAATGACCAACCGTACAACAGTGGGATCTATCCCGCCGGATGCCTATTATATATTTGTTCTGTTCGAAGGATAGATAAATAAGGCTCGTTCTTTGATGAAATTCACGTTAATTTAAGAAATTTTCTCTCAGGTGGTTTACTTCTTAGATTTAGAAACGTGCCCACAACGGGCGACTTGCGCGCACTTTGCAGTTGTGACAACAGTAATGTCGGGCCTATAGCTTAGATCCGTGGTCTACGTTATAAGACGGTCATGAACATTCAATATTCATTGAATTGGCCCACAACGGACACAACTATCGTAGTTTTGTTTATGAATGATCCATGGCAGTGTATTTTTGGGTTCATTGTCTTGAACCACAATCTGCTCAAGAGAAAATAGTCCTGGGCAAAGCAGAATTACAATTTCTTTCCATAACATAATCCCTCTTTTGTCAATAATAATACACTTTCTTCAGCTTGTCCCAGCTACTTGTGGGGTCGCTGGAGCCATCCAAGTTAGGGTCAGAAGGCCAGCGCCTCAACCGTCTGAGCCACTCAGCTCGGCAAGAATGTATTTTTACTCGTATAGTATTTCTTTTACGGGGTCGACTCTTATTGAATGTCTTTTCCGCCGAGGATAGTTAAGGACAGGAATTGGAAGTAATTCGGCCACGGTCTATCAAAGGTACCGTCCCGGCATTCACTTGGAATTGAGCATGGGAAACCGTGGAAAACCATTCCCAGGACGGCCGAGGTGTGATTCGAACCCACGCTCCTCTGAACGCAACGCACGACTAATTCACTGATGGTGAATTCGAAAATGGAACCGGCGCTCCATCAGAAGAAACAATGACTCATGGAGAGGCAACAATGCAGCTGAACAAACTGATGGCCTATTTAGAATCCTAGACTGAAACCACACCGGCAGAACTGTTGTCAGTAAAACGTCTTCGTGATTGTGCTGCGCGCAAATGCTATACAAATGTAAAACAGAAAAAAACTCGCACGTTATTTTAATGCATAAACCAGAGTCGTAGATGTAAGAAAAGCGTTCTTATACTATTTGTACAATTGAAAAAAGGGTATTACTGTACAACTTATGTTAATAGATTATATAACATCTACTGTATTTGTTTTTTAGTTTCTCCGGATTATCCGGATTTTCGATAATCCGGATCAGTTCCGGTCCCACTTAATCCGGATAAACAAGGTTATTGTGTACTTAATTTACCATATCTCTACAATTTTAATTCGTTGTTGATAATTGAACTAAACTTAATATTCGTTTTGCTTTCATGACCTAAATTTGTGAAGCTTACATTCATAGTTTGTTAAATTGATTCGGAATGCTTATACCTCTAATATCGCCAGGGATTGAGCTCCAAGAACATATGGTAGCAAATATAAAAGAGCTGTTGTATGTACTACTATGATGAATGGGAACGGACCCCGTGTTGATTACCTTGAAAAGTCTTCCTCCAGAGGAGAGTTATTTAAAATCAAACGACAGCCATCTCTTTCAGTCAAATGACTATATTGATAACTGTCTTAAGGGGAATGAGATAATCCTTCACTCACTTTAATCCATACTGGTATTCCTGTTGGAAGTAAACGTTCCTATAAGAATGTACTAAAAAATAACACCTGAAGGCTTTCGAAATTTGCTAAAAATTAAATGGAATTAACCAGTGGATAAGGCAAAGTACTAAAAATTAAATGAGGAACTCTGTCATCCGTAGTTAGAGCCCTGCGCGGATATACAAACTATTATCCGCATCCCCACTTCTTTCATCCGCACCCGCATCCACGAAATGGCTATCCGCGGATATTGTAAATATTTAACTACAGTAGGCCTATATTACACCCAAGGTATTGAAACGGATAGATCTGTTAACATAACACATTAGGTCTGATACCTGGCACTAGAACCCCCACAGTCACAGGTTTTTCAGGGATTTTTTCTTGCGACAACTCCCGATATTGACGTTCGCTCCTTCCTTCCATTAATTGCGGGCAGGAGCCAGTTAATCTTAGGTCAGATTTGGTGCTTTATGGGCTCAAGGCTCTTTATATATCACCATTCTCCCATACCATTGTCAAGGATCGCCTAACCACAAGCATAAATAAGAATATACCCGAGTGAAAATCAATAAAGTTCATTATTTAGAAATTATCAGTAAAATAATCTGCACTACCATACAGTTTGCGTCCGCCAAGTCTAAATTCGCAGATATCCGCAGATAAAACGGCGGATATTCGCATTCATGCAGGGCTCTGTGTATAGTCTACTAAAACATCTTGTCTTTGGGCATGTATTAAAGAGAGAAAATCGCCTTCTAAAACTACTTGTGCAAGGAAACGTAAATGGAATCAGGTAGTATGGGAGAGCTCCCAGAAGATAGATAGACCAGGTCAAAGACGAAACTCACGCACCTCTTCGAGTGAGCAGAAGAACGTAGACAATAGAGACTGATGGTGAACCCCATTGAATAGTTAAATAAGCATGAGATCACGACACTCACCACGAGTTACGTGACTGAGAAGAAGGAAACATCTGGATGTTAAAATGTAAAATAAAACTCACCAAAATTATCATCTCTGTAGGAAATCTGCACTGTAAGTCCTCCACTCACCTGAAACAAAAAATAAATATCATATTTAATTTTAGTCACACCAGTGTAGGCGTTATATGTAAATATCTTACTGTTTATCCTCATATTGTATACAGCTATTTTCTTACCACCGAGCTCGATAGCTGCAGTCGCTTAAGTGCGGCCAGTATCCAGTAATTGTGTTCGATCCCCACTGTCAGCAGCCCTAAAGATGGTTTTCTGTGGTTTCCCATTTTCACACCAGGCAAATGCCGGGGCAGTACCTTAATTAAGGCCACGGCCGCTTCCTTCCACTTCCTAGGCCTTTCCTATCCCATCGTCGCCATAAGACATATCTGCGTCGGTGCGACATAAAGCAAATAGCAAAAAAGATATATATTTTCTTACGCGTCATATGAAATTACTGTATTTGTATCTACCTCAATAGCATCTCGTTTATTATGTTTAGATTGTTACTGCTTACCTACTTATTTCATTTGTATGTAATATGCTTTACGTCGTACCGACACAATTTACCTATCTGCTATAGATTTAATGTCATGCTGAATGGCAGACAAAGATCATATACCTATTTAGATCGATGCTTTCACAGACCGCAACTGTAGAGGTGATAATAAGCGTTTAGGCTTTTGCCATGTCAAGAAAACAAGGTGAAAATCCTAAAGTTTCGCAGAGAATTTTACTCCGCGTCTTCAGAAGAAAATCTCATCTGTTCACGAGCAAGGCTTCTCTAATAACGAAGTTTCGAATTTAAGAATTGGTCTGTAGTAAGTACGAGGGCAGATCAGAAAATAAGTTGCACTTCCCAGTTATAGCCATTTATTACACCACCTATACAACAGCAACACGTCTATAACGACATACACTGTGACGTCACTTTTCTACATAGTTTCCAAGAGACTCCAAACATTTTTGCGAAAGCACAACCAACTTGTCGATGCCGGATGCATAGAAATTTCCTCCAGCGTTCTGCAACCACTCGGAGACAGTGGCCTTCACCTCCTCATCGGTCTGGAAACGTCGACCACCGAGCTCCGTTTTGAACTTACCGAACAGACGAAAGTCACATGGCGCTAGGTCGGGACTGTAGGGTGGATGTTGCCAGACCTCCCACTTGAAACGCTGCAGCAGTTGTCTCGTTTGGCAGGCCTTGTGAGGTGTTGCGCTATCGTGCAACAAAATCACACCGGCGCTTAATTTCCCCCGGCGCTTCTCTTTAATCGCTTTACGCAACCGGTGCAACGTTTGACAATACGACGCCGCGTTGATCGTCGTTCCTTTCGGCATGAATTCCATGTGCAACAAACCCTCCATGTCAAAGAACACTGTCACCATAACCTTACCGGCTGAAGGTTTAACCTTGGCCTTCTTTCGTTGTGGTGATGAGGGGTGCACCCATTCCATTGATGTTCGCTTCGTTACGGGGTGAAGTGGTGGACCCACATTTCGTCGCCGTTGACGATTCGCCGCAGAAACCCGTTGCCGTCTGCGGCATAGCGTTGCACGAATGCCAGGGAGGATTGGAAACCTTGTTCCTTGTGCTTATCGGTGAGAAGACGTGGGACCCATCTTTGACACAGCTTACGATATCCAAGTCCTCGTGAACAATGGCGAACACATTGCCATACGACATGTTCAGCTGCATCGGGAATTCTCTCAGTTTAATGCGCCGGTTCTGTCTAATGATTGCATTCACACTGTTCACCTTTGTACGGGTCCTGGACATTGCGGGCCTGCCTTCGCGATGATTGTCCGTGATATCCGTGCGTCCGGCTTCGAATTGCTGACACCACTTTACGATACCTTGCCGGGAAATGGCCCGCTCCCCATACACAGCACTCATTTCACGATGAATGTCCGTGCAATTCTTCCTTTTTGGCCATAGGAATCAGATTGTCGCACGCACATCATATTTGGAGTGAACGTCCAGTTGACGCGCCATTGCATTTGGTCGCTATTCACACAATACTAGACGAGACACCACAGCGACCTACCTTACAGACGTGTGGGCAGTGTCTGTCCTATTCTCCGCTGTGCCCACGTTTGTGACATACAGTGCGCTACTGCGGCACGTTAGTGCAACTAACTTTTTGATCCACCTACGTAGTATTCTCGTCCGTAACTAGATCGCTCACTGTGCTCTAGCCTCACGCAAGGCCAGTCTAGACAGACCTTGGCCTCACGAGCTCCAGTTCAGATGTTTCTTGTTTCATCATATGTGCGTGCGAAGTAAACAGCAAGGTCATCTACGAATCGGGGACAAATGAGGTAGAAGAAATAATAAACAAAAATAATTTGAAATTATAAAATAAAATAAAGTGCAACGAAAGACTAACAGGATAGAAGAATAAAATAGAGCTCAAGATGGAAAGAAAAGTGTGTAGCAGAAAAGAAACGGGGAAAATGAGAGTGAGTGAGGCGGGGTGCGGTGGCGGAAGGAAGAAAGTACTACAACGAAGTTGAAGACATGTGAGTGAAAAGAAGTAAGAATGATACAGTAATAGCTGTATACAGGTTATGAACTTATGGCCAACAACACATAGTCTAGAGTGAACAATCAGGGTCATTTCCCCAGTGTTACGACCAGGTAGCCTTTCTGACAACAACCCAAAGCAGAAGGAAGCATTAACCTACTATTACGTATTTTTGTGGTGGTTGGTAATGTGGTGTAGTGTGTAGGCAGAGAAAATAACCATACGCTATTAAAATCTCCGAACCGGCCGGGAATTGAACACGAAGTCCTCAGAACCGAACACCAGTACGCTGACAATACAAACACGGAGCCTGACATTTTACAATAGGTTGCATGTCCAAAAAGAGTAAGATTTATTGTTTGTATTGATTTCTGCACTTCCATTAATAAAATATCCTCCCTGCAGCTTTGGGAACTACTTTAGAATAAGGGCATTCATTCATTCATTCATTCATTCATTCATTCATTCATTCATTCATTCATTCATTCATTCATTCATTCATTCGTTCGTTCATTTATCAAAATCAAAATCAAATCAAAATCTCTTTATTTGCAAATTAGGTGTCTACCTCGGTGGCAAATGGTACACTAAAATACATTATTGTCAAGCACTAAATTTTAAATTAACAGGAGACGAAGAAAATTTTTCTGGAATACAATATTATACAGTTTACGCTAATAATTTTTTCTATTAAACACACACATCATCCTTAATAAATTTATATTGTTTACAAAATTCTACTTATAATATCTTACAAACATAGTCAACTCATATACAGTACGGTATGTGAAATTACTTCTAATAATACTATACAACTGGTATAAGATTAAAATTAACACTGAATTTATTTACATATTTATATTTTACCCATTTTGGAACCTAAGTAGCATAACGACCTGCTGCGTCTTAACCAGAGCCCCTTTTGCCACCACTTTTCAGAGTTCCTGAAGGGTATGCGTTCATTCATTTACTTATTTTCCATACTGACATGATAAAGGGAGAAGGATTTTGTTTGTGTGTCGGGAATAATCTTAGGAATCATTCAGCCGACGTCAGTAATTCTTCCACCATTATAAATCATATTTCTTCAAGATTTCCAGAGGCCATATTTCAATTGGATAGGGGATATGCCACCTGGGTGACAGTCTTAAATTAATGTTAATAATTGATTGATTGATTGATTGATTGATTGATTGATTGATTGATTGATTGATTGATTGATTGATTGATTGATTGATTGATTGATTGATTGATTGATTGATTGATTGATTGATTGATTGATTGATTGATTGATTGATTGATTGATTGATTGATTGATTGATTGATTGATTGATTGATCGGAATACTAGCTTATCGGGAGAGCAGGTAGCTTTCAAGCTTTCAAATAGTAGAGCAAGTCTAGAAAATTGTGCTTTCGGGGTTCCTAAAGGTGAATACGAATTTTCTGTTGTTGTTACACGGGAAAATATTCGTAGGAATCCATATCAAACGTGCGATATTTAAAACCAGGTACCGGGTCAAGTAATGAAGCCGCACCTGGTGCCGAGTTATATAAATGTGCCAGTTTGAGAGGTTTGTCACACAAATTTAGGGAGATAAAGTAATAAATTGCTACGGAAAATAATTATCAGAAGAAGCTGGGAGTCTCAGAAAAATACTTGTTCTACCATTGCCTTATCATGCAAAATTTTCCATGAGGTCACTGAGATTTAAACATGAGACGTAGCGGTTCACCCAGGCCTTGGGGAGATCAAGAAAACGAAAGAGGAATAAGTTATATACTGAAATTAAATTTAAATGATACAACTGTTAATGGCTGAGCCTACTGATTCATATTCCTGCCCGTACGCAAATTTCTTCATTTGCACTAACTCATGTGGCTGTTAGATGACGATGAGATAGTATTGCCTTAATGAAGTATCTGTGGTGTCATAAGAGGCGACTAAAGTGGGCTGTTACTCATCCCCAGGGGTTCTCAACTTGGGAATGGGCATTGGCGACTACAACACTTAACTGAGTATGGCGTGCTTCCAATTACTTACGCTACAATCATCATTTTCATCTTTCCTCAAAGCAGTATTATTGCACTTTTATGATTTCTTATATACCTAGGTATGTAAATGATACGAGTAAACAACTGAAATCATAGATAAGGCTGTTTACGGATGAGGTTATACTGTTAAGAATAATAAATTATTTACAGGAATGTGAGCGATTACGAAAAGACCTTCACAATGTTGTGGGGATTATTTTCAGTTTTAATTACTGAGTTGATGGGATAGAATTACTTCATCAGGATTATTGTAAATACGCAAAGGTTAATGTACTCGTAGTCTAAGGAAAGATCTTAATAATGTTATTTGTTTTACGTTCCTCTAACTAATTATATGGTCTTCGGAGACTCCCAGGTGTCAGATATTTGTCCTATGGGAGTTTCTTTACGTGCCAAATACCGAGTCAAGTAATGAAGCCCCACCTGGTGCAGAAGTATATAAATGTGTCAGTTGGCAAGGCTTGTAACGATAACTACTAATATTGCACGCAACATACTTTCTGTTAGGCACGCAAACGAGCGAACGATTTGGGTAGATTTGGCAGTTGGAGGAATTAGGATGAGAATTATCTCAGTGTGTTCACCATGTGAGGGTGCAGATTAGGATGAAGTTGACAAGTTTTATGATGGATTGAATGACATCGTAGTCAGAATCAACAGCAAGGATGGGATAATGCTAATGGGCGATTTCAATGCGAGAGTTGGAAATACAACCGAAGGATACGAAAGGGTGATTGATAAATGTGGGGAAGGAATGGAAGACAATGGGAATGGGAAGCGTTTGCTGGACTTCTGTGCTAGTATGGGTTTAGCTGTTACGAATACATTCTTCAAGCATAAGGCTATTCACCGCTGCACATGGGAGGCTAGGGGCACCAGATCCATAATAGACTATATCTTAACGGACTTCGAATTCAGAAAATCTGTTAGAAATTTACAAGTTTTTCGGGGATTTTTTGATGATACAGACCACTATTTGATCTGTAGTGAACAAAGTATATCTAGACCTAGGATATAGAAAGTGAAATCTGTCCGCAAAAGAATAAGGGTAGAAAATCTTCAGGATGAGGAAATTAGACAGAAGTATATTGATATGATTAGTGAGAAGTTTCGAAAATTGGACGGTAAGCAGGTTCAGAATATAGAAAGAGAATGGGTGGCATACAGGGATGCTGTAGTAGAAACAGCAAGGGAATGCCTAGAACGACTGTGTGTAAAGATGGGAAAAAGCGAATATCTTGGTGGAATGAAGAAGTGAGAGTAGCTTGTAAACATAAAAAGAAGGCTTATCAGAAATGACTCCAAACAAGGGCCGTAGATGAAAGAAACTGTGAAACAAATAGTTGTTGAATCCAAAACGAAGTCGTGGGAAGATTTTGGTAATAACCTGGAAATGCTAGATCAAGTAGCAGGGAAACCTTTCTGGACAGTAACAAAGAATATTAGGAAGGGAGGAAAAAAGGAAATGAATAGTGTTTTGAGTGATTCAGGTGAACTCATAATAGATCCCAGGGAATCACCGGGCAGTGGAGAGAATATTTTGAAAATCTTCTCAACGTAAAAGGAAATCTTTCTGGTGGTGTCACGAACAACCAAGCTCATGGGGAAGAATAAAATGATGTTCGTGAAATTACGCTTGAGGAAGTGGAAAGGATGGTAAATAAACTCAATTTTCACAAAGCAACAGAAATAGATGAAATTAGACCTGAAATTGTGAAGTATAGTGAGAAAGCAGGGATGAAATGGCTTCACAGAGTAATAAGATTAGCATGGAGTGTTGGTAAGGTACCTCCAGATTGGACAAAAGCAGTAATTGCACCTATCTATAAACAAGGGAGCAGGAAGGATTGCAGCAACTATCGAGGTATCTCATTGATTAATACACCAGGCAAAGTATTCACTGGTATCTTGGCAGGGAGGGTACGATCAGTGGTTGAGAGGAAGTTGGATGAAAACCAGTCTGGTTTTAGACCACAGAGGGGCTGTCAGGATCAGATTTTCAGTATGCGCCGGGTAACTGAAAATGTTACGAGAGGAATAGACAGTTGTGTTTATGTTTCGTAGATCTAGAGAAAGCATATGATAGGGTACCGAGGGAAAGATGTTCGCCATACTGGGGGACTATGGAATTAAGGGTAGATTATTAAAATCATTCAAAGGCATTTATGTTCTTGGTTCAGGGTACTTACAGGGTTACAAAAGACCTTTGCTTTTCGTAGTTTACATGGATTATATGCTGAAAGGTGTAAAGAGGCAGGGAAGTGTTCTGTTAGGTGGAAATATACTAAGCAGTCTAGCCTATGCTGACGACTTGGTCTTAATGGTAGATTGTGCCGAAAGCCTGCAGTCTTGGATATAGGTGCAATGAGTAAGGAATGAAAATTAGCCCCTCAAAGACTAAATTGATGTCAGTACGTAAGAGTAAGGAATGAAAATTATTCCCTCAAAGACTAAATTGATGTCAGTAGGTAAGAAATTCAACAGAACTGAATGTCAGATTGGTGATACAAAGCTGGAACAGGTAGATAATTTTAAGTATTAAGGCCACGGCCGCTTCCTTCCCACTCCTAGCCCTTTCCTGTCCCTTCGTCGCTATAAGACCTATCTGTGTCGGTGCGACGTAAAGCAACTAGCAAAAAAAAATTATTTAGGTTGTGTGTTTTCCCAGGTTGGTAATATAGTGAGATTGAATCAAGTTGTAGTAAAGTTAATGCAGTGAGCTCGCAGTTGCGATCAACAGTGTTCTGTCAGAAGGAAGTCAGCTCCCGGACGAAACTGTCTTTGTATCGATCTGTTTTCAGACCAACTTTGTTTTACGGAGGCGAAAGCTGGGTGGACTAAGGATATTTATTCATAAGTTAGAAGTAACAGACATGAAAGTAGCGAGGCTAATTGCTGGTACAAACTGGTGGGAACAATGGCAGGAGGTTATTCGGAACGGGGATATAAAGGCTAAGTTAGGAAGGAACTCGATAGATGAAGCTCTACCTATAAACCGACTTCGGTGGTGGGGACATGTGAGACGAAAGGAGGAGGATAAGTTACCTAGGCGAATAATCGATTCTGTTATGGGGGGTTAGATGAGTAGAGCGAGACCAAGACGACGATGGTTTGATTCAGTTTCTAACAATTGAAAGGTAAGAGGTATAGAACTAAATGAGGCCACGGTACTAGTTGGAAACAGAGGATTGTGGCGACGTTTAGTAAATTCACAGAGGCTTGCAGACTGAACGCTGAAAGTCATAACACTCTATAGTGATAATGAATGTATGTATGTATGTATGTATGTATGTATGTATGTATGTATGTATGTAACTAATAAAGTTCTACGGAAATGTGTCAGATGAAGCTGGGGTTCTCAGAAAAATACTTGTCCTACCATTGCCTTGTCATGCAAAATTTCACATAGAGCCATTTAAATTTAAATATGAGGCACAAGGCTAACGTATTTGAGCACCTTCAAATACCTCCCGACTGGACCAGGATCGAACCCTCCCGCGCTTTCAGTTGTGACTAAAATTAAATCAAAATTATTTCACTTGTCAGTACGGATCATGGAGGCTGTTGGAGGCGTAGGCATCTCCTTGAGGTTCATTCTGCCTGCATAATGATTGAGTAGAAGGCTCATTACCGGTGTCGAAACACGGCCGTATATACAGCTAACCGCTCTGTCCTACTTAGTGCCGATGTTAAGGTAGTGGAAAGCCTCCTTCTTCTCCCCCGAAGTCCTCAATGGCTTGAACAGAAATGTGTTTTTTACAAGCCTATATTCGTAAAACCGATTTCATACAACTACGATAACTACACACAATGATCATCTTGATTAACTGGCTTTATTTCCTTCGCCAAAAGTAAGATGAATGGCACACTGTATATAAAACAGATCAAGCAGAGTTTGGGATCAAATTACACTTTTTCCTCGTAGTTTAAGAGTCGCACTAACACATGGAGGATATCAACGACGCAAGGATTGGAAAGGGTTGGAAGGTAGTGGTGTCTGTGTCTTTGACACGTAGCGAGTGTTTGTAAACATCACTTTATATAATCTGTTCTTATGCTTGATGAGCCTCGATACTACTTTGACCTTAGTCCTGATTTACGAAAATTCATGTGGTCCTAAGTGAGGATATCTCTCAGTACCGAAGAACAAAACTTGAATGATTGTTATTTAAAAGTAATTACCTAATTAAATAATCAACGAAAAAAGTGCAATTACTTCACTAATAATGTCAGCGTAATTCTCTATCTGTAAATTGTTAATAATCATGTTACTTGTTTGATATCTGGTAAATATCTATAGCCCTCAGGTGTGGAACTTTTGACTCAGATGTGGTCTGAAATTTATCGAAGGCTAATTACAATGATTTGTTGTATTTATACACCCTTGAATGCCACTAACTCCATCCTGGAACATATTTGCTATCTTGAAGAAAGAGAGATAGCTAGTATAGTGTATTGGTAGGCAGGACTGTTTCTCTGCCTTCAGTGACTAGCAAATAGCAGTAAAGTTCTCCAGCCAGGTTGAATTTGATGTCTCATAAACTTAACACAAATGTCATCTCCAAAGACATAAAACAACGCTCCATCCACAAAGCTTTGTTCCTACGAGGAGAGCAGAGAACAGCCTTCTTAGTACGGGAGATGAGATCATACTCACCTCCAGGTCAGCTGTGAGTGACGACATTAGAAGTGGGATATCAGGTGTCAAGACTCGGTACTATAAGAAGCAATTAACGTTAAGAATGCAGCTCTGACTAATGATGTTCAGCTATCAGCCACGTGTGTATTTAATACCTCGACCTGACTATCAACCTATTGACAGCTGTTTGTAATGAGAAAACGTAGCTTACAGAAATAAACTATTCTTCGCGTTAATTAGATTAATCCTTAATTGTGTGTGGCAGCAAATACTGTACTACGCATTCTACAGTATTTGGTGACAAGTTCGAGTTGACTATTTTGCTCAGGTTAAATATTGGTCCCTAAACGGTGCTGTAAGTTTCACTTGTTCGGGATTTATTGATTCGTACGCTTCAGGATTTCGAAGACAGGAAGTAGTTCTTCTGTAGGCTTAGAATAACGGTACATTTTAAATTTCATATTTTTTTTACAATTTGCTTTAGGTTGCACGGACACCGATAGATCTTACGGGGATGGTGTGATAGGAACCGGCTAGGAGTGGCCTTAATTAATGTACATCGATAGCATTTGCCTGGTGTAAAAAGGAAAACCACGGAAAACCATCTTCAGGGTCGCCAACAGTGGGATTTGAACCCACTATCTCCCGGATGCAAGCTCACAGCTGCACGACTCTAACCGCACGGCCAAATCGCTCGGCTACCTGAGATTGCATGGTATATTCCACAATGAAAGAGTTCGTCCTTAACGTAACACTACGAGGTACATCCTACAATCAATGTATTTATCATCGAAGCAACATTGCAGTGTGTATCCTACAATGAAAGTTTTCGTCCCTAACATAAGATTGCAGAGTAATACAACAGATGCATTCCTTTCTAATATAAGATTGCAGGTAACTAACATCTTCCTCCTTAGCACAAGATTAAGATTGCAGGGTACATCTTACATTTTTTTTTTTTTTTGCTATTTGTTTTACGTCGCACCGGCACAGAAAGGTATTATGCCGACGATGGGAGAGAAAAGGCCTAGGACTGGGGAGGAAGCGGCCGTGGCCTTAATTAAGGTACAGCCCCGGCATTTTCCTGGTGTGAAAATGGGAAACTACGGAAAATCATCTTCAGGGCTGCCGACAGTGGGGTTCAAACCCACTACCTCCCGGATGTGAGCTCACTGCTGCGCGCTCCTAATCACACGGCCTACAACAAATGTCATCTTCCTCCTTAATGTAAGATACAGGGTATATCCTCCAACAACATATCTTCCCCCCACAACACAAAGGAGGAATTATTATCGTGCATATTTCAATTAAATAAAGTATAAAACGATTTGGTGAGATGCAGTGTTTACAGTGCACTATGCCTTCTGGTATGGGCTAGAATAAATGTGTTACTTTCACTGACTTGTCTCAGCCTCATCTTGGCTCTGACATTATAAATGTGGGCGAGGTATGAGCGATGCTAATAATACCATTGATTACGCAGTCAGTCTCTGTTATGAATGGTATAAAAATATCACTCCTAGGGTAAGTTTATGCATGAATTTCAGTGGGCTTGGCATACTGATATGTAATAGAAAGTTCTGGCTCGGTGAGGAAAGCAACGGGAAACTATCCCACTCCTCATTTCCCTAGTATGCCTCTTCAGTGACGCCTAGGCTATCTATGATAGCTGTGGAGGATCAAACCAGCCTTCGGGCTGAATACCAAACACACACACACACATACGTACAAAACGCACAGTGATTTGTTGTGTATAAAAATGAACCTATTTTATATTAGAGGAAGTTGTCTGTTGATTTTTGTCGGAACTTTCTAGGTAAAATGATACGTAACAAGAAAACCCACAACCTTCTCGTGAAAATCCTGTCTTTTTAAAAAAATCATGACATCTTTTTGTCAGGTGCATCCAAGTAATTTCAAAATCTTCAACAAGTTAAATGAATTGAACTACGAAACATTGACAGATTTTACTCAAATACTAGAGGACCAGTGATGCACCGCAGAATTCCTTATAAATAGGTCTGATAACTCGTCTTGAAACGTTTATCATATTCGCATTGTTTTGCCTGCCCTTTTCAGTGGTTTTATGAACATTTAATAAAAAGCGCGTAATGATGCGTTGCAGTTCGTAGTTAGAATTCATCCATTCTGACGTCATCAAGTTGTCCGTTTGGTAAAAACCTGTCCATACATTCACTTGTTTATCCTCATAGGTTAACCTCCAAGGAGCATGTCTTGCCAGGCAGGGAACATTTTTAAAGATATATAGCCTCCACTCTTTCTAGTGTAGCTAGGTTACCCTTCGATAGGCGTTCGCAGATAATGTCTAAGGCGTATGTCATGATGCGGTCTGTTTGTACAAAGACTTTTTTTTTAAATCTCAGCAGCATGTAAATTGTTAGGAATCTTGGAAACGTTAGAGAATCAAAGAGTATCTGGCAGGGAATAGTATTCTTCCGTGACCAGAAGAAGTGTATACTCTGTGGCTTGACAGGCAGTAAATCAAACATGGCTGCTTGCAATAACATTACTTAGGATGAAAATTACATATATCAGAATATTAATTAAAGTTTTAGTCACTTAGCAACCTGCTAAATATTGTGGGTTATGGTCATCCTTCGCCTGCAATTATTATAGTGATCGTTTAATGATTTTATTTTATGAAAATAAAATGAAATGTCGTATGGCTTTTAGTGCCGGGAGATCCCAGGAAGGGTTCGGCTCGCCAGGTGCAGGTCTTTTTATTTGACACCCGTAGGTGACCTGCGCGTTGTGATGAGGATGAAATGATGATGAAGACAACACATACACCCAGCCCCGGTGCCATTGTAATTAACCAATTAAGGTTAAAATCCCCGACCTGGCCGGGAATCGAACCCGGGACCCTCTGAACCGAAGGCCAGTACGCTGATCGCTCAGCCAACGAGTCCGACATTTTATTTTATGATTACTCAAAGTCGTATGAACTTAGAGACTTAGCAATATCTCACGATTCACCGGCAGGGAATTCTGGAGAGAATGAAATAAAAAAGAAGCAAATCGGTCCATTAGAACGGATGGATGGATTTTCCAAAGCTGTTTTTATATATAGATATTCATTCGAATTAATCTTAAGTCAATACGTGATCCGTCGAAAATTAGATATCGAAAACACGCAAAAGCAAAATAACGACATTAACGCATTAAGCTATAGAAGTGAGAGAGGTATTGAATCAAAACAAGTTTCCGATACATATAACTACCAACTGAATATGCATGGACATAGCTTTAATACAAGTACAGTCACGTTCAGCCATGCTACTGTAAATATTACTGTTCCTATAACATGTCGTTATTGCAATAGCGCTCATACAATTGACGTGCATCCTGAAAGGAATGTTGCAGCAAGTGCGCTGATGCACGAGAGCTTGCAGCTAATTGTAATTATGTATGCTAATGTCGATAGGCTTCAGTAACTCATTTGTTGTGAGGCCAGCTTAAAAAAAAGGGGAGGAGTGTTTTTGATAAATGGCCCATGCTACTGCGCTTGACATGTGTTGCATGAAACAAACGTGCCTGTACTGCTGATTGGTCAGCGAGATTTTAGATAAAATATCATAGTATCAATGTTGAAGACAGTACCATTAATTAACTACAGATTTAACTAATCGGTTTTCAGAAACTTCAGTTTATATCATCAAGTAAAAGTGGTTGCACTATATTGTATATATGTGTGACAAATAAAGTAGACTTTGGAATATATCAAGCATTATCATTTCTTTCATTAATTACATGATCTTGATGATGTATGTTTAGAAGGGAGATATGCCGAGCTCGACAGCTGCAGTCGCTTAAGTGCGGTCAGTAGCCAGTATTCGGGAGATAGTGGGTTCGAACCCCGCTGTCGGCAGCCCTGAAAATGGTTTTCCGTGGTTTCCCATATTCACATCAGTCAAATGCTGGGGCTGTACCTTAATTAAGGCCACGGCCGCTTCCTTCCGAGTCCTAGCCCTTTCCTATACCATCGTCGCCATAAGACCTATCTGTGTCGGTGCGCCGTAAAAAAAAAAAAGGAAAGAAGAAGGAAGATATGAACCGTGAGTAGAGCTAGGGACAGGGCATTCAGTATGCATCGAAGCGTTATTATATTGCATTTGATAAAGTGAGAACATCTTTGTATTATGAGTTTCCTACCATTATGAGTTAGCGCTAATACCTCTTACTTCCTGAAACTTGTTCCATACTCTTCCATGTATTTCCTAACAACTAAAATTTCCACATTTTTCTAGGATTTACTCACGATAATAATGACTGTCAAATATAATCCTTACGAGATTCGGAGACCGCAACTCTACGTCTCCTCGTATAAAAATCACTGCCATCTTTATTGTTAAAGAGAGAAATATCTTAATATAATTGTCATTAGGCATCCCAATCGTTAGATTTCTTTGTCACTACACAACATATTTTTTAAAAAAATTGACAGCATGAAGTACAATATGTGATTCCGTGTAGTCCTTATTTTCACCTAGGTTGGCAGACTGTCGCTCACATAATTCCCAACCTCGGAAATCAAGGACTTTCATGTTAGGATTGCCATATCTTGGCCAAAAGGGATCCAGAGTGACATCAAAATCTAAACTACAAACCAGTGACCCACTTACTTTATCCAAGCTCCCCCTTGGAGGTATGATACGGCATCTAGGAGAATAGCAGTTTCGTACCACCGTGCATTCCCAATTGGTCTCCTGAGTAATATTAGTTTATTGTCCACTGATGGTATCTAGTTCCAGGCAGTTGCAATTTCGTACGACAAACACAGATAGTAAATAATAATAATAATAATAATAATAATAATAATAATAATAATAATAATAATAATAATAATAATAATAATAATAATAATAATAATAATAATTGTACCGGGTGGTACACCTCCACGCCGCTAATTCAAACTTTGCGCCAGTTGAAACTCCTCTACTGGAGGAAACTTGAACTTTATCTACTGTGTTAATTCTCAAGTTCCTCAGATGTCCCTACTTGTAAATTTTGAAGTTTCTGAACTGTGTCGTTTTCGATGTATTTTTGTTTTGCCTGTGGTAAGAAGTGTGAACATTCTCTTCTAGAGGACACTACTGAAGAACTACAATTGTGCACCCTAGTGCGAAGTGAAAGAACTATGTTTTTGAAGAAATTTTGTGTTCATAAGTTTGTTCTTTGTTAAATTTCTTTCAGTTATTGTTTATGTTGGCAATATTAACCCCTTCCTTCCGCCAGGGTTGAATTTCGCCAATTCCGAATTTCTTTAATTAATTTATGACCAATCAGGTGTATCTTCTTCAACTTGGATATGTTGCTTAACCCTAGCCAATAAAATTCTTGTGGGAGGGTGTTCTCATTCCTGAAACGCCTCGAACTTTCCGCGAGGGTTTATAAACTGCTGATTTTCGGGTCTCCGTGCCACTTCAGTAACATCTATCTGTCCGTCAAGTACGTAGCAGGGGGCGGGAAGCGCCTCTTTCTTCGAGCAGCAGTTCAGTCACCAGGTAATGGCCGTTTAATAACTTATTTTCTTGCTAGCTCAGCAGTTTAACTCTCGGGGCAGGTCCGAAGCCTTTTCACCATGTAACTTTCCCCTAAAATGTAAAGACACTTTGTATCTATTCTATCTTTTTACATATTGGGATAGAGAGTGCTTAAAACTCTCGAGCTTCCACTCATATTGCATTGAGGTGAACTTATTTTCACAACCGTTTCTTCCTTAACGTAATGTAAATTGTTTCCTTCTAAAAGTCACCTCTTTAGTATGGGATTAGCCCTTGCTGTAACGGCCTAGTGCCAAGTAGGTTTTATATAAAGTGTATTAGGAGTGCAAGAACGCCTCCTCTCAAGTCGGTATTTTAGAGGCCATGTAATTAACCTGTTTCCTTACTTAATAGGCCTCAGTAGGTTGGGTATTTTACCCCTGTTTTCATGTCCTTGGAGGACAACTTGAAAGTGGAGTTTGGTGTGGCCTTGGATAGGCTCGTACTTAAGAGCAGGTTGCTCTTTCTAAAAATTTTGTTTTCTGCGCGCCTCGAGGAGGCTTTACTGTGTAATTGGGAGCAAGTGCTCCTGGGCATGATAGGGGTCTTCTGCCCCTTTGTTGAATTGTGTATATAGTAAAGTTGGGCTTATAGCTCAAGAATTGTGTGTCTGGCACTCGGAGCCCAAATCCTGTAATCACTGTAATTGTACATTTTCGAATTGTGTTTCGGCTACTGAGTACCTGTTCTATTTGTTATTTCTTAATCTTTAAAATAAAATATAACCTTGTTAAATTTTATTTTAACTTTAATTTCGTATTTTGGGACCTGTTCACCCCCGCACCTTCTTTCACCTCTGCTGTTCCACAGATACCTCGGAACAATAATAATAATAACTTGCAGTTGATTACATGTTTCATTCAGGAAACACGTTTAATGTGACATGTTAAAATGATATTTTCCTACGAAATCGCGTGGCAGTAATTTGAAATATGATGAAGCTCAACAAAGTCGAGAAAGAATGATGGCGATTTCCGACTTTATTGTACAATACAGTTCCCGGTCCGAAGTTGTGTGAAATTATCCGTAGTTCTCAGGTTGAATATTGTATCTCTGATCACTGGCGTGGTGCTCTGACGTTCATGGTGCCACCCTTAACATCCCCTCTTCAGTTTATCCATTACCCACCTTGAAGTGACATGCATGTCATGTTCCACGGGGCTTGGACTAAACATCCAATCTTTCGTAATCATCTGCGTTATTATCCACCGTACGATAAATAACGTACATGGCATAAAGGAACGGAAATTATTTATTCTTAAACGTTTGTTATATACAGCCATTTGATAGACCTAATGTTGTATGTATGTTCAGTCTTCAGCCCTAAGGCTGGTTGGATCCTCAACAGCTCTGCCAGCAGCTGTCATAGATGGCCTAGGCATCACTGAAGAGGCGTAATAGGGAAATGAGGAGTGATGTAGTTTCCCGTTGCTTTCCTCACTGAGCCAGAAGTTGCTATTACATATCAGTCTGCCAAGCCCACTGAAATGCATGCACCAACCGACCCTATGAGCAACATTTTCACACCATTCATAGCAGGGACTGGCTGCACAAGGAATGGCATTCCTAGCAGCACTCATACCTCAGTCACTTTCATATTGTCTAAGCCAAGGATAAGACAGAGACAGATCAATGAAAGTAACAAAATTGCTCTAGCCCATACCAGAAGACATAGTGCACTGTAAACACTAGGTCCTGCCAGCAAAGGCATAAACCTAATGTTAACAAAAATATTTGAGAAATGTCTTCCTATTAATACCAACTCCATGTGATTGCCATTACATCATATATTTCTGATAACACAATCATGAGTGCGTAGATTCAAAATACGCATTTTGCTTGAACTAAGTCTAGCAGTTCTCCACTCTTTAGGAATACACAGACAGACAGACAGACAGACAGACAGACAGACAGACAGACAGACAGACAGACAGACAGACAGACAGACAGACAGACAGACAGACAGACAGACAGACAGACAGACAGACAGATACCAAAGTGAAAAATTCTACCTCATGTTTCCTCGGTGTTCAGTTACATTAGGTAGGGTTAATTTTCAAGCCGAGTGAAATATTATGCCTCCTATGATTCTCTCCTGTTATGATCTTTCAAATAAATGTATGTCTGCGAGGGTGTCCGTCACTGGCTGCAGAGCATGAAGCCCCGTCTAGATTTAATCAATAGTGTAAGAGAAAATTGTAAATAAATCTTCTGATCTTCCTATCAACCCGTAGTCCATTCAGCTCCAGTGGTCAGAGATACAGTCTGCAACCTGAGTACCATGGAGAATTTCGCACAATTACGGACCAAGAACTGTACCGTACAATAAATTCGGGAATTGTCCTCATTCTCTCTCTCGACTTTGTTCAGCTTTATCATATTTCACATTACTCCTCCTTGGTAAGTAGACTCTAAAGAAGAAGCGTGATCGAGGTATAGTCAATAGTGTAAGTGAAAAATGAAAAAAAAAACTCTTCTGCTCTTCCTATAAACCCCCAGTATTTTGAGTGATTTTGAAATGATACGGGGGTTGGGGCAAAAGTCATGGCAACTATTTTTTTTTTCTTGAAGATACCAGTCCGGTTGGAAAATGTGACATATTCAGACGAAAGGACAAGGTGTTAACTACATTAACAACATGTGTGGACAATGAATAGCACTGGAATATCGTAACACACTAATTTATTACGGTATTATACAGGGCAATGTGGCCTTCTCGGTGCAAAAGAACGACAACACAGTACACATAAAGTTGGCCTAAAGACCCTGCTACTGACTCTACACGCTGCCAACTATGTGGGAGGCGCTGAATACCATCTGTCTCAGCATTTGCCGCACCATGTTTGAATCGGGTCACCTGTTGGCGCACAGCATTAGCAATGTCCTCTCGTGTAGCAAACCGCCTACCACGTAATGGTCCCTTAATCTTTCGAATGAGATCACAGGGCGAAATGTCGAGAGAACACGGTGGATGCTCCAATTCTTCCCATCCCCAACGTCGCAGTAGCTGCCCTACACACTCTGCTTTATGTGGTTTTGCATTGCCGTGCAGGATTATTGCACTGTCCACAAAATCCGGACGTTTCTCCCGAACGTCACGTCATACCTGTCGCACCAGGAAGTCCCTGTATTACTGTGCGGTCACTGTTCTTCCATTTGGAACAAAGTGGCAAACAATGGCATCCCTAACGTCATATGCGACGATCACCATCAATTTGACTGGGGGAGGTCTCTGACTGACCTTCTGCCTCTTTGGTGATTCAGGATGTCGCCACTCCGCGGACTGACGTTTCAGTTCTGGTTCGTATGCCTTGGCCTAAAATTCATCGATGGCGATCATTCGTGACAAGAAGCATATTGCTTAGCGCACCCACCTTTGAACTTCCGTCAGTGCATGCGGTACCCACCGCGATGCGATTTTGCGCAGTTGCAGCTCATTACGCAATATCCTGTGGACGGTGCGTTTCTCGATGCCACTTGCCATCTATAGCTCCAGTAGCGTCAATCGTCTGTCTTCATCCAGGAGCTGCTCGATGACGGCAGGTGCCACGTCGGTCCGCACACTGACAGGTCGCCCCGAACGTTGCTCATCACTGGTTGACACACGTCCTTGCTGAAACTTTTCTACCCACCATGCTACTGTACGGTATGGTAGGTCATTACTCCCAAGGGCTTCCACTAATTCGCTGTGACATTCCATCGCATTTTTCCCTCGGAGAATGGCTATTTTGATGTAAGCGCGCTGCTAAACACGGGTGACTTCCATCTCGCACGATACTCATCAACTGACTGATTTCACAGCCCTCGCTGCACAACTTCCAGCTATCACAGAGCCATCTGTTGTTCCGCATACACACTATGCCTGCAGAATTTCCACACGACACATATACATTTGTGATCCGTTCGCATATCTACAAGCAGAAAATAGTTTCCATGACTTTTGCCCCAATCCTCGTATGTATATCTAAACCTGTTTCTGGGTGAGTAGACTCTAAATGTCGGGTGAACACCAAGTGTGTCACCGGAGATCTTTTACATGTTGACTTCGTTCAACATCGAGTACCGAATGAACATTTTTTCGCCCTTCAAAATTCTAACTACTCCTGCCAGGTTTGAATCCACGACTATGGGGTTCAGAGACCGCCACACTAGCACTCATCCACACCTTACACAAATAATGAAAAAAGACAAGAATGCAGTTTTCTGACAAACCGTTCCAATAATCATCCCACTGATTTCCTGATATCTTATTGGCGTAGTAATGAATAAGCCAACTGTGTTAATCAATCTCAATTAGCTAAAGGATCATATATAAATTTGTGTATCTATACATTTCGAATTTTCTATATTCTTTTAATTTCGAAGTAGCCTATAAGATGTGATCAAAATTTTCCGTTTGAGGGCGTTGCTGCAGCGGATATGCAACGTAGCGCTACTCCGATGCGGGTATATAAGCAAGGAAATGTAGGTAAAGGGATTAGTGTGACATTCGTGTCGTGCCGAGGTGTGTGTGTTAAATGCCGCTACGTGAACTGTGGCGACGTTATTAGCAAATGCGTCCAAACAGGACCAACGTATTGTTATTCTGTTTTTGGCTGCCGAATGACAAACACCGGTGGACATCGAGCGGATAATGAAGACTCTGTATGGGGCAGCATGTCTGTCGAAAACCACCGTTGTGGAATGGTACACCAATTTCCGTGCGGGTAGCGTTTCGACAAAAGACGCCGGTCGATCTGGGAGCCCAGCCTCATCCAACTGAAGTGGGAGACACTCGAGCACCCGCTCTATAGTCCAGATCTATGCCCATGCGATGATAACGCCTTCGGTCCCCTCAAAAAGGTTTTGAAGTGTCGACGATTCCTGTTGGGCAAGGATGTGCATCATGCTGTTACGGATTTCTTCACGCAGTAGGACACGATATTTTACCACACGGGGATCATCAACCTGGTGCGTCGATGGGATAAGTGACTCAATGCTCATGGCGACTTTACATGATTAGCATCCCGATTAAGCACTCTACGGCCGTCGAACGGAAACTTTTTCATCAACCCTTATATATAGTGATCAACGCCACCTTCGGTTTTATTTTTGTCTATTTGTCTATCTCTTTGTGGAAGCATCACGCCAAATACACTGGAGCAGTTGGTATGAGAGTTAGTTTCTGAGTGGATGGCATCGTAGAAAGAAAACTAGGCAACGAAATGTTATAATATTTCTAGGCTGCTGGGGAGTTCATATGAAGCCCGCAAATGTTCCCGATCATAGTCTACTTCCGTAAAGGTTATTTCCTTAGGTGTATATAAGGAACATTGTTGGAGAAATATTTTAAACATTTTTTTCTCTTCAGTTTCTGATAGGACTTCTGATATATCTGTAGATAACCAGTTTTGATATGATTTCTTGATTTTTCCTTGTACATTAGGACGTTGCCCAGTAGCACAGAAATTCATTTTGCGATATAACAAACGATAATAATACGTTTTTATTTTGCATTTGTTTTGCCGATTTTGGATAATCAGTCACCATTTCAAACTTCTAGAAGGTTTTAGGTCAATATATACCATTTCGAAGAGCCTCCGTAGCTCAGACGGCAGTGCGTCGGCCTCTCACCGCTTGATACCGTGATTCAAATCCCGGTCACTCTATGTGATATTTGTGCTTGACAAAGCGGAGGCAGGACAGGTTTTTCTCCGGGTACTCCGGTTTTCCCTGTCATCTTTCATTCCAGAAACACTCTCCCTTTTCATAGTATCTATCAGTAATTAATAAATCATTTTGGGAGTGGCGACCCCATCGTACTAATAGCCTACAGTATATATGATTCATTCATTACATTCCTAACCCGGCCAAAGACTGTAAAACAGGTAGTAGGTTTTCATATACCATTTCGAAAAATGTTTTTCCTAAATTTATCCATATATGATAAAATTCCGAAAGTAACAACGTAAACAGTTATAAATGGTTCTAACATATGGTTAAATTCATATCCAGCAAAGTGATAAACAGTGTTTCGTGACTAAGGAAGGGTAAGTAAAGGATTTATACCTGCTAGTCTTGTTTTTCTAAGATATGTAACACGTCTCAAGCACAAGGACTGCACCACACTTCACTCCCACCTCTACAGCGAGTCATACAACCCCGCGTACTACAAAGCCAAGAACAAATTGAAACGAGAAGGGATTAGAATCAACAGTTATATAACACCCCGCTTCAGTACAGAAATAAACTTCTAAGCAGTTCTGTGCAAGAAAAATGCCAGAAGTGAAACCAGCACAAAGTGTATTTTTAATTCAGCTAGTAAATGAATTTGTAAAAGATGTGTTTACAAGAAATGGGCGTGTTTGTAAATTGTGGAAATGTTAAAGTGAGTGCGGCAAGTAAATTTCTTGTAGGCCTACAACAGTGCATTAAGGGAGAAAATCATGTGAAAACTGTAACGAGTGGGAAGAACAAGTGTTCCCAAGTTCTTTGAGGGCAAAATACTACCACTACAGCCAGCAAATCATTATGTTCATATTTATATACACTTCCATGTAAACTAATTATTTCCGTGAAAAAACAAGAGTTGTGCAGTGAATGAAATAGGGAAATATTACTTGAAAAACCATTATTAGACAGTTTTCAGAATTCAGGTCGATCAAATATTTTAGTCTTCTTTTTACTTATTTTACAGCATTTTTCGTAAAGTTAAAGGGTATTTTATTGATCACTAGCTGATGTACCCGTGCTTCGCTACGGGATTCTCAGAAAGACTCTTTTTGTGTTTCGGTTCTGAAACACCACTCTTGATAAAACTGAATAAAACATAAATGATCGGAAATTATATTCTCTATAACTTTTGTTATGTAGTACTTTTCCATAGGACTAAGAACATAGGTGTTTAAAATTTAAATTTTAGGTGCCTTCCCCTAAACTACCATTTCACCCAGGGTGAATAACATTGTTTATAGCTTAAACTGTAGTTTCTTATTGCCTGACTCTATATACCGATTTTCATTAAATTCTGTTTACCCATTTTGTCGGGGCTCGGCGTTGATATGGACTTAGCAACAAAAATCCAAATTCACGAATATCTCTGTTATCATAGCCGGTACGGTAAAAACGCATAAGACGTAAATGATCAGAAATTTAATTCTATATAACTTTAGTTATTAAGTATTTATCGATATGGCCACTAATAATATAAATATTTGAGAATTGAAATTTAGGCCTTCCCCTAAACTACCATTTCACTCAGCGTGAATAAAATGATAGCCTAGATTGTAGCGGTTCACCACCCGACTCTACATACCGATTTTTATTAAATTCTCTTCAGCCGTTTTCTCGTGATGCGTGTACATACATACAGACAGACAGATAGACAGATAGACAGAAATTACGGAAAAGTAAAAACTGCATTTTCTTGTTTCTGTGGACATGATCGATACAGAAATACCATTATTTTCAAATTCTGAGCAATGTACAGACAAAACTTATTTTAGGCTATATATATAGATTACATATCAGGCCTTCCCCTAAACTACCATTTCACTCAGTGCGAGTAGCATTATTGATAGCCTAGATTATAGCGACCTATTACCCGACTTTGCATAGCAATTTTCGTGAAGATACGACCACTAATAAAATAAATATTTGATAATTAAATTTTAATAATAATAATAATGTTATTTGTTTTACGTCCCACTAACTACTTTTTAAGGTCTTCGGAGACGCCGAGGTGCCGGAATTTAGTCCCGCAGGAGTTCTTTTACGTGCCAGTAAATCTACCGACACGGGGCTGTCGTATTTGAGCACCTTCAAATACCACCGGACTGAGCCAGGATCGAACCTGCCAAGTTGGGGTTAGAAGGCCAGCGCCTTAACCGTCTGAGCCACTCAGCCCGGCGATAATTAAATTTTAGGCCTTCCCCTAAACTACCATTTTTCTCAGCGTGTATAGCCTATATTGTAGCGAATTATTTCCCATCTTTGTCTAGCGATTTTCATTAAGACACGACCACTAATAACACAAATATTTGAGAATTAAATTTCAGGCCTTCCCCTAAACTACCATTTCACTCAGCGTGATTAAAATAATTTATAGCCTAGATTGTAGCGGTTCATCACCCGACTTTACATTTCGATTTTCATAAAATTCTGTTTAACTGTTTTCTCGTGATGCGTGTACATACATACAGACAGACAGAGAGACAGACAGACGGACAGAAATTACCGAAAAGTAAAAAATGCATTTTCTTGTTACTATGGACATGACCGATACAAAAATACCATTCTTTTCAAATGCTGAGCAATGTACAGACAAAAATTTATTTTATAGATTACATTTCAGGCCTTCCCCTAAACTACCATTTCACTCAGTGCGAATAACGTTATTGATAGCCTAGATTATAGCGACCTATTTCCCGACTTTGCGTACCAATTTTCGTGAAGATGCGACCACTAATAAAATATATATTTGACTATTAAATTTTAGGCCTTCCCCTAAATTACCATTTTTCTCAGCGTGTATAGCCTATATTGTAGCGAATTATTTCCCATCTTTGTCTAGCGATTTTCATTAAGACACGACCACTAATAATATAAATATTTGAGAATTAAATTTCAGGCCTTCCCCCAAACTACCATTTCACTCAGCGTGATTAAAATAATTTATAGCCTAGATTGTAGCGGTTCATCACCCGACTTTACATTCCGATTTTCATTAAATTCTCTTCAGCCGTTTTCTCGTGATGCGTGTACATACATACATACAGACAGACAGAGAGACAGACGGACAGAAATTACGGAAAAGTAAAAACTGCATTTTCTTGTTTCTGTGGACATGATCGATACAGAAATACCATTCTTTTCAAATTCAGAGCAATGTACAGACAAAACTCTTATTTTATATATATAGATTTTCAGTGATTTATAGTTCATAAATATCCGCCCCCTATTAATGATATTAGTGAGAGCGTTTTTCCTCCAAGATATACCAGATTCTCCGCGGACGTACTGGAATAGTTACAAATTTCAATTGTGGGGCGCCTACAGCACAGTAGACCTTTTTAAATTATAATACGGACACAACTACAGCCACCACATTATCACTGATTATCAAATATGTTTCCACGCACTCAAATATAGTGACAGGGGAGTACTGACCTACAGTACCCTGAGCACCTCCCTTCTCACGAAGGCGGATGGTGTTCGAACTCCGGACAGGAATATGAGATTCTTTAATTAAAACACACGTTACTCTGATTTGAATTCACGTAAAACTGGATGTCCCGGAGCTATGATAACGACGTAATCAGTCACGTGAACTAAAAGTCTCATTGCACCTTTCTTAATTCATCAACAATAATATTACACTGACTGACTACTGTAACCTGAGATGTGCTCTGTATTTTCTGTTGTCACTGATCTCCGCTAGATGACAATAGTAATGAAGGATTATGAACGCACGATTTCTGCAATCATCCTAAAACTATCTGTATAATGGGTACGACAGTTATTAATTAGTGAATAGACCAAATAAGATTTCATTTCTTTCGTTGATATAAGAAAACCGCATTTCACTAGTAAATAGTCTCTCTCTCTATATATATACTAGCATGTTCCCACGGCTTCGCCCGCGTTTATTAATTCAACCGCCGTGTGCTTCCTTCCCACTCCTAGCTCTTTCCTATCCGATCGTCGCCATAAGACCTATCTCTGTCGGTGCGACGTAAAACCAATAGCAAAAAAAAAAAAAAAAAAATCAATTTTGTTAGATGTTATTAAACCGTAAAAGTTGCTTACTGATGACGCTGACAACTTCATTTCTTGGAGAAAAATAGTTCTTTGACACAGCTATGAGTGATCGGTGAAAGGCTGTGCAATATATGTTAAAAAGTTTAAATCTCTGCGTCCCGTACATTGGGCTAGGCATCGCACACACGCACACAAACAATTCCGGATATTACGGACCACGGATAGAACAAAAATAGCTTCCTATGGCATGGACTTAAAATGACATCTTGACTGGTTTATGTATTACTATTAACTTTTGTGACAAAATTGGCTTTATGTCTCACCAACACAGATAGCTCTTATAGCGACGATGGGATAGGAAAGGCTAGGAGTTCGAAGGAACCGGCCGTGGCCTTAGTTAAGGTACAGAGTGCATTTGCCTGGTGTCAAAATGGTTGCCGACAGTGGATTTCGAACCCAACTATCTCCCGAAAGCAAGCTCACAGATGCGCGCCCCTAACCTTACGACCAGCTCCCTCGGCTTACTATTCCTTGTTTATCTATCTTACGCATAATATGTTTCCTCTGAATAAAATATAAGATTAAGTTAGTTGAAAGAACATATGGTTCACGTTTTATTGCTGGTATAGTGTAATTCTCATACTCCTTGACATTCTAATGAATGAAATGAATGTCGGGTAAATAAGAAATAAGTAAGTAAATAAATAAATTATTAAAATGATTAAAAGTAAGATAAACAATAAATGAAAACAGGACTTTACCTGTATACATATTCATCGAACAAAACGCATATGTTAAACATTTCAGATCTCTGAGCACCATAGATTTGGCTGGGCACAGCACACATACACACAGACAAACACTTCCGGATTTTACGAACTGAATTTGGCTCTTCGTGTCTGGGACCGAAGATGGCTTCCTACACCATGGACGTAAAATGGCTCGTTGACTTGTGTTCCCTACCTATCTTATGTACGTTGTCTAGCGACAGTGCATCTATACACTTAATCTTGGTGACAGTAACTGTTTTCCGTTCATAACTAACCAAATAAAGCTAAAATAAAAATTAGGCTTCAAGATGCATTTCGACCCCCTTCCATCTGCCTATGTTCAAAATTTCAGACCTCTGTGTGCCGTAAATTTGCCTGGGCATCGCGCACAGCGACAGATAGATAGACAGACAGACCGAAAGGCAGACAGACAGATACTTCCTTTAATTATTATATTAAAGATATATTCCGGGTGGATAAGCTGCCCCTTTGTATTCGGGATTATGCAACCCCGCAGTTCATAACCTAACGTGAAAATGTCTCTTCCGCCGTCTTATGAGTTATTGTGCAGCTACATGGCTTTAAATACATGCATTGCGTCATGCTTCCCATACTTTACGTTTTGAATCACCGTAGAGTAATATATCCTGGTACTCATCATTATACATAGGCCTAGTAGATGTCTATGCAAGATCTGTGACTCGAATTTGCAGACAGGTTGGCCTTGCTGTGAACACCACAGTGTGCTGAAGGATCATGTCTCTTAAGGCCAGATAGTTGCAACCATTCCCTACGCGTTGAGTATGTAACTATTACTCGATTAAATGAGTGTAGCATAATGTTGTGAATGGAAGTTACTGATTCACCGCCCTCTGTCGACAGTTTCTGGAGTTTCCCACCCACCACAGAACAGTGCGACGTACCCTCAGTCCAGATAATAGGGGGCCGTGGATAACATGGTCGTGACTCCCACGTTCTTTGAAAAGTGGAATTCGGATGAAAAAAATAAATCACATGAAATCTATCCAGTTACAGAAAAAACAAAATTCACAGATACCATCACGAAACTGTGATTTTAGTTTTATGGTCACTTATATACAGTAGAATGGATAATAACAGGCTCACAAAGAGAATTTTAAACTCAGCCTTATCAATGAAAAAAAAACTGGTTTTAAAGATATTTTTAAATACAATTTGCTTTATGTCGCGCCGAAACATATAGGTCTTATGGCGACGATACGAAAGGAAAGGGCTAGGGGTGGGAAGGAAGTGGCCGTGGCCTTCATTAAGATACAGCGCCAGTATTTACCAGGTGTGAAAATGGGAAACCACGGAAAACCAAATTTAGGATTGCCGACAGTGGGGCTCGAACCCACTATCTCCCGGATGCACGCTCACAAATCTGCGCCCCTAACCACTCGAACAACTTGCCCGGTGCTAAATGATATCAGCGAAGACTTAAACGAAATCATTATTTATTTTTTGCAGGGTGCTAGGCCCTCATAAGTTTTTTGTTTGTGTTCCTTCTGTGACTTGTTTAGTAATTCTCTGTGGCTGATCTATAGCCTGTATCATTATGTTTCTCATTCATAGTATTAATTTTAAATAGTGTTCTGCTTATTGTTTTCCTACTTCTTAATATTATTGTTACTATTTATATTATTTTTATTTGTTGTACTAAAAGTGTAAATCCCATACGTCATGAAGGAACATAATTGGGCTCAACCTGTGTATTTTCGTACTAACAAATAACAAAATAAATGTGGAGATCGAATAATAAAGAGCAATGATGTAACAAAAGTGGGCGCATGCATCATGGTTGAGATTGTTCAAAGGGAGGAAAAACAACGGAATTATCGACCCACGCTTAATTTAATCAAAGTAGGAGGAGGAAAGGGAAGAAGAGAAAGGCGAGGAACACTTTTCTTTAACTGCCTGTTTCAGGTTGTGTACGGCTCTTTGGCTGAATGGTCAGCGTTTGTTTCATAGGACCCTGGGATCGATTCCTGGCCGGACTGATATTTTTAGTCACGTTTGTTTAATCCCTGTAATCGGGGGCTAGGTGTTTATAAATTTCATCTTCATACAGCACATCACGCTATCAAACACCACATAATCATGCAATATTGAATGGATCCCTCCTCATTGAAAACTTTTAATCCACATGACCTCAGATAAGTCGGAAAAATCAGTAAATATAAAAAAAGTTGTTTAGCATTACGGTGAGGTAACAGGCGAGGTCCTACTTAAAGTAGAACTCTTTCACTTGCCTGTTGTGAAAATAGAGAATCTCAGAAGTGCATCATCAGGCTGCCGACTGTAGTCTTCGGGCCACCATCCCCTAATAAAAATTATCAACCACACTCAGCCAGTCACTACTGATATGCATTAACGACAGTCGCCCAGGTGGCAGTTTCCCTATCTGTTGTTTTCTTAGCCTTTACTTAAATAATTGCAAAGAAATTGGAAATTTATTGAAAATTGTTCCAATCCCTAACTCCCCTTCCTATCAACGAACATTTGCCCCACTTTAATTTCAACTGGATCTTCATATTGTGATTTTTCCTACTTTTAGCTAGTGTCTTCACGTCGCACTGACACAGACAGGTCTTATGGCGATAATGGGACAGGAAAGGCCTAGAAGTTGGAAGGAAGCGGCCGTGGCCTTAATTAGGGTAGGCCCTACAGCCCCAGCATTTGCCTGGTGTGAAAATGGGAAACCACGGAAAACCACCTTCAGGGCTGCCGACAGTGGGACTCGAACCCACTGTCTCCTGGATGCAAGCTCACAACAGCGCGCCCCTGACCGCACGGCCAACTTGCCCGGTTTTCCTACTTTTAAAGACACCACTCAAACGTATCCGTCTACTAATGTTATTCCACGCCATCTCTCCACCGACAACTCGGAATATACCACTTAGTCGAGCAGCTCGTCTCCTTTCTCCCGAGTCTTCCCAGCCCAAACTTAGCAACATTTTTAACGCCACTCTTTTGTCGGAAATCACCCAGAACAAATCGAGCTGCTTTAATTTGGATTGTTTCCAGTTCTTGAATCCAGTAATCCTGTTGAGGGCCCCATGCACGGGAACCATACTTTAGTTGGGATCTTACCAGAGACTTACATGCCCTCCCCTTTACATTCTTACTACTACCCCTATATACCCTCATAACTAAGTGCAGAGATCTGTACCTCTTATTTACAATCCCATTTATGTGATTACCACAATGAAGATCTCTCCTTATATTAACACCTAGATACTTACAATGATCTCCAAAAGGAACTTTGACCCCATCAACGCAGTAATTAAAACTGAGAGGACCTTTCCTATTTGTGAAACTCTTAACCTGAATTTTAACCCCGTTTATCATCATACCATTGCCTACTGTCCGTCTCACAACATTATCGAGGCCATTTTGCAGTTGCTCACATATTCATTACTCTATATAGAATAATATCATACGCAAAAAGCCTAATCTCTGATTTCACTCCTTTACTCTTATCATGTATATATATAAGAACGCATAAAGGTCCAATAATACAGCCTTGAGGAATTTTCCTCTTAATTATTACAGGGTTAGATAAAAATTCGCCTACAATAATTCTTTGAGTTCTATTTTTCTAGAAATATAGCCACCCATTCAGTCACTCTTATATCTAGGCCAATAGCACTCATTCTTGCCTGTAGTCTCCCATGATCTACCGCATCAAATGCCTTAGATAGGTCAATTGCGATACAGCCCATTTGGTCTCCTGAATCCAATATATCTGTTATACCTTGCTGGAATCCCACAAGTTGAGCTTCATTGGAATAACCTTTCTTAAAACCGAACTGCCTTGTATCGAACCAGTTATTAATTTCGCAAACATGTCTAATACAACCAGAAAGAATGCTTTCCCAAACCTTACATGCAATGCATATCAAACTGACTAGCCTGTGATTTTCAGCTTTATGTATATCACCTTTCCCCTTATACACAGGGGCTACTATAGCAACTTTCCATTCATTCGCTATCGCTCCTTCATGCAAACAATAATCAAATAAATAATTCAGATATGGTACTATATCCCAATACAGAATATTCTAAAAAAATCTTATCACTTCCTACTGCTTTTCTAGATTTCAACCATTGTATCTTATTGTAACTGTCGTTTTCATCATAGGTAAATTTTAATTTATTTAGTATTGCTCATCTACACTATCTGGACATTATTCTTGTAACCTACAAACTTTAAATACTACTGACTGAATACTTCTGCCTTTTGAAGATCCTCGCATACATTAATGATTAATGATTCATTTCCTGGAATGCCATTTTTGGAACCTGTTTCTGCCTTAAAGTACATATACATACCCTTCCATTTTTCTCTAAAATTTGTATGACTTCCAATTATGCTTGCCACAATGTTATCATTAGCTGACTTCTTTGCTAGATTCAATTTCGTAGTGTGTTCCTCCAATTTCTTTTTACTTCCACAGCCATTTCTAACTATTTCTGCACCTCCATCTTAGTCTCTTTACGTCTCTGTTATAATATAGTGGGTGTTTATCATTCCTTACCACCTTTAAGGGTAGGCGCCTGTTTTCACATTCCTCAACAACGCATCCCAGAGTATGTTAATATTTTTATTTTTCGTTTTCCGCCGATTATAGTTACTTTTTAAAACCTCCCTCATGTCTGTTTTATCGGATATGTGGTACTGACTAATACTCCTAATTTAAGACCTTCCTTTCTATCACATTTATTTTTAACTGGGACAATAACAGCGTCGTAATCTCTAATGTCATTTATTATTTCGGTTTCTCTATAGAGCTCATCTGGTTTTACCAGCACCACGTCCAACATATTCTTCCCTCTAGTTGGTTTCATCACTTTCTGAATCAGCTGTCCTTCCCATATTAACTTATTTGCCATTTGTTGGTCATGCTTCCTGTCTTTCGCATTACCTTACCAATTGATATTTCGTAAATTGAGATCACCCGCTATAATCACGTTCCTTTCCAAATCGTTTCCCCCACAGCTGATTATCTTATTAAATAATTCCGAATCAGCGTCAGCGCTACCATTTCCCGGTCTCTACACTCCAAAGACATGAAGTTTCCTATTATCTTCAGAGATGAGCCTTACACCTAGAATGTCATGTTTGTCATCTTTAACTTTTTCGTAGCTTAAAAATTCTTCTTTCACCATAATAAATACTCCCTATCCCACCACTCCTATTCTATCTCTACGATACACACTCCAATTCCGTGAAAAATATCTGCATCCATTATATCATTTCTCAGCCACGAATCAACTCCTATTATAATATCTTGTAAGTGTACATCTATTAAATAACATCATTCTATTCCTTTCTTTACAGCACTTCTACAGTTCAACACTAACATTTCTATGTCGTCCCTACTTGATTTCCAATTCCTATACCCTTTTCACCGTCCCCTAAACAAATTTCCTTACTTATACATACCATTGTGGTTTAAGTGACGGCCATCTGAGCGCAGATCCCTAACTCCTACCCACCTATTAGGATCCAGAAATCTTACTCTCATTTTCCCCACATACCCACTCCATGTTCTCATTTAAATCCCCAATCACCTTCCAGTCAGTATCCCTCCTACACAGCATTCCACTGATAACAATCTCCGCTTTGTTAAACTTCACCCGTGCTGCATTTACCAGATCCCACACATCCCCAACTATGTTGGTACTTATACCTGCTTACCTTACGTTGTTGGTAACAACGTAAAAGCACTACTACGTTCTCTTTTCCCTCCTCCTTCTCTTCTACTTTCCTCATTATCTGCCTTAACCTAATTCCTGGATAACACTCTACCGTGGTTCCTTTTCCTCCACACACTTTCCCCGCATGTTCAACAATCCCCCATCACCAGAGCCTCAACCCTACCCACCTCATTTTATCCCCTCCCATCCTCGTCAGCCCTATCTTTCCTTTGGCTGCAGAAGCTACTTCCTCCACCCTTTTCTCCCTCCCACGACCCTCTTACACCTGTTTTTTTTTCATATCCTCAATTTTACATTTCCCTTACCTACTTTTTCCTCTCCTCCTACTTCCACACTTCTCAGTAACAGTTCCTTGTTCCTCATCGCCTCTCTGTTGTTCTACCTGCAGTAACTAGTACCGATTTCTAAGAGACACCTGTCCTGAATTCTGATCCTGAATAGAGCCCTTATCCTGCAGTGTCCTTCTCCTTAAAATATTAGACCATCTGTCCTGTACATTTCCTTCTCTTTCCTTCCCATCCCTCTTTTACACCTACCGCATCCTGTGCATTGTTTCAGGGAGGCCTACGTTCCTTTCTGTCCTCTGAGAGAATCCTAATTATCACACTCAAACTCTCCATTCCTACCTCATACTCCTTAATGCCTGGCCACACCCACAGTTGCTACGCTGGTACTTCTTAACCATTCTTTACGAAATAATGAGAAGAAAGGAAAAAAAATAGCTTAATCTGTGCAAAAAAGGAAAGAAAGAAATATCGTCTAGGCCAGTATACAACGCTCACACGACAGTAAGGTAATTAATATACACTGACTGACAGTGACAATGCAACACCAAGGAGGAGTGGTTCGAAAGGGATGAAAGTTGGGGAAAAAACAGAGACGGCACGGACGAATAATTTATGTTTATTTCAAACCGATATGCAGGTTACACAATGCGCACGGCATCGACTCAGTAGGATGTAGGACCACCGCGAGCGGCGATGCACGCAGAAACACGTCGAGGTACAGAGTCAATAAGAGTGCGGATGGTGTCCTGAGGGATGGTTCTCCATTCTCTGCCAACCATTTGCCACAGTTGGTCGTCCGTACGAGGCTGGGGCAGAGTTTGCAAACGGCGTCCAATGAGATCCCACACGTGTTCGATTGGTGAGAGATCCGGAGAGTACGCTGGCCACGGAAGCATCTGTACACCTCGTAGAGCCTGTTGGGAGATGCGAGCAGTGTGTGGGCGGGCATTATCCTGCTGAAACAGAGCATTGGGCAGCCCCTGAAGGTACGGGAGTGCCACCGGCCGCAGCACATGCTGCACGTAGCGGTGGGCATTTAACGTGCCTTGAATACGCACTAGAGGTGACGTGGAATCATACGCAATAGCGCCCCAAACCATGATGCCGCGTTGTCTAGCGGTAGGGCGCTCCACAGTTACTGCCGGATTTGACCTTTCTCCACGCCGACGCCACACTCGTCTGCGGTGACTATCACTGACAGAACAGAAGCGTGACTCATCGGAGAACACGACGTTCCGCCATTCCCTCATCCAAGACGCTCTAGCCCGGCACCATGCCAGGCGTGCACGTCTATGCTGTGGAGTCAATGGTAGTCTTCTGAGCGGACACCGGGAGTGCAGGTCTCCTTCAACCAATCGACGGGAAATTGTTCTGGTCGATATTGGAACAGCCAGGGTGTCTTGCACATGCTTAAGAATGGCGGTTGACGTGGCGTGCGGGGCTGCCACCGCTTGGCGGCGGATGCGCCGATCCTCGCGTGCTGACGTCACTCGGGCTGCGCTTGGACCCTTCGCACGTGCCACATGTCCCTGCGCCAACCATCTTCGCCACAGGCGCTGCACCGTGGACACATCCCTATGGGTATCGGCTGCGATTTGACGAAGCGACCAACCTGCCCTTCTCAGCCCGATCACCATACCCCTCGTAAAGTCGTCTGTCTGCTGGGAATGCCTCCGTTTACGGCGGCCTGGCATTCTTAGCTATACACGTGTCCTGTGGCACACGACAACACGTTCTACAATGACTGTCGGCTGAGAAATCGCGGTACGAAGTGGGCCATTCGCCAACGCCGTGTCCCATTTATCGTTCGCTACGTGCGCAGCACAGCGGCGCATTTCACATCATGAGCATACCTCAGTGACGTCAGTCTACCCTGCAATTGGCATAAAGTTCTGACCACTCCTTCTTGGTGTTGCATTTGCTCTGTCAGTCAGTGTACTACTACACTAAAATACTACTTAGTCGTACTATATTTTTATCCTACAAAACCATAACAGGTTGAAAACTGTCGTAAAATACTGAATACCGAAAGGAATACACAAGAATTACACAATTCTGAACTGCAATTAAGCCTATCCTGATTATAACAGAATTCTAGTAAGAGAGTTTCCAGAGATGTTTCTACTACACAAATATTTCACAATAATAGAATAAGTACGTTGATTTCTAATAAGATACTATAATACACTACAATAATAACTATTGTAAACTACGTTCAGACATATCTTCATTAAAATAGGTTATTACTAATCACAAACAGAAATGAAAATTTCAATTAAAGTTTGAAATTCGCAAGGACTACAAGGATTGCCAAGAAAATTAAATGGGTAGACAAATTATTATTAGTACTATTTTATTCTACTATGTTCTAATAGAAATGAAAACTGCCCAACGCTGAAGTATCGAAAGGGTTACCGTACACAAAGATACACACGAATATAGCAGGCAAGATACTATGTAATATACTGTATCTACACTACAATTCTCAACTGAAATGTGGTTTTGTGATTATTACAGGCGGCGGATTACTATTATTTTTCCTACTCCGCGGGACGGAGAATAAAAGTGTCCTTAAATGCTGAAAACTAAGAGGTTGTCTACAATCATTTCTCAAAAACATCTGTGGAAACTTCGCTGGGGCTTGAAATGTAATTACTGGGATATAGGTATTTGATTATTATTACCTAAACGCTCTTAAATACTGAAGGATCAGGGGTGCGAAATATAATTTACGGACACTTGAACTACCTACTGAGAACTACAAATAATCGGAATACAGGAATTAGCTGATTTTTATTTTCTTGACTACACTATACCCTTTGTTCACGACTGTAGCCAAATAGGACATAAACAACTTTCCAGTCTGTCAAACACACAAAATGTCAATGAAAATTATAACACTATAAGAATACCCGTAAATATACACACTATTACACAAAGAATGACAGGTTTCGTTCTACAACACCATCGTCATATTCTATCAAATCACTTAAATCCTGCGTATATATGTACAGCTTAGTCCGTTGTCACCAAACACTTCGGCAATCCAGATAAGTACAGAATTATGTTAATACGGTGTTGATTGAGTACTCATAAAATCATCATTTGTTAATACTTGTTCATATTATCACCTAACTCTCTACCAGTGACAAGTTTACTCAACGTAAACAACACAGTACTGTAGCCAGCAATGCAATATTTGAATGTGAAGAGCGGCAATAATCGATATCAATACAACGACTGTTAACTATTTCGCCAGTGAAATACTGTATATTCTGTTGAAATCCTTTCCTTAAACGAAATTTACCCCAGTATCGCGTTATTTAAAGACATTATTACCTTCGTGATAGGTGGAACAGTTGACCTGCTATTTGAAATACGCTGTCTATTGCCTGCACTAATATAACCGCTGCGGAAGTTAGAACTCTTTGTAATATCCCGTCTTTGTAAGTTTCTATCAACAAACCTACTGATATTTTAATAATAATAATAATAATAATAATAATAATAATAATAATAATAATAATAATAATAATATTTCTTCTTTCACGCAATCCTAACCTAAAACTTGTAATCTAGCGAACGCCTACGGAACAACTCAGTACAAAAATGTAAATGAAAACTACTAATCTCTTACCGGGCGAGTTGGCCGTGCGCTTAGAGGCGCGCGGCTGTGAGCTTGCATCCGGGAGATAGTAGGTTCGAATCCCACTATCGGCAGCCCTGAAGATGGTTTTCCGTGGTTTCCCATTTTCACACCAGGCAAATGCTGGGGCTGTACCTTAATTCAGGCCACGGCCGCTTCCTTCCAAATCCTAGGCCTTTCCTATCCCATCGTCGCCATAAGACCTATCTGTGTCGGAACGACGTAAAGCCCCTAGCAAAAAAACTACTAATCTCAATTACTACAAACACTAAACACCAATATTTGTGGAACTAAACGTACCACACACACACACACACACACACACAATTACCTAAATTTCTACAAGTATTAAGTCAATTTATGAAGCATCCATGGCTTAGGCAGTAGCGCTTCGGCCTCTCAATGTGGGGTTCCGTGGTTCAAATCCCGGTCACTCCGTGTGAGATTTATGCTGGATAAAACAGAGGTGGGACAGGTTTTTATCCAGGTACTCTGGTTTTCTAGCAACACTCTTCAATATCATTTCATTTCATCTGTCAGTCATAAATTATTGGCCCAGAGGAGTGCGACAGGCTTCGACAGCCGGCACAATTCCTATTCTCGCCGCTAGATAGGACGTTCATTCATTCCATTCCTGACCCGGTCGAATGACTGGAAACAGGCTGTGGATTTTCATTTTCATTAACTACTTTATCACTAAGATAATACAGAGCTCTTGGAACAGCCAACCACTCGCTAGCGCATCGAACAATTGACCCCCATTTCACAGCTGCATGGGTCGCATCGTGTAGCCAACTCACTCAGTAAAGAAAGAGAAGAAGAATATTTTCCTTCTACTCGAGGAATGGGAGTGTTAAGAAATTACATCGAAGTGTCTTGAAAGGTGCGGGAGTAATAGGTTCAAGAGGTTTCATAAACCTAATATCCCACAAAACGCGAGCTTGTGGCTCTGCACGACTTTTAATATAGTACTCGTAGCCAAGGGACTTTAAGTTTTACGTGGAATTGAACCCCAAGGACATGACTAGGGATGGCAACGATATATCGGTTTTTACGAAATACCGATATTTTCCTTTCGATTTATCGGTATATCGATACCGAAATTTTGATTCAATTTACCGAATAATATATCGGTTTTTCCGTAAATGTATCGTTTTTCTTTGAATTATTATTTTCATAAATACATCCGCACTAGAGAACGCCGATAATTCTTCAAGAGATGGTGCTAGTGAAAGTGGAATTGTAACCTGGAAATATCCAATTTAATCAATACCTTGCTCTGAGCCTCTGATAGGCTAGATTATAATTCGAATACAAATGGTGGAATATGTAACACCGTTGCCTACGTGATTAGTAATAAGGCCTCCGCATGGCAGTTTACGCAGCGTGAAATACGTTCTAGTTCCAGAGTCGCCGCTAGACTTCGTGTTAGCCCTCCATTGTTTAACAGCACAGACGTATAAGGAAACTGTGAAGCAAAAAGGTAAGTCAGTGAGTTTTTATGTGAGATAAGCCTTAAAATTAATTATAAGAGGCGTTGATTTGTGTATTCAGCTTGGGGTGAGTATATGGTTTATATTTAAACGTAACATTAAGAAAATAGAAGCCTCCGTGACTCAGATGGCAGCGCGCCGGCCTCTCACCACTGGGTTTCGTGGTTCAAATCCCGGTCACTCCATGTGAGATTTGTGCTGGACAAAGCGGAGGCAGAACAGGTTATTCTCCAGGTCCTCCGGTTTTCCCTGTCATCTTTCATTCCAGCAACACTCTCCACTATCATTTCATTTCATCTGTCAGCCATTAATCATTGCCCCAAGAAGTACGACAGGCTTCGGCAGCCGACACAGTTCCCATCCTCGCCGGTAGATGAAGCCTTATTCGTTCCATTCCTGACCCGGTCAAATGACTAAACAAGCTGAGGATTTACATTAAGAAAATGTTTTGTGCATATTGATAAATATGCAAGAGCCGAGAGAGTTTTTTTTTTTTTTTTTTTTTTTTTTGTAAACGTTATATTCACAGGATGTTGAATGCGCGTGATAAATAATGGTTTATTGCTGTGTAACATTCTGCCAAAGTAAACTTCAGAAAGGTAGTGGCATTTCTTTCCACGAGCAAATGTAGAACTACGAGAAAAATGGGTCAAAATTATATCATGTCGGGGTGACGAGAAGAATAGCATGTGGCAACCTTCCTCGAAGTCTGTAGTATGTAGTAAACATTTTGAAAGCACATGCTTTAGCATTTCTACTAAAACGCCAACACTTTCTTCAGGTTATCCATCATATTTGCATGGCAAGACTAGGCTATGCACTACTACTAAAATGTTCTCATTCCTCCCCTGAAGGAGGAGGTGGGCCTCTTAGACGGTGACGCCGTCTCTCAGGCCGGGAGATTTGTCACGTTGAAGGAGATGCTCGGAGAAGGTGAGGGGGTTAGTGGCCGTGGCCTATACTAAGAATTGTTCCGGCATTCGCCTTAGTGCAGGAGAATGGAAAACCACGGAAAACCATTCTCAGGGCAGGCGACAGTGGGGACCAGCTGTGAGGTCCAGCCCTGTCCCGTCTTCCGAATACAGAGGTGAAGAGCCACGTTAGAGCCGTGGCCACCCCTCCTCTGTTCGGTTGGCCGGTCGGAGTGCAGAGCCGTGGTCACTCGCGGACCGATATCCACTCTGCATTCATCGACGTACGCAGTGTTTTCAAATATGCTATGGAGTATTTTCATTTTTATTAGGACGTGAACTTTCCGGTTGCAATCATACTACCTCATCTTGAATTACTGGGTGGTACATTTATTTTTCTTCATTAAACGTCATAGAAAGATCACTTTCCTACTCAAAACGCAATGTTTTATGTTTGTAATGTGCTTTTATCTGCAAGTTATTTTCGTAATGCCAATTGGAATCGTGCTGAAGAATAGAGGGAAAACCTGACATCCAGCGGCGCCATTTGAACTGCTGCTACTCTGTCAATTTAGTACTTGAAGAGACCGTGCATGCAGAGGCCTTTACTTATCTCGTAGGTAACGATAACATCTAGGGACGTTCCGATATACCGTACTAAAATATCGATATTTCCTTCGATATCGACATGCCGATATTATCCTACTATCAAAACAAAATATCGATATATCTTGATATCAATTTTTTTTTTCATAATACAAGGATTTGAAATTATATTGAAGTTCTATAAAACGGGGACTACGACAGTTGCAAGAAAAACAAGATAATTAAGGGAATCAAATATAATGACCAAAATATTTTGTGTAAAATGGTATCAGCAGTAAAGTACAAAACATTCAAACCTAATTCAATCATGAATTCTAACGCACTAAGTGTCTGAGTTATTGTTATTCACCAGAAAAAAAAAAAGACCAATGATATCTTTATTCCCAGAATGCAATGATAAAGCCATATATACTTGCACGGTAGGTTCTGCATCATATTCTCAACTATTTTCGGCCATTCCTACTAATTTACGAAGTTTATACGGACTTCATCAAGCATTACTGTCACTATTTTTTCACTCTCTTTCACAGGTGTACTTAGTTCTTTCAAAATGCTAATTATTCAGGGTCTATGCCTTGACTGCTGGCGCCTATTGACATAAGTATATATTGTGGCTGAGGGTCAATGAAAATTTGCGTTTCGGAAGTATAACCCTAGCACCGTGCAGGCTGGTGCTCATCTGAAATTAGCAGCCGTTGATGGATATATTCCATGGATAATTAAACCGCGAATTCCAGTAGCAAGATAAACTCAACCAACCAGTCGCGTGCACAGGCAGAATACCAATATTGATATATATGCATTGAGGTCAGATGATATTGTTGTTGGTCTTAGACTCTTGGGTTATCATTAACGATATATCGATATCGTTTGAATATTCCGATATATTATGTGCTATAAATATAGATTATCGAAAATAAGTTTTCAATACATCGCAATATCAATATATCGGTATTTAAATTTTTTTTGCCATCCCTAGACATGACTTTTAATTTCTGAAATTTTTCACGCGTTGGTAACCGCACCCGCACTAGTGAAAATCGAGGGAAGATTTCATTCAATTATTACTTCGCTTAATACTGTCAATATCTGCATACAGCAAAAATTTAAACACATTAAAATCAATGTGGAGTGAAGGCTTTGGAAAGCCTAAAAGATATAGAAAACAATGTCATTTGCAGATATATCGGCCTTTTAATATCAGTTCATATTTCAATAATACGCAATAATTTTAAACTTTCGTTATAAATTCTTCATATTATGCAAAATTATTCATCTCAGAGGGGTATAAAATACTTGGGTACAATATTGTTCATTTTAATTAAGGTTTAGATCAAAACGAGATAACAATCGACAGCCTGTTTCCAGTCATTCGACCGGGTAAGGAATGGATTGAATGAAGTCCCCATCTAGCGGCGAGGATAGGAACTGTGCCGGCTTCCGAAGCCTGATGCACTCCACATGACTGACAGACGAAATGATATTGAAGAGTGTTGCTGGAATGGAAGATGGCATGGAAAACCGGAGTGCCCGGAGAAAAACCTGTCCCGCCTCCGCCTGGTCCAGCACAAATCTTTCATGGAGTGACCGGACTTTGAAGCACGGAACCCAGCGGTGAGAGGCCGGTGCACCGCCGCGTGAGCCACGGAGGCTCTCTTAGATCAATATCTAGCTTAAAACAATTCAATCTGTGTGTGTGTGTGTGTGAGAGAGAGAGAGAGAGACCAACCCGTATCTCATTTCCCTACAAGATGCGAGATGAAGTGAGATGAATCTTCGTAGCGACTTTTTTACGATCGGATGCCCTTCCCGACCTCAAACTCATCAGAGGAGTTAATAAGGTGAATGAAAGTCGTGATATATGATAGTGGGAAGGGAGAGGGTGAAACCTGGTGCCGGCACATAGCCTAGTCCCGTCGAATAGCACCAAGAGGTCTGCCGAAGGGTTAAGGGTCCCCATTCGACGGACGAAACACTATCAGCAGTGTAATACACCCTCACTCTATATGACCAATGCAGACAGGTTTGGAATTGAAGGTATTTTGGCACGCATCGATTGATTAGAAGTGATTTACCACCAACTCTCCTAGCCTATCGGCCAGCGTTCTGATGGGGGGTTTTTCCGACCAACAGGACGCCAATCGGCCAAGCACGGTGTACTATAAAGACATGATGCCTTAACGATCATGACTTGAAGTTACGGAGCTTAAAATTATTCAGTAAAAGTTCGAAAATATTGTATCGTAAAGACTGCCTATCAACTGAGTACTTATACATTTACTTGTAGCTCATACACTGTATTAGTACTTAATATTACTTCATTCATTTCATGTTATTTGCAATAATAATAATAATAATAATAATAATAATAATAGTAATAATAATAATAATAATCATAATAATAATTTCCCAATACTTGTAGAGATTAGTTGTAGTATTTATTTTGTGTGTTCTCGCATAGTTTTTTTTTTTTTTTAGAAAAGACCACTTTCAATGGTAATAACATGAAGTTAATTTTATATTTTGTTTAAACTTTTGGTATGCTTCTCCTGCTCATATATAAGTTGTGTTGCTTCTTTTGCATTAGTCTTTGCTTTTAGAGCCCTCGACTAAATAAATAAACAAATAAATAAATCATTAAGAAACCTTCACACATGTCAGTACATGGGAACAGGACAAGCGACAATGGGGGCAGAGGGAGAAAATGCCCAGGGGCCCGGGCCCGCATGGTACCCGGACCAAAAGAAAAGTTTAGTTTTTTTTTTTACTACAATGATCTTTTTTCCTAGCGTTTAGTCCCGCATTCCTACATTGATAGACTGCTTAAGTCTGACAAAGTATACCATAACACTTGTATATTTAATGCATGTGTAACCATGAAGAGTTTTCTGGAGTTTATACTTCTCGCATGCAGTACGAGATGATTTCTAACCATTTGGACGGAGCCTTCAATGGCCACGATGGTTAAATCACAGTACAGATTCTTGGAAATGCCCACACTTTTGAAAAACTCAACTAAGAATTATGAAATGGTTTCCTCTTGTTCCGATGAAAAGTCCTACAATCCTTATACAGGACATGAATTTAAATGCCAATAAGAAAAAAAAATACGAAGAATATTGCACAAGTGTTGCACTAACTTACACCAAAGTGATTCCACAAATGCATCCAAATTCTTGGTGTAACTTTGGAGCATTTTTGAAGCAAATGTGGTTTAACAGTGATACTGACAATAAAGAAGATTGAAAGAAAAACGTTGGTGTACTTTTGGCCGCGAACTTGGTGCAGAAATTGTCTGATTAATGTACTTATATTTGGGGTAACAATGGCGTAAAACGTCACTTCTCTTCAATCAAATTTATCAGTGTAAAATGGTGTAAATTAATGTGAAAAAATGTGTAGTGTAATTATGGTGCAGTGTCAGTGCATTTTTTGTTGGTGTTAAATCGGCGCATCCATTGTCGCCTTTGCATCAAATTAGCACCACACATACATTACGTTTGTACCGAAAAAATTTTTGCACCAATTTATGGTGCAAACTCCTCCGCCAGAGGCTGATGATCAGGTAAGTCTTGGTTATAAAATAACGTGCAAGTTCTCAGTTCTGGTCTAAATTAAATGAGGAGGGGGGCGGGGGTGTTTGTACCGGGCTTCGGGCTTTTAGGGCTCAGACCCCTCAGTCCTGTCACCTGGCCTGCATGGGAATGATGGCCTGTTTGGCTCTTGGTGCTAAATTGTGTTGGTGATGAATCTCATTCTTGTTCTGAGCGATAACAGGTCAAGAATCAAGCATCCACCATCACAGATATTAACGGTTCTGTTGTCCGACTCGTTGGCTGAGCGGTCAGCGTACTGGCCTTCAGTTCAGAGGGTTCCGGGCTCGATTCCCGGCCGGGTCGGGGATTTTAACCTTAATTGGTTAATTACAATGGCACGAGGGCTGGGTGTATGTGTTGTCTTCATCGTCATTTCATCCTCATCACGACGCGCAGGTCGCCTACGGGTGTAAAATAGAAAGACCTGCACCTGCCGAGCCGAACACGTCCTGGGATATCCCGGCACTAAAAGCCATACGACATTTCATTTCAACGGTTTTGTTTACATTAATGATACAACACGAGCAAATCTTCATAGTTAGGATCGTGTGAAACTGCCACATGTTCTTCAGAACGAAGACGTACATTCCGGCAGTCGGTAGTTCAAAGAAATTTACGCTCGAGTTATTACGAAATAAATGCTACAATGTATTGTAATGTACTTAGTGAAGCGAGAAGGGAGCTGCGGGAGTACAAACAGCTGACTGCCGCGCCGCGCCGTACCGGTTCACTCCGCTGACGACGAAATGCGGGGGAATGCTATGCCGTGTGGAGCCACTACACACAGCAACAGGTGCGGCAGATTCGCACACCACTAAGGAGCTTTGGTTCGAGGAACTCTCGAGAGATGGCGGTAGAGTGCAGATTAGCTGTTCTTCCATAGACACGTGCGAAGAGAATGACTTAAGTTAATGGAATGAAAAGGCTATATTGCATCGATCCAGAATTTCAGTGGAAATACATGTCGTCAGTTTTGATATAAATAATTGAAATATAGTGGTAAAATAATATAATTTAACTTTACTTCTCCGGAAATACCCTGTTATATAATACGTTTAAGAAACGACAAAAAGTTCGAATTGCATTAATGAGATAAACTGACCAGGAAAAATCGATGTTCTTCACTGAGGAGGAAGTGAAAAATTCTACACGGGACTTGAAGGGTAAGAAACAAGGTTCTTAACACTATTAAGGTAAGAAAGCTGCAGTAATTGACGGCATTTTCAACGAGCATATATACAAGCTGCATACAATATACTACTAACAACGTGGACATTATTCTTCAATATGTGCGTGAAAACGAACGAAATCCCTGACACGTGGAGACACTCAATGATTTAAGACATATGTTGTTGTTGTTGTTTGAGCCATCAGTCCATAGACTGGTTTGATGCAGCTCTCCATGCCACCCTATCCTGTGCTAACCTTTTCATTTCTACGTAACTATTGCATCCTACATCTGCTCTAATCTGTTTGTCATATTCATACCTTGGTCTACCCCTACCGTTCTTGCCACCTACACTTCCTTCAAAAACCAACTGAACAAGTCCTGGGTGTCTTAAGATGTGTCCTAACATTCTATCTCTTCTTGTCGTCAAATTTAGCCAAATCGATCTCCTCTCACCAATTCGATTCAGTATCTCTTCATTCGTGATTCGATCTATCCATCTCACCTTCAGCATTCTTCTGTAACACCACATTTCAAAAGCTTCTATTCTCTTTCTTTCTGAGCTAGTTATCGTCCATGTTTCACTTCCATACAATGCCACGCTCCACACAAAAGTCTTCAAAAACATCTTTCTAATTCCGATATCAATGTTTGAAATGAGCAAATTTCTTTTCTTAAGAAAGCTCTTCCTTGCTTGTGCTAGTCTGCATTTTATGTCCTCCTTACTTCTGCCATCGTTGGTTATTTTACTACCCGAGTAACAGTATTCATCTACTTCATTCAAGACTTCGTTTCCTAATCTAATATTTCCTACATCACCTGCCTTCGTTCGACTGCACTCCATTACTTTTGTTTTGGACTTATTTATTTTCATCTTGTACTTCTTACCTAAGACTTCATCCATACCATTCAGCAACTTCGAGATCTTCTGCAGTCTCAGATAAAATAACAATATCATCGGCAAATCTCAAGGTTTTGATTTCCTCTCCTTGGACTGTGATTCCCTTTCCAAATTTCTCTTTGATTTCCTTTACTGCCTGTTCTATGTAAACATTGAAAAGGAGAGGAGACAAACTGCAGCCTTGCCTCACTCCTTTCTGGATTGCTGCTTCTTTTTCAAAGCCCTCGATTCTTATCACTGCAGACTGATTTTTATACAGGTTGTAGATAATTCTTCGTTCACGGTATCTGATCCCTATCATCTTCTGAATCATAAATAGCCTGGTCCAATCAACATTATCGAATGCCTTTTCTAGATCTACGAATGCCATGTACGTGGGCTTGTCCTTCTTGATTCGATCCTCTAAGATCAGACGTAAAGTCAGGATTGCTTCACGTGTTCCTACATTTCTTCTGAAGCCAAATTGATCTTCCCCCAACTCAGCTTCAACTTGTTTTTCCATTCTTCTGTAAATAATACGTGTTAAAATTTTGCAGGCATGAGATACTAAACTAATAGTGCGGTAGTTTTCACACCTGTCAGCACCGGCTTTCTTGGGAATAGGTATAACAACATTCTGCCGAAAATCGGATGGGACTTCTCCTGTCTCATACATCTTGCACACTAAATGAAATAACCTTGCCATGCTGGTTTCTCCTAAGGCAGTCAGTAATTCAGAGGTATTATCATCAATTCCAGGTGCCTTGTTCCTATTTCGGTCACTCACAGCTCTGTCAAACTCTGACCTCAAAATTGGGTCTCCCATTTCATCAGCATCACCAGCCTCTTCATGTTCCAGAACGAAATTATCTACATCGTTACCTTGATACAACTGTTGGATATGCTCCTGCCATCTTTCTGCTTACTCTTCTTTCCCTAGAAGTGGCTTTCCATCTGAGCTCTTAATATTCATGCACCTAGATTTCCTTTCTCCAAAGGTTTCCTTGATTTTCCTGTATGCAGCATCTACCTTTCCCAGGACCATACAGCCTTCGACATCCTTGCATTTCTCCTTCAGCCATTCTTCCTTAGCTACCTTGCACTTTCTATCCACTTCATTCTTTAATCGCCTGTATTCTTTTCTGCCCTCTTCATTTCTAGCATTCTTGTATTTTCGTCGTTCATCAATCAGGTCTAGTATCTCCTGAGTTATCCACTGATTCTTAGTTGATCTTTTCTTCCTTCCTAACATTTCTTCAGCAGCCCTACTGACTTCATTTTTCATGACTCTCCACTGTTCCTCTACTGTGTTTCCTTCGGCCTTTTCATTTAGTCCTTGTGCAACATGTTCCTTGAAACAATCCATCACACTCTTTTCTTTCAACTTGTCTAGATCCCATCTTTTTGCATTCTTTCCTTTCTTCAATTTCTTCAACTTCAGACGGCATTTCACGACCAACAAGTTGTGGTCAGAGTCCACGTCTGCTCCTGGGAAAGTTTTGCAATCCAACACCTGGTTTCTGAATCTCTGCCTAATCATAATGAAGTCTATTTGATACCTTCCAGTGTCTCCAGGTCTCGTCCACGTATACAGCCGTCGTTTGTGGTGTTTGAACCAAGTATTGGCGAGGACTAAATTATGGTCAGTGCAGAATTCAACCAGCCGACTTCCTCTTTCGTTCCTTTGTCCCAATCCAAATTCTCCTACTGTGCTACCTTCTCTTCCTTGGCCTACCACTGCGTTCCAGTCTCCCATCACAATTAGATTCTCGTCACCTTTGACATATTGTATTAAATCTTCTATCTCCTCATATATTCTTTCAATTTCTTCATCATCCGCTGAACTAGTAGGCATATAGACCTGCACTATTGTGGTGGGCATTGGTTTGGTGTCTATCTTGGCGACAATAATTCTTTCACTATGCTGGTCGTAGTAGCTTATCCGCTGCCCTGTTTTCTTATTCATTATTAAACCAACTCCTGCATTACCCCTGTTTGATTTCGTGTTGATAATTCGGTAGTCGCCTGACCAAAAATCCTGTTCTTCCTGCCAACGTACTTCACTTATACCAACTACATCTAACTTTAGCCTATCCATCTCCCTTTTCAGATTCTCTAACCTACCACAACGATTCAAACTTCTAACATTCCACGCTCCGACTCGCAGAATGTCAGTATCCATCTTCCTGATGATCGCCCCCTCTCGTGTAGTCCCCACCCGGAGATCCGAATGGGGGACTAGTTTACCTCCGGAATATTTTACCCGGGAGAAAGCTATCATCAGTCCATCATTCATACAGAGAGAGCTGCATGTCCTCGGGAGGTGGTTACGGCTGTAGTTTCCCGTTGCTTTCAGCCGTGTAGCAGTATCAACACAGCTAAGTCATGTTGAGTATTATTACAAGGCCGTATCACTCAAGCATCTAGACTGCCGCCCTTGCAACTACCGAAAGGCTGCTACCCCCCTTTCGATGAACCATTCGTTAGTCTGGTCTCTCAACAGATACCCATCCGATATGGTTGCACCTGCGGCTCGGCTATCTGCATCATTGGGACACGCAAGCCTCCCCACCGCGGCAAGGTCACATTTAACGGAAAGGAAAACACGAGTTGTCCAGAGTCATACCGTGGATTTGCCTTAGAAAGCAATATCTTTAAGCTCTTTACCAGTAGTGATGGCAAAACTTTTCAAAATATCGATATATCGGTTTTTCGATACATCGGTGTTAAAATATCTATGTCATTGAAATATCGTTCTTCAAAATATCGATATATCTTTGCTATTAGTGCTATTATCCATTATTGTAAGTCTAGTTTTACATTTAACACAATGATTAAAGGATTCATTAGATTTAATACGTCTTGACACAGATCAGAAAACAAGCTTAAAACAATGCGCTTTTTTGCTATTTGTTTTACGTCGCACCGACACAGATAGGTCTTATGGCGACGATGGGATAGGATAGGCCTAGGAATGGGAAGGAAGCGACCGTTGCCTTAATTAATGTACAGCCCCAGCATTTGCCTGGTGTGAAAATGGGAAACCATGGAAAACCATCTTCAGGGCTGCCGACAGTGGGGTTCGAACCCGCTATCTTCCGATTACTGGATACTGGCCGCACTTAAGCGACTGCAGCTATCGAGCTCGGTCTTAAAACAATGACCAAGTAACATGACTTTTTCACTACAATGACACATTCTAAAAAACGTTTACAGCCGAAATATGTTATGATACATAGAAAAACAGTATATAGGCCTACAAGGCGTCCAGTAACGAGCTAATAACTTACATCGGTAAACCATATGAAAAAAAATTCAAACGTATAATTTGTGTAGGAAGTACATCTGATGATTATCAGAGCTCTATAAAGTAATAAAACATTTTCTTCCCAACATCTTCCTCAGCACTGCAATTCCATTTGTTCGTGAAAATACAAAACATGATGATGATCTCTTAGGTCAATTTCCAGTACCTCTTGGGTAAGTAATTTATAAAAAGCAGCTTGGATAACATTTTGCCATTTAATCGGTTCTCTTTACCGTGATGGTATTACCGGCCTTTGAAAACAGTCTCTCTGCTCAAGTATTGCCTAGCTAACGTGTAAAGTTATGCATATAAGGTATGCACGATGAATAAGTTGTTATAATAATCACTGTGTTTACTGAAGTGAACTGAGAAATGAAAATTCAATTTTCGTAACTGTAGCATGCAAATATTGAAAGGGTCTGAAAAAGAATCAAATCGTAGCCAAAAGTATTATAGACATAAATATCGATATATTGGGCTCAAAATATCGATATCGACAATATATCGGACCTCATATTATCGATGTCGATATATCGATATTTCCATCTCAAAATATCGATATTTCCGATATATCGATATTCGTTTGCCATCTCTATTTACCAGGTTACTAACAACGAGACTGACAGAAGAGGTAGACCACGCCTTACCGGAAGAGGAATTCGTCTTTCGACGAAGGAGATCTACAGTGAATGCGATAAAGAACCTGATGGACGACATAGCGGATGCCGTCAGACATCCTCCCCCCTGTGGGTGGGGGTGGTAGAATAACACCCACGGTATCCCCTGCCTGTCGTAAGAGGCGACAAGAAGGGGCCTCAGGGGCTCTGAACTTTGGAGCGTGGGTTGGCGACCACGGGGCCCTCAGCTGAGTCGTGGCATTGCTTCCACTTACTTGTGCCCGGCTCCTCACTTTCATCTATCCTATCCGACCTTCCTTGGTCAACACTTGTTCTTTTCCGACCCCGACGCTATTAGGTTTGCGAGGGCTAGGGAGTCTTTCACTTTCACCCCCTTCGTGGCCCTTGTCTTCCTTTTGCCGATATCTTCATTTTTCGAAGTGTCGGATCCCTTCCATTTTTTCCCCTCTGATTAGTGTTATATAGAGGATCCCAAGATAGCGGGTTCAAACCCGGCAGAGGTAGTCGGATGTTTGAAGGGCGGAAAAAAGTCCATTCGACACTCCATGTCGTACGATGTCGGCATGTAAAAGATCTCTGGTGACACATTTGGTGTTTACCCGACAAAATTCATTAAATCTCAGCCATAGACGCCCAAGAGAGTTTCGGTTTACTCGGTCTGCCATCTAGTGGGGGCCTAGAGTAAAACGGAACGTCTAAATTGACGAGCAGACAGCCAGATGGCGTCAAATTGAAATGTCTGCACACGGTAGCTGAGGCCATACGATTATTATTATTATTATTATTATTATTATTATTATTATTATTATTATTATTATTATTATTACTTCCTCTTAAAACAATAATCACCACCACCATCACCTCAGACATCCAAAAGCGAAACTTTACGCGATCTTCGTAGACTACAACAAAGCGTTCGACCTAGTGGACAGGGAAAAGCTACCGAAGCAACTGGAAAACATAATATGATAGACTGTATGAATCCTTTAACAAACACCATTAGGACCATTCTTGCTTATAATTACATCACTGTAAACGATAACGTCTCTATCTCGAATCCCATAACGCAGATGAACGGAATACTACAGGGCGATCCAATGAGCCCCATACCCCTAAATATAGCGGTCTCAGACCTAATTACCGGGCGTGTTGGCCGAGCGGTTAGGGGCGTGCAACTGTGAGCTTGCATGCAGCAGATAGTGGGTTCGAACCCCACTGCCGGCAGCTCTGAAGATAGTTATCCATGTTTTCCCATTTTCACACCCGGCAAATGCTGGAACTGTACCTTAATTAATGCCACGGTCGCTTCCTTCCCACTACCACCCTTTCCTATCCCATTGTCGCCATAAGACCCATCTGTGTCGGTGCGACGTAAAGCAGCTAGCAAAAAAATAACGGTCCTAATACTCACTATAAAGGTCGAAGGCGACAAGGTACATTTATATACATGTATGCAGATGGCATGGTAATCGTATTTTTTTAAAAAAAACCGAAAAACTACAGGCTGCTTTTAACATGCTGAACATTTGTGCAGAGGACAATAAATTCTGAACGAATCGACAGAAGACGGTACAGATGATCTTCCGCAAGGGAGACAGAACAGCATTAACAGAGAAAATTTACTATCAGAACCGAGGAGAAGCTATGCCAATCGTAAAGAACTTTAAATATTTGGGCATTACATTACAGACATCAGGAACTACTTATACCGGTCACATGAAGGATAGAGTGGCTGCAGCCTTAATAGCAATGAATGACATCTTGACCTTAGCCTACGCAAACTTTCGGTTTCCCCGATAATGATGAACGGAATATACTGATATAGGAACATCTCACTAAATATATATTCGAGACATTGAAAGTGTAAAAGTAATCTACATGAAAATGGTATTATGTTTGTCCAAATTCATTCCTTCAAGACTACTCTATGTTACTCTTCTGTACAGAAGAACTACGACACAAACTAATATTGCCACCTACGGATGCATTAAACCAGTTACAAACAGAGCTGCAAACCAAGAAGTGAGATATATGGGAAACATTTTACACCACAGAGGATTGGTTGAAGGCACACTATGAACTCAGGCACACAGTGACTAGATTAGCAACACACGGTTTTCATCACCGCGTGTGTGCTAACAAAACTTTTCACACCCCGAGAAAGGAATGTATATGTGTATTGTGCGAGAAGAATTGCGACATATCATTTTGTGACGTGTACTAAAAGCCAGATTACCGGGCGAGTTGTCCATGCGGTTAGAGGCGCGCGGCTGTCAGCTTGCATCCGGGAGATAGTGGGTTCGAATCCCACTGTCGGCAGCCCTGAAGATGGTTTTCCGTGGTTTCCCATTTTCATACTAGGCAACTGCTGGGGCTCTACCGGCTACGGCCGCTTCCTTCTCATTCCTAGGCCTTTCCTATCCCATCGTCGCCATAAGACCTATCTGTGTCGGTGCGACGGAAAGCCACTAGCAAAAAAAAAAAAGAAAGGAGTATTGGACCAACCAAATTCTGTTTAATGCAATTAGTCATGTAAACATATTTTAATGGCCATTGACTGCAATAAAATCTTTAAAAACTCGGTTGTTGTAAAGTGCAGAGGTCCAGCTTTCATATGACCGATGTAAACTGAATTATTGAATAAAAAATAAACTGTCAGGCATTTGTGTGTTTCTTTCTGTATTTTGCAGCTGTGCAGTGTGTATAAATTAAACAATGTGGAATGAGTGAATGCAAAGGACCGTCTACGCCGTAAAAGAAGGTGAAAGGTCAAGTTGAGGCTGATTGAGGGATTCTGTATGGAATTATACGGGAAGTAGGAATATTAATATATTTCATATTTTGAAATTTGTTTCATTATACTTTGAGAATAATGGAAAATATATATTTTTACTTACTGCCAAAACCACACAGTAGAGAATCTGAAAAAAGACATATCTTCATCTTATTAAAAGGTATGACTATAGAGTCCGACCCGCAATGTTAGTAACACGAGGCACCACTATTGTATGTGGCGAACGTGAAGTGACTGTCCCTTGTTTAATACTTAGGTTTCCACTAGTAGCGCTGAGGTAATTTGAGGTAAGTTAGAACGGGTGCCAACTGTTGGTTGTTGTTTTGATATGGCTTTTATTTTCCTTGCCGTGCGGACAGTATGCGCCGCGGCTGTAGATAAGGCCTCTCGAAAGGAATGTAGCCCCGAAGGGGCCACTGTTCTAATTACAGAGATTGACCTGGATGTGCAAAAATACGTTACAGCTATTAAATGACCTTTCCTTTTCTTCCCGTAAGCCCCGAGATTAAAGGAGGAATTGAGAAAGTGTAAGGTTATCGTCCGACGCCATGACACTTTCAAATTTCGCGGGCCTCTTTAGCAATTTTCTTCTGCAGTAGTTGGTAATGAAATCTGTCTCTTCACTGGTGGCCATGACGTCTTAATCTTCGATATATTGGCCAAGGCCCGTGATCCTTGGCAGAAGACACGGGTAATGGCACCTGGACCTTTACTTTAGGTTATAAAAGTAAATATACTTCTAGGGGCGGGTGCGTTGGTCCCTGGCAAGAGTAATGAAGACATCTCCTCTCCAGAATCATTTCTAGGTGAGAATATCAGCGCTGAAAGTAACATATTATATTACAATTCTTGCGGGAAGGACTCTATATCTCTACCGATTAAATAGACACTAAGCAATGGTTAGATTACTCGGAAGAGTTGAGTTATTTAGTTAATTTGGAATAATTAGATTTTACTTTTCTTTCAAAAGATCATCGCATGCCAATATCTTCATTGTTGTCTCCATTTTTTTTCGAAATTCGATTTTATTTAGTGATTCCGTAAGTTGTGAATCTGAATATCAGCGTGGTCAATGAAGTTTAGTGTTGCGTTTTTGATGCACTGTTTACTGCAAATTAATATATTTCCGGTGCTGGAGTTTCAGCTTTATTCAAGTTATCTTTAGCCTATAAATACAACAGAAATACATGCTAGGTTCTGGTACATAGATAGAGACTCTAGATCCTTACAAGCGAAGTTGCACATAAGTATCAAACAAACGGAATAAGAAATACACTCGAAACCGTTTATCGCTACATCGCTTTTTCCGACGTATTGGATATAACGGAAAAATCTAACGGCCCCGTCTCATAGCCGACTACAGTTACAAGCCGGAGTCATGTAAGTTTGGCAACGTCCAGTGGAGGCCAAGGTGAAAGCGCGGGATCTATCCGTGTATGCTGATGTCTAGTGAACTTCGTCTCGTGTTTCCTTAAATTTTTCACGAATATGTTCGAGTACCTATATTTAACAAGATATGTGATAGAATAAGCTTACGTAGAGCCTATTATCGAAAGAATGTGAAGGCTAACCAGGACTGAATAGCTTGGACTGTAGAGCTGGCTTTCTAAGCCCAGCTCTGTCCGGTGGTATTTGAAGGTGTTCAAATTCGTCAGCCTCGTGTCGGTAGATTTATTGGCACGTTAAAGAACTCCTCCGGTACAAAATTCCGACATCTCGGCGTCTCCTGAAAACCGTAAAAGTAGTTAGTCGCACGTTAAATCAATAACGTTGTTATTTGTGATGGTGCGGACTGAATTTGGCTTATTAACAAAATGTTTCGTGTATTTGCAGATGTCCAAAAAATGTTGTGTTTCCATATACCGTAACAACTATAGCATTAGAAAGTGTTTTGTTACCTCGTTTATTTTTCCTTCAGACGACGAATTAAAACAAAAAAGTATTTGTCATTTTAAACGTGATAATTGGGAACATATTATGGATTCAGTCGTATGCATAAAATATGTCACACCCAAAAGTTTTTCAACAGGGGACAAAATTGGTGATAGTAAAGTCAACGTAACTATACTACCACCTAAACCTAATGAGCTTCTCCCTGATGCATGTCCAATTATTCATCGAAAAGTGTTAAAAGAAAAGATCCTGAAGGTAGGAGCCTGGAAATGTACAGTAGGGTAAACAAGAAGATGGATGATATGCCAAATGTAACCCATTTACTTAAAATTCACCAAGATATTGTGCCCTTTTCAAGGCAACAACTGCGGTGAACTTCTTCCTTCTTCTGTGCGCCGGCTGCTCCTGTAATAAATGACATTTAAATGATACTCACCGCTGCATGTAGACTCTTCTTCCTCAGTCGCGGACCGTCCGATGCTATCCCCGAAGATAGGCCACCCGTCGATCAGGGAGTGAGGAAATGAAAAGATGGGGTAAACTAACTATAAATGACGGTACCCAAAGACTGAATTAAAATTTAAATAACAACTGATTTATTGGATAAAGTGCAAAGTGCCAAAATGAAAGTAAACTAAACTGGTGAAAAATGTAAACAAAATGTAATGAAAAAGAAATTTAAAAAAAGATTGAAGATCTGCCTTACAATAACACAAATATCTGCCTAATAACACTGAATGAAGGTCAATCAAATATAAAATATTCAGGTTATGTTCCAGATTACGTTGACACAGTCTTCAAGACGATAACGTGAATAAATACAAAACTCTGGTCAGAAAATACCACCTCATTTGAAATACTGAATTGTATTACGTAGAAAATGTCACTCAAAATAAATTAATGTAGTTGAATAATTAATTAATTAATTACGTCGTCAAATCAACACTGACTCAGAGGTGTTTATCAAATCTTTAAAACATGTAGCTTAGTTGGGAAACACCCAGCTTTTAAATAATCATGGACTGCACTAACCAAGTGTAACAAATAAGGAATAATTCAAAGAAAACAGCCATGGACATCGTACTTCATTTACCACGTAACCACTATCACATTCAAACTACTCGTGGTTGAAAAGGAAATTATTGACACATGAACCTGAGTGTTACAACCACTCATCTAATTATTTAAACTTCACTTGCATGACTGTGATAGCCTGGACCTCTTTAAAATATCAATAATTAGGCCAAGTGCTCCATGTTTACATTTCAAATGAAAGCGATCCTTGTACATTAAAATTTACTTAATTTGCCGCTGACTGCATTTCATTATGAACTCATTATTTGTGGTACCACCACTAGATGGAGGCAGATGCCATCTTATTTTACCTCATTCATTGCGGCAGTTATTATACAACTGGTTTATTAAAGATCGCTTCATTTCCTTAATTTAAAATGTAGTGGATTTAAAAGGTTTGGTAATTACTGAATGCCTGGTATGAGCATACCACTACTATGGTTTTGACTGTGACCTAATCGATGATCTCTTATCCTAACACATGAAATCTTATTTACATAATTAAATCTGTTAATGGAGAAACACCGCTCCAACAAAAGAAATACAGAAATCAAACTAACCTAACTACACCTATCTATTTACATCAGATCAAATATAAATAATTCACATACGACCCCACAAATAAACGGTGACAAAGTACATGAAGAAAGAATAGTAAATAAACAAATCTAGATCCCAACATCGCTGCCTACTGAAAATTAATAAGAATGAAATGCGCAAAATGTCGGAGTCTACAGGAAATTTTACCCCGCTGCGAGTAGCAAGATATTGTGAATTTGACGGCAATCTCTAACCTCAGACGACAAATGTCTGGCCACGACACTATTTAACCTTTTTGGACACTAATTACTGCTATTCCATGTCATCCATGACACTGCATGACTATCAAAATACACATTGACTCGTCGCTCTGCTCACATGTACTACGGCTAGCATATTTGCCGAGCATCTACTTTCCCTGGAATTATTTGAAACAAAATACAGGCTTCTGCCTACAATCATAACCCATGTCGTAACATATTTAACACTCTTGGTTAAATTATTCATCTCTCAATTCTATTTACTCATCATTATTCTCGACGTAGTACTTCATAATACGGCCTCGCTCGTATCCGGCGGGCGAAATATCTGTCGTGCACATTACTATTTCTTACGACAGTTCATGACATGGTCCAAATATCACATTTCCATTATCAACGTAGATCATCAGGGATATTGTTCATTTAGCTCGATCTCTAGATCATTTTCTGCTTCACATATCACAAAATATCAGAGCTGACTCATCAATGGCTTCCTGTCACTACCTGTTTCTTAAAAATGACGAGATTGCCTCTCAAAACACAGCTATAGAAAAATGTGTAACCGCAACTACACAGAAATAAATACTCGCGTCTACCAAAATATCGTCGCAAAATACACGGTATAAGAACTACCGGAAACGGTCATCTGAAGGATGATTCCACAACATAACAAGCTGAATGCGCAAAATAGCAAGATAAGCATTAAAATCAAGAAGGCGGCGCCTACAAAATCACAACTCCAACAGAAATATCGCTCAAAACCAACGATATAATAACATGATGATTATTATTATTATAATTATAAATCGGCATTACACTCATTGAGATCAAATAATATAGCATCCTAAACTGTCAAAGTGACATACTACAAAATAATCCATAACAATACGCAAACACATCTACATAAAGGAAGTGCGCAAATAACCCTAGCTGAAAGTGCAACATTATTATTATTATGATTATGATTATGATTATATTATTATTATGTGAATTATTTACAATCCTATCTAATAGTCTAAGCTACATTTGATCATCGATTAGGCACGGTCCTACATATTTATTTACATTATTTTACTGATGCTCATACCTGGGTGATGGAGGCATGTTGGATCACCCTCCGGGCTCCGTCATGGTGAATTAGAATTCCATCTTGAAGCTGATGTGGTATTCCAAATTTTCACACACGCAAACTTGATACATTTTTATCATGGCGTTACACACGCTTACATTAACATAACACACGCATTTTCTCGCACTCCAGTGAAGATTAGACGATAGCACTGCATAGACTCCTGACGTGAAGTCGAAAGTTTCCTCTCCGCTACCTGCCTGAAAGAACACCTGCCGATCTCCACACCGCTCTCTCAGCTTTGTTTACCTACAGCTTACCGGCTGTTCACCCCTTTGGAACATAACAGTTTGCTCAAGGTCTTTAACACAGCGGCCTTTCATTAAAGAAAAGTCATTCTCCTCCCTGTCTGCTTTAACTAGTTTCTCCCCGCAAACATCTCGCTTGCCAAAACAGTTTATTGCAAGTGGTAAAAGCAAGCTAAAGTACAGTTTCCAATGTTGTGGAGAAATTTATGCTGATCGTCCTCCCAAAATGAAGAATAAAATAGCTTTCCAACAAATGTCAAACTACACGTGGATTAGAGAGGTTTTATGCAGCTACGCTGAAACATTGACTTGTCCCTCTCGATTCGTAATATGAGTTCATTTAAGCCAAGTGTTGAAAGTGTAGCTTTTGCCTGTTATCTCTGCATAAATTCAAAGTAAAGTAAAGTTTGTTAAAGTGTTCATTTCTGAAATGTTACTCTCCCAAGTAAAATACATGGCTCACTCGGATGCCAACAAGTGTCTCTGATCGCTTTCTTACCAGACAAAAGTAAAGTTCAAAGCTGACTAACTGAATTAGCTGACATACTCTAAACACACTGAAGAACCAACTAACCCACGAACACAGGATACACAGTAAAACAAACAGTCACACCGTCACACTGTCACACTGAAGATTCACCACCCTGCTCGCTGGTTTTTGTAATGAGTTCTCCCCCACCTTGAAAATAGTTCTGTGGAAGGGATGTGGCGTAGTGATCCAGCACTTGGGAGCGCTTTATCATCCATCCGTAGGTTAAAGTTTCAGAATTTATGTACAAAATCTTCCTAATTTCGGTCTGACTTACTTGTTATATTGCGCCGTGGGAAACGATCACAGGATAATCCACACGACGGCGCGCGTCACCGGCGTTATTTTCTTCCAGCGAATGGCTCCTTCCCGCCATGACAGTTCATTTCCTGGGCGATACTTCTATTCCGTGTGAAGTTAAAATTTTATTAATTAGCCAATAATTAACCACACCTTCGCACTGATAAATTTTCAAATATTATTAGGAAGTCAGGACACTGTTTTTCACCACTACACCGGGCTTCAGATAGCGAAATACTGACTGTAGATTCCCGCTATGACAGGACGTTCAAATTTGGAATTTTGTGATTGGCTGAGACTTTCGCGCTCTCCGCAGCGTGGATGCTTCCATTTTCTCCCTAGGGTTGGTGGGTATTATCGTTGTCTCTTTGTCCTCCTAAGTAGGTCAATCCTCAACGCGTGATTTTCTCGTGAGAACCAAGTAGAAAGTTGTCACTCCTAGGCGGTACCATAAAATTTATTGGATGCAGTACTCAGGGCGGTTTACAAGTTGCTCGTGCTCTAAGAAGAGTTTCGAGGATTTTCCTTGCCGACTAACTGGCGCCAGAAAGTTCCTTTGTGACTGCTAGCTCTCACAGCCTACTGTAGTATTCGATATGCGAAATATTCAACTTTTAATTTGTAAATTAATTACGTAAATTCGCTTATGGGTGCAATATGAAAGTCACTGTATATGTTAAGTTACCAGGTGTTGGTAAAAGAAATGACATGTTTAGCAAATGGTAAAATATCAAAGTAGTCTAAACTAAATGCAAATTATATAGGAACCACTTCTAGTAGTGTTAAATGTGTATAAATAAATCTATTAACATGTGTCACAGTCTCATACTGTGAGGTAAGCAGTAAAAGCACACTCTTTGTTTGACTCATATGTCTAACGGAACAATTCGAACTTTGCACTAAAAGGGCCGGGTTGAGTGGCTCAGACGGTTGAGGTGCTGGGTTTCTGATCCCAACGTGTCAGGTTCGATCCTACCTCAGTCCGATAGTATTAATTTGAAGGTGCTCAAACACGTCAGCCTCGTGTCGGTAGATTTACTGGCACGTAAAAGAACACCTTATGGGCTAAATTCCGGCACCTTGGCGTCTCCAAAAACCGTTATTATTATTATTATTATTATTATTATTATTATTATTATTAATATTATTATTATTATTATTTGCACTAAAAGGAAAAACAATAAGGCTCTACTCAAAAATTGTCGTTTGGAACTGTGAAATCAAATTAATTACTGTCAAGAAACTTTCAAAGTGATAACTTAGAAAGAAGGTGTTTCGTATAGCTTATTGGTTGTAACTACAATGTTTCTGCACCTCAAGTCCTAGAAAGTGAGATGAAAATTAGGATTAAGTGTGTTCTGGGGTTGCGGTGGTGGTGGTATGGAAAAGTGAGGTTTGGCTGTAGCCGATTAGAAATGTCTGATTCCATCAAGGCAGATGTTATTGGGCTCAATATGGAAATAATAAACAAGTTGGACTCACATTTATCATGTGAATTTTTTGGTGGGAATTTTGAGATGTCAGGGGCAATATGCTGTACATTTCTGAGTATACAATAAGGACAATATCAAGGATAAGCTGTGACACTTTTGACTTTTGAAGAACTTCAGAGAGATGGGTCAGGGGTGCCATCGCATTCTATTGTGTGTGTCTGCTGAACAGTGGTATACGAAGATCATATGGGTTGTGAAAATTATAAAGAATTTCTGTTTTCTCTATCCTGAGCTGCTTTAGGAAGAGATAACAATCAACAGTTCTGGTTTGAACGCCGTCGTTGTGGGCGTGACAATAATGGCGCGGTAGATTGTTTATTGTTTTCATTTTCCAATGTCGTGTTAAATAAGTGTTGAAAGCAGATGAAGAACACGAGTTATATCAGCAGTGAGGATAAAAACACTAAGCGGAGGAAGCTGTCAACGTTACACAATAATCGAGCTTGTGAGTACTGTTTTTAAAGTGTTTTGTTTTTATTCATGTAAAATGTGTAATTCTAACTTCAGTGAATGCATTTACTGATGTATGTGTTTCTTGGTACCATTTTACGAAGAGTGTGCATTTATCACAATCATCGTGTTGGTCTAAATGTAGTGAATATGGGCGAAGTCATTCAAAATCGGACACGCCCCCTTTTCTCTCGCCCTCCGCTTGACAGATGGATACAGCGTTGCCAAGCGTACCTTCCGGCTTTAACTGTAGATGGCTCTGCCCCGTCTAAATCTTATATAAGCACTGTATTTAAAAAAAATCGCTTAGTATCACATTGTTTATTACGACATATTGTAAGAAACTGCGTCTTATAACATTTTCGGAGAATTACATTGACCATAACGTCCAATGTTGAATTTTGTTTATTGCCCGTTTGTAGATTGCTGGCAACAATGTAAAGCTTATTTTCAAGCTTCTGTTTTTAGTCGATATCTAATCAGTCCCTCTGTTATGTAATCAAGGCAAGTGTAGCTGTAAAGATGTCGTAAAAGGAAGGGAAAGTGTAAACACTTCCCCTTGAAGAAAAATCACAATGAATATGGCGATTACAAAATGGAGTAAAAACGTCAGCGTTGTCAAGGAGTTGAGCGTATCGCACTCGACAATTTCTACAATTTGGAAGGACAAAGAGAATATCTCATTTATTAGCCAAGACCGTGTGCGATATTATTGATAAATTTACATCATAGCTAATTATTTTCTCACTTATTATTTTCCCGACATATTATTGCTTTAAGTGGGTACTGCCTAAACGTTAGAAAAAAAATTCATCTTAGTCCCACTCCACAAAATAATATTGTGCTGCAAATACAGTACTTATTTTCTCATACTTTCTTGAAATTTTAACATTATTCTGTTAATTAACCATGTAACTTAAGTTTGAAGCCTGAAATTTACAGATATGATATTTTGAGCAACACCGTAAGAACCGGTTTTTGCGACTACCGCCTATAACGACAGTCGTTATAACCGGTTTCGACCGTATATTTAAAAATCGCTGAACAAACCTTCTATAGGGTGAACGTTAGTCGTCAGCACAAGTTACAGACAAAAAGATCGGCTAGCGGAAATAAGTTAATAGATGGAACTGTATATTTATCAATGACAGAGTGTTTCAGGAAAGGTAGTTTGATCATATATACATGAATCTTGGTTATTTTTGACATATATTTTTTATTTCTATAATTTCGAAAGTATTTTAATATGGAGCCCTAGGTTTCAAGTGAATAATTTTGAGATAACCGAGCTTGATAGCTGCAGTCGGTTAAGTGCGGTCAGTATTCGGTATTCGAGAGATAGTGGGTTCGAAACCCACTGTCGGTGGACCTGAAGATGGTTTTCCGTGGTTTCCAATTTTCACACCAGGCAAGTGCTGGTGCTGTAGGCTACATTATTAAGGCCACAGCTGCTTCCTTCCCACTCCTAGCCCTTTCCTGTCCCATCGTTGCCATAAAACCTATTTGTGTCGGTGCGACGTAAAGAAACCTGTAAAAGAGGAAAATTAGATGCTCATCCGGACTGAAAAAATGATTGTTGGTTATGAGGTATTTTGGAGAACTGCAACTCTGTGAGTTTATGTATGTCTCGTCCTGTCTGTCTAACTATCGAAGTAAGAAAATAAATGACCTGTCGGCCTATTGTGCATTTTTTCGGTATTATTCGGAGAATTTTAAACTCGGCTGAGGGATTTTCTTCTCGAGAAACCTGGTAACACAGTCTCAGATATATTGCTGATTCATTTGATATCAGCTGCTGGTGTCGAAAAACTGGGGCAGTGATGGCAGTGTTCCCAGACGGAAATTTTCCATGTCAAAGAGATTGAGGAATTTTTCGTTTCGGAGAATGTTGAGGAAAGTAAGGATTATTACAGTATTCTGCGTTAATTTAAAAAAATGTAATTCAATGTTCTTAGGAAAGATCTCCTTTAGATACATTTTTCACAATTCTGCACGGAAAGATGCTGTCATGAAAAGTATCTCCTTTATTAGAGAATTTTGTGCGGGCTCTAGGGCCACATTGAAAACCTTAGGCATGATCGCAGATGGCAACTTAATAAGCCAATTTTCACAAAATTCTGAAAATAGAACAGAGGTACCAGTATGAAATAATATACGTAGTCCAATTGAAACGAAGGTTGTATCGTGTCAATTGATTAAAACAATTGCATTAAACAGTGAAATTTAAAGTTAACTAAACCTCTTATGCCCAGAACTACTGAATTTTGAAGAGTAACACTCAACAATGTCAGTTTATTCGAATGAATAAATAAATAAATAAATAAATCAATAAATAAACAAATAAATAAATAAATAAATAAATAAATGCCATTGTGGTACCAACGACTGAAGTTAACCCGTCAACGGCGGGCACGACAACGTTTATCTAAATCAATAAAATTACAATTTTGGCTGAACACTTTAAATTTTTGCCTCATACGTTAGTTTTGTCACGAATTAGGCGTACAAAAGTGAAAAGTGGCTTCAGTTCCATTTTTGTGTTTGTTTGTTTGTTTGTTTGTTTGTGTGAATATCACGGGAGAACGGCTCCATCTAATTTCTTGAAATTCAGCATTATGTTTAAGGATATCCAGGGAGTGCAGCACGTTATATATTAAGTGATTGCCGTAGAGTGGCGTACAAATTTTTTGGGGGATGCAGCAGGAATTGTTAAATTTCTCCGTTATCATTAGTTGTATCGGAAAACTGTACATTATAAAAAACTATGTAAAACATAATTTTCGATCTTGTGTTTCTTATAAACTCTTATCTGACGAGCAAAAATAACAAGGATATTCGTGATTATTTCATTTTTTACATAAACGTCCTAATATCTACGGATAGTCTATGAAACTCTGAACATGACAAAAATTATATAAACTACAACTTATGTCTCATAAATTTTACTGCATTCCTGTGATTGATAGACTTTCAGTGCGGCACCGAACATCACCGACATGAAAATATTGTTCTATCTCCATGGTAAAGAGTTCAGTGGTGGTGATCATCGTTTGTTTTTGTAAGATCCGTTTTGACCAGGAAGGTAATTAAATAACCATAGAAATGAGACGGGAAAGGCGAATAAAAATAATACGGAAAGAGGGAGTCATGAAGGGATGAGGAATTTCTTTTTTTGCTAGGGGCTTTACGTCGCACCGACACAGATAGGTCTTATGGCGACGATGGGATAGGAAAGGCCTAGGAGTTGGAAGGAAGCGGCCGTGGCCTTAATTAAGGTACAGCCCCAGCTTTTGCCTGGTGTGAAAATGGGAAACCACGGAAAACCATCTTCAGGGCTGCCGATAGTGGGATTCGAACCTACTATCTCCCGGATGCAAGCTCACAGCCGCGCGCCTCTACGCGCACGGCCAACTCGCCCGGTGATGAGGAAATTAAAAACTCCCCTGACCTCTGATAATCTGGAAGAAAACTAAATGCGGTGGTCAACAATTACATGAATTCATAAAACTGACCATCTACTGACTGTTACTTGAGAAGTGCTCTTATTCTTCGGCATTGACTCATCTCTGCTAGATGTGAATACCGCAGTAATTGTATAAATAAATAACCCGGGTTCACCAGTCTGTACATCTCATAAATCCTTCTTCATGTATTTTTAATAAATAAGCAAATTTGAACGTATGTGAGTATTTGCTGGAATTTAAATAATTCAAAGAATCTAGAACACCCCCTCAGACAGGGGCAGGCATCAGCGTTCAGTGTGCAAGTCTCTGCGAATTTTCTAAGCACCTCCACAATCCTCTTCTTTTTTACAACTTGCTTTACGTCACACCGATACAGATAGGTCTTATGGCGACGATAGGATAGAAAAGGCCTACGAGTGGGAAGGAAGCGACCGTGGCCTTAATTAAATTATAGCCCCATGATTTGCCTGGTGTGAAAATAGAAAAAAAAATCTTCAGGGGGACTCGAACCCACTATATTCCAAATAGAAGCTGATAGCTACGTGATCCAAACCGCACGGCCACTTTCTCAGTGCTACTAGCTTTGTTGCCTTGTTTAGTTCCACAGAGCTTGTCATCAAATCGTTAAGAACTGGGTACCATCATCGTTGTTTTGGTCGTCTGCTGATAAACTCACGCTTCAAATTAAGTCCATTGACCTCCTACGCAACCTATCGTCCTCCACTCGCCTCGCAGAACCCCACCACCGTGGCCGATTTAAACGTGCAGCTTCGAACATGGAGTTTATTCCTAACTTTGCCTTTATGTTCTATTTCCTAGTACCCTCTCGTCATTGTTTCCACTTGTTTGTATTAGCAGTGATTCCCACTATTTTCATTTCTATTACTCTGAACTTACGTGCCCTATAATATATCCTGAGTCTACCCTGCTTTCAACAACCGTATAACTTCTTCTTCTTCTCCTTCTTCTGCTTAATCTGTTTACGCTCCAGGGTCGGTTTTTCCCTCGGACTCAGCGAGGGATCCCACCTCTACCGCCTCATGGGCAGCGTCCTAGAGCTTCAGACTCTGGGTAGGGGATACAATTGGAGAGGATGACCAGTACCTCTCCCAGGCGGCATCACCTGCTATGCTGAACAGGGGCCTTGCGGGGGGGGGGGATGGGAATATTGGAAGGGATAGACAATGAAGAGGGAATAAGTGGCCGTGGCATTAAGTTAGGTACCATCCCGGCATTTGCCTGGAGGAGAAGTGGGAAACCACGAAAAACCACTTCCAGGATGGTAGAGGTGGGAATTGAACCCACCTCTACTCAGTTGACCTCCCGAGGCTGAGTGGACCCCGTTCCAGCCCTCGTACCACTTTTCAAATTTCGTGGCAGAGCCAGGAATCGAACCCCGGCCTCCGAGGGTGGCCGCTAATCACACTAACCACTACACCACAGGGGCGAACACCGTATAACAATGGCTTAAATAAATACTATATGTCGAACTGTAATTCATTGGAAAGAGGATGCAATACCTCTGAGGATTTCAGACCGTTAAGGTAACATTTATAACGAGATATAATTTTTATTGATTACTTTTTCAGTAAGATATTTCTAATGCTAATAATCACTCATTATGAATTTCCCCGAACGATTTTGTTAAAATTGAATGTTGGATTACGATAAAGCTTATCTGAAATGGAATTCACAAGTGGTCTATACGTTACTGAAGATGGGCTTTTAGCATTAGCCAATGGATTTTGTTAAACAATGAAATTTACGTTAGGACTTGTAGTACGTAGAAACGTTTGTGTCCTTTAATAAGGTCCTCGGAGTTAGGACGAAGAATTTTTGCATTCATGTATTCCCCTTAAAGAAAGATATTGTTCAGTTTTGTGGCTGGATACCCCCCTTGACACCAACCTCCGTGGGGACTTAGCTCTATTATTCGTCCCTATGGTAGTTGGTAATGTAATATGCGCGCGCGCGTGTGTACATACGACGACGCGTGCATTAACACTATCACAAACGTCCAGTATCCGAGCCAAATGAATCAATCAGACGCGGCTAACTCTTGAACACGACCGAGAATAGATCATGGAACTTTCTGAAACGAAAGTATCTGCGCTGATATTGTCATAGAGCCAGACCATTGTATAGCATAGGGCCTATTCTGGTGCGGTTTAAACCCACCATCTCTTGAAAGCAAGCTCATAGCTACGGGACCTAAAACGTACAGTCCACTCGCTTGGTTGTATGGAGTAAGTTTCATACAATTGTTTGTCACGCTTATAAAATAAAATGAACAGCACATTTCGTACGATTAGTGGTAGTGGTCCTTAAAGGATATAAATTGCTTGCTATTCGTACGAATGGGACCTTCGTCATTATTGTTTTGAAAGTGAGAATTAATAGCTCAATCCTCACCATCGTAGTAACACAGCAAAATGAAGTGTAAACGATGGTTCACGGATACATCCAAATAGGAAACATAAACTCATGTGTCGTGAGTATTTACCGGTGAGTCTGTACCATATAGAGAGACATTTTCTGTCAATATGGAGCACTATAGCACGAACATCTTTCAAGGAAACCATATCTTCTTTTCTTAACACTTTAATGTCGTACTTCTCATATAGGCTTTCGGCGACAATGAATAATAATGTACCGAGCTCGATAGCTGCAGTCGCTTAAGTGCAGTCAGTATCCAGTATTCGGGAGATAGTGGGTTCGAACCCCACTTTCGGCAACACTGAAGATGATTTTCCGTGGTTTCCCCATTTTCACACCAGGCAAATGCTGGGGCTGTACCTTAATTAAGGCCGCGGCTGCTTCCTTCCCAGTCCTAGCCCTTTCATATCCCATCGTCGCCATAAGACCTACCTGTGTCGGTGTGACGTAAAACAACTTGTAAAAAATTAATAATATTCTTTGCTTTACGTCCCACTAACTACTTTTTACGGTTTTCGGAGACGCCGAGATGCCGAAATTTAGTCCCGCAGGAGTTGTTCTACGTGCTAGTAAAACTACCGACACAAGGCTGACGTATTTGAGCACCTTCAAATAGCACTGGACTCAACCAGGATAGAACCTGCCAAGCTGGGATAAGAAGGCCAGCGCCTCAACCGTCTAAGCTACTCAGCCCGGCCGGCGACAATGAGATAGGAAGTAAACTAGCCTTCTACTGAGGCACAATCTAATGTAAAATTTGCCTGATATGAAATGGGAAGCCAGGAAAAAGTCATCTACAGGACTGTCTCCTGAATTCAAGCTAAAAGCTCCACAGCGCTTACCATGCATCCAACTCGCTCGGTATAACCGTGTAAACAATATCAACCGAAGGGGTAATAAGAATGGAAACACCTACAAAGATTAAGAACTGAGTCAGTCAGTTCACTGAAAATCAAGCTGTAGTCAGATTCTTGGAAAATGTTTGGAATGTTGCTGTTTTTAAATTTCACACGACACGTCTGTGTTCCAATAAAGTTGACATGCTACAATATTCCATAAAAAGAAAAATCTAGAGCTTACGCGCGAGTCCCCCAATCATAAGTCCGACATTTTCCTCAGTGCTGTAGTGGATAACCGCCAGTAGCATAATATTACTTGTTCAAAACAGCTGCTTGTGAGATATTGCTTCAACCATCAACTGGAAGCATACCAATAACTTCTTTTACATAAATCCTAACACTTCCCTCCGGCTTGTACAACATTGATAGTCAAAAATGTCATCAACCATTAGTGTATGTAAACAGCTGTCTAGAGCCAAACACTAAATATAAGATGACAGTATGTTGTAACAAATGAGTCCAGGCAGTCGACAAACCGGCCACCCAAGAGCTTGAAGTGAAGCAAGGTAAAGAAAGTCGCTAGATTGTTCTGGAAACGAACAATAATAGAACATATGGTGTTGAAGTTAAGTCCACTTGAGTGCCAGCTCTAAACACCTACCAATTACTGCATTTCTAAGCTACTGAATCCCTCCCTGTCATTCCGTATATTTCAGCAAATGAACAACATAGACGACGAGTGATTTGTGTGTAGTGCTACAGCCTTGCCAAACCCCGTAAATACGAGTACTTTTAATGAATAATTCATTCTATTATTAACTAATACAAACACCTTTAATCGTCCAGAATAATCAATCCTTGAACTCGTAATCCCTGAGTAGGGCCATCTCTTTTCCCCTTGCTACACACTTTGCAAGATCTACGAATCGTATACATAACTGTCAATTCCTCTCATAATATAATTAATATAATTTAAAATTTGGTCTGACAGCTCCTCCGTCCTCTGAAATATTATGGTCTTCATTTACGATATTCAATAATAACATGCTAATATCTGTGTAAACCCTTTCTTGGAATATTAAGAAGCAAATATACCACTATAGTTGTTGCAGTTAACTACTACTAAAATAATGTCTTCATTATCCCCCCCCCCCCCACGAAGGAGGTGGCGGGCCTCTTAGACGTTGATGCATTCTCTCAGGCCAGGAGATTTGTGTCCGAGAGATGTACGTAGAAGGCAAAGTGGGTTGGCGGCCGTGGCCTTTACTAGGAACTGTCCCTGCGTTCCCCTTAGTGCAGGAGAATGGAAAATTACGGAAAACCATTCTCAGGGCAGTCGACGGGTGGGACCAGTCACTCTCCGTCTCCCAAATACAGAGGCGTTCTCTGTTCGGTTGTTCGGTCGGAGTGCAGAGCGTTGGACCACGGGCCAGCCGTGGCCACCTGTGGGCCGAGACCCACTCTGCATCCACCGTCCTCGCAATAATGATTTTATCAACTTGATAATATTCATAAGTACGTTTTTTGATGTCCACCTCTGTGGTGTAGTGGTTAGCGTGATTAGGTGCCACCCCCGGAGGTCCGGATTCAATTCCCGGCTCTGCCATGAAATTTGAAAAGTGGTACGAGGGCTGGAACGGGGTCCACTCAGCATCAGAGGTCAACTGAGTAGAGGTGGGTTCGATTCCCACCTCAGCCATCCTGGAAGTGGTTTTCCGTGGTTTCTCACTTCTCCTACAGTCAAGTGCCGGGATGGTACCTAACTTAAGGCCACGGCCGCTTCCTTCCCCCTTCCTTGCCTGTCCCATCCAATCTTCCCATCCCTCCACAAGACCTCTGTTCAACATAGCAGGTGAGGCCGCCTGGGCAAGGTACTGGTCATTCTCCCCAGCTGTATCCCCCGATCCAAAGTCGTAAGCTCCAGGACACTGCCCTTGAGGCGGTAGAGGTGGGATCCCTCGCTGAGTCCGAGAGAAAATCCGAACCTGGAGGGTAAACAGATTAAGAAGAAGACGACGTTCTCTGATTGGAGATATTATTGCAAATTTGGTACATTAACATGGATATTGTCTTTGAATAAAAATTGAACTACCGGGTGTGTTTGACGTGCGGTTAGGGGCGCGCAGCTGTGAACGTATATCCAGGAGATATTGGGTTCGAACCCCACTGTCGGCAGCCCTGAAGATGGTTTTCCGTGGTTTCCCATTTTTCACACCAAGTAAATGCTGGAGCTTTACATTAATTAAGGCCACGGCCGCTTCCTTCCTAATCCCAGCCCTTTCCTACCCCAACTTCGCCATAAGACCTATCTGTGTCAGTGCGATGCAAAGACAATATTGTAAATAATAATAATAATAAAACAATTAAACAGTAAGACAAATGGCATGTAATATTCCTTCGTTTGAAAAGAGATTTTTTGTAAGTATTTTATCCCTATGAGGTGTACAACATAAAATAAGCGAGTGCTTCAGCTATTCTGCGCTGTGTGCTTCCATACAGTGGGGCATTTTGAAATCACCTATACCTTGGAGATGCTCCATACAAGTGATAATGGGACATGCATTTGATATAAGCAATACGTGGAATACTGAGCCGTAAATGTAAAACTGAAATACACCTAAATTCGCGTCAAATTTATGTAGTCAGATTCGTTAATACGTATTACTTCTTGATGATGTTCTAAAATGTTTAACAATTTTTACTCTTTGGAAGAAAGCTGAAACTATATACAACAGTATAGCAGTAGTTTACAGTGTGAATACCTTCCAAAAACTTGATACTTCCCACACTTAAAACGGCGGTAAAAGGAAAGGCAATACCAACATTTTCAAGGATACTTCTGAATAAGAACAGTATACTGTACATCTCACATGTGCTGGTTTCGATCTTTCAAATCAAGGTATGCAACACGGCGTCAGTTTCAACATCTTCAACTTCCATGCAGCGACTTTTTCAATTCCATTATTATTCAGTTCAATTTCACATAGAAACCATAGTGGAGTAACCAATCCATCACCAATGCACATACAACCTGAGTTCATTCCGACATGGCTAGAAGCATTGTTGTCCGTTTATCAAACGACAGGCACCTGATATCTACTCTTTAATTTGCAAAAGCAAACATTTAATAAAAATGCCAAATTTTATAAGAGTTTTATGTACTTGAATATATTCTTGTATCACTTGCAAACTATCTCGGGCAACTGAAACAATACAATAATCCGTCAACACTTTCCATCCAAGATCTACCACCCAGACGAGAATACGTGTTCCAGAATCTATTGATCAAATCGCAACATGCCACACATTTACATTTTGCAACTAACATTTCCCTAGAAGAATAACATAATATTTTTTTGAAACGAAGTAAATGAATTGCCTACATGGAAAAATATTCCATTTATATCTTAAAAGTATTTAAATCCATGATCTCAAAACCAAAAGAAAGAATTCTCTTAAACACATTCCAGCACACGTTGCGATGACATCCTAATTTAACTGGAAAGGGCATTAATCTACATCATCAGTCTCCTGAGGACATAGATGGCTCTAGGCTTTGACTTCGCGCACTTCTCTTTAATTGGCTCGTGCTAATGGAGGTAAAGCTATCCCTTGTATGACCTCTCTTGAAGACAAAGGGGAACAAAGCTTTATATGGCACGTACATTAATACTTCCAAAAGTACAGCTTAGGAGACAAACAGCTGCAACATAGGGCGATTTCAAAAGAAACAAGCAACCTTGTAGTTTCACATGGCTGTCGATGTCGTGATCATAGCCATGTGATCTAGCGCTTTACGTGAAATCCGAAAAACAAGCACAAGATTCTCTTTTTTCAAAATATAATGTGCATTGTTAAGGATTTGAACCACGGCTGCGTTGATGAGAAGCCACTGCCTATGCTACTCAGTTCTCATGCCCTAAAGAATTTTCATGGGAATAAGGATTAGAGAGAGATTGTAAATACTTCTTCTTCTTCTTCTACCCTTTTCTCCATGCACTGATGAGATCGCGCGTGCGAATTGCGTCACACATGTGGAGTTGGCCCCGATATTCACCCGATGCCCTTCCTTTTCTTTTTCTTGCAAATTGCTTTAGGTCCCACCAACGAACACAGCTCTTATGGCGACGACGCGATATGGGATATGAAAGGGCTAGGTGTGAGAAGGAAGCGGCCGTGGCCTTAATTATGGTCCAGCCCCAGCATTTGCCTCGTGTGAAAAATGGGAACACACGGAAAACCATCCTCAGGGCTGTCGACAGTGGGGTTCGAACCCACTATTTCCAGAATGTAAGCTCACAGCTGCGTGCCACCAACCGTACGGCCAACTCGCTCGGTGATGATGCCCTTCCTGACGCTACCTCTATCTGGAGGAATTTATTGATCGTTGTATAATTTTATGCTGATTAGTAGTGTAGTGTGATGGGTGTATGCGAAGGGGAGTGTGTTGGGACGGGCTTTATCAAAACCTTGTCTACCAGAAAAATTAATTAGATGAAATTCACATCTTCGATCCTCTGAACCGAAGGCATGGATGGTGTCTACTCAGCCGAGGATCAGGGCAAAGAGACATTTTACGTAGAAGTACAAAATCACCCGACGAACTGCTCAAAATGATACGTATATAAACAGGTAATTATGCTCTCTCTTTATTTTGTCGTCATAATCTCTTCTGTCTCTCTTGGTAATTTAGTTAATAATTGAACTATGCTAAAAGTTTAATTATAGATGTACTTTGTACGATGGGAATGAGGACAAATAATATGGACGGAATGTGTCGTACACATTTATTACCTTGTGATCTATGACAAAGCAAATGATACAATGTACTCATTTGAAATCATGACATGAAGAATAGCTTGAGATAATGACGATGATGATAATCATCATCTTTCTTCCTGTGTAATTTCAATGTTTGAAACACGTAAAGAAACACGGTACACAAAAGCACTAATATTATTAATAATCTTATGGCTTTCGGTGGTCAGTCTCTTTCATTGAACTGCTTTAAAATCATTAGAGACAAAGTGTGGCGAATGTACAGCATAACTCACTCACACCGACAAAGAACCAGATTAATTTTTCCGATTTTTTAAATTTTTGTGTTTACCTACTAATTTCAGCGCTTTCCACACTTTGATTATCTTGTTTACATTCGGAATGTCGTTAATAAACGTCGCTTCACGCAGATACGTCAGTTTGTCTTGTGTATAGTATTAGTCACGTTGTTACTGTGGATGTGGACATTATTATGTTGTAAAAGAATTTTTAGTAGTGAATTTACAAATCTGCCTTTGTTAATGAGACCCATTAAATCTTGCTAGGTAACAGTACGCAATGTGACTTCCACCAGTTTGGTTTTGACTGGTCCACATAAGAAACTAATACTTGGAAATTATAGGAAACGTCATTGTCACTCACGGTTCAAAGCAGTTAAGTCACTCATTTTTGAAATTGGCAGAGGAATTATCAGATAACTTTTTTAAATCTGCAAGCAGAACTCCAGAATCATAAATATCACAGACAAAGAGTCAAAATTCATCTTTCACTTTCTCACCTGTTGTCTCCATCAGTTCTATCGATTGGTAGTGTTTTCTTGTGTCTAACTGTTAGATCAAATTCATCTCTCAATATCAGTACCTGAGAGCCGAACATTTTATGAAACTTAGAGCAAGATATAAGCAAGTCCACTGTCATTTTATTCTTATGGCAATAACATAACCATTAACCATTTTAAGTGTAAACTATATTTGTTAATGTGTTCAGTGATCAAAATTAAAAATATGTCAAGAAAATTGATGATGTATTGCCTACGTCACAATGTAGAAAAAAAATGCACTTCAACTTACGTTTTTCCTCTATCCTGTAAAATAACTGAAAAGTGACTTACGTTGGTTAAGCTCCCAGGCACAGATCTGTCCATGTATTTAGTTTCTCTCATCTTGAATAATAATAATAATAATAATAATAATAATAATAATAATAATAATAATAATAATAATAATAATAATAATAATAATAATAATAATAATAATAATAATAATAATAATAATAATAATAATTAAAATAATAATGATAATAATAATAATAATAATAATAATAATAATAATAATAATAATGTTTTGGCCACGTAGCTGTCAGCTTGTATTCGGAAGATAGTGGGTTCGAAACCCGCAGTCGGCACAACTGTACATTCTATACCTGAGAGCTACCTAAGTCATATTTTCGTCATTTTAAAGGAGAGAGGAAGATCGTCAGCTGTAGAGCATTTTTGCTGCATTCTGACCGCATTCGATTCGACCGGAAGGACGTGGGTTCGAATCCCCGTCAGGAAGTCGTAAAATTTGAGAAACGAGATTTCCACTTCCGGAGGTGCACATGGCCCTGAGGTTCACTCAGCCTACACCAAAAATGAGTACCAGGTTAATTCCTGGGGGCAAAGGCGGCCGGGCGTAGAGTTAACCACTCTACCCCATCACGTGCCGAGGTTAACAATGGTGGAAGCCTTTATCTTCCACTCCTCCAAGGGCCTTCATGGCCTGTACGGAGGTGACTTTGCTTTTGCTTTTGCTTTGCTGACCGCATTCCTCTCGATCTACGCTTTCTTCCGTTTCAATCCCCTGCTCTGTGATAATGCTTACATACAATGTTTACAAGTATTCTTTCCATCTGTTTGCTATTTTTCCTGCTCACACACCAACGTCCCATCCTCTGTCAACAAACAATATCATTGTTCTATTGTATCACCTTAGGTGATCATCTGTGATCATCATCCTTGGTGAAAACTAAAGTACAACCCGTTCCCGAAATATCTAGGAGTCACACTGGACAGAACTCTGAGCTACAAATAACATCTCACCAAGCTCTCTCACAAAATCGCTACAATGAATAACATTCTGCACAAGCTTTGTGGCAGTTCCTGGGGAGCCTCGGCTGACTGCTTACGATTAACGAGTGTCAGTCTTGTCTACTCTGCAGCGGAATACTGTGCCCCGGTATGGCTGGAAAGTGCACATGTGCATAAAGTGGTTACTAAGCTCAATGATACTATGCGCTCTACATAACTGGTACTGTAAAGTCAACGGTTCAGTGCCATTTCGTCGAAGTGCCATTTCGTCCATCAACAAATTTCCTTGAAAAACGTGCCATTTCGTCCAGCTCGGTTTTACAAATTATTACACAAGTTAATGAGTGCCATCTCGTCCAGACGAAATGTTGACAAGGGTTGAGGCAGTGCAGGTAGTCGGAGGTCAAAGATCCCTGTGCTTACGTGCACAACCACAGGTTGTGGGATATCCACAACTGGCTGTGAAATTTCATTCCTCCCCTCCCCACCTTTGTTTATGAACAGAGACTTCATTCGTTCGAATGATCTCTATGAATTAACATCTTTATTAATTATGGAGTACCGAGCTCGATAGCTGCAGTCGCTTAAGTGCGGCCAGTATCCAGTATTCGGGAGATAGTAGGTTCGAACCCCACTGTCGGCAGCCCTGAAAATGGTTTTCCGTGGTTCCCCATTTTCACACCAGGCAAATGCTGGGGATGTACCTTAATTAAGGCCACGGCCGCTTCCTGCCCACTCCTAGGCCTTTGCTGTCCCATAGTCGCCATAAGACATATCTGTGTCGGTGCGACGTAAAGCAAATAGCAACAAAAAAAAAAAAAAAAAGAGGGGCCACTTTTTGCATAGGCAGATTTGGTTTGTGTTTCTAACCAAACCTTTGTAGTAATGTGAAAATTGGCTGAACGTGACTTCATAACAGTCTCCAGGAACGCAGTTAATAGTGAGTATATTGTCTTATATTTAATTCCGTTAGAAATTTATTGTCCCATGAACTACCTTTTTATTTTAAGTCCGATTTTGATGACTGAGGTGTCATATTAAAGGAAACTTTCCATAGATGTTTTGCAAGGACATGATTTCGCTAAATTCCCTTAGGACTCCCTCCCAAAAGCCCTTCAAAGTCCCCATGTCATTTTTATGAATAAACAAATATTCCTGCTTGATATATGATAAGATATTTATTTAAACAGATGTTTTAGTAATGCAACTTTCGATATAATTAATTATCACCTGATTTGTGAAAATATTTGTCTTTATTCTCACTATGTTGTTTACATTATAAGCAGTTCATTGTAAAATGTAGTTGACTGGTGGCAAATGAGCGGAGCAACAACGTCCATTATTACAAACATTAAAAAAATTACTTATTTCTAACAAGGAACGCAATGAAATGGAACAGTTATTGTAGATCTGTGAAACTGGCAATCACAGGTGTTTGGACGAAACAGCACTAGTGGGCCTGTAGAGAGTTAACCACCTGCCTCTGTTCGTGGAATTTGGACGAAATGGCACTTGGACGAAATGGCACCTGGACGAAATGGCACGACACGAAGTCAACACCTCGCCACTGAGGAGAAAGGAGGCTCTGCTGAGAGAAGCAAAGAAGATCTGATCATCTCCCTCATTACCAGTTCACCAGAAATTTTGTTACCCATCACCACGACGACTTCGATCTAGGAGACCAGCAAGTATACTGACCGGCCGACTCTTGAGCTGGCGGGATGAGTGGTCAAACTCAACATCTGCAAGAAATGCTCATGGCCTAAATCCAACCCAGAAAATGAAAGGATTCGACTGCCCAAGAAAACTATGGTGTCGCCTCAACAAACTGAGAACTTCTCATGGATGCTGCAATTTTTACGCCATAAGTGGGGTTGGATGGATTCTCCTATGCGTGAATGCAGTGAAGAGGAGCAGACCATAAACAAGATCATCCTGCACTGCTCTCTTCATGCCTACTCCGGAAGCCCCAGCACCTGTTTCATCTTTCAGGAAGTGCAGTAGAGTGGCTGAAACACTTGGACCTGGACTTTTGAATTTGTATTTATAATCGCCATACGATTAAATAAATAAAAACAACAAATCACTGTTCCTCTAGGAATCTTGGCAACTTCAGGTTCTTTGGTACAAAACTTTTAAGTTCCAAGAGTGCGTGGATCTGTCCCATTAAGTCATGGATATTTTCACTGTCATACCCTCTTTTATACACCGCCATATTTCAAATTAATAAATGGGATGTCGGGGTCATTTTTCACAATGTGCAAATATATCGCCTTTTCTCCGAATGATAGCGCAATGACTCGCGGTTCTTTCTAACAGTGTGAATACACTGTCATGCATTTCAGATAAAGAAAAAAAAGACACGATAAACTGTACAATTACAATCGAAGCGTTCTATCATTAGACACGGAGTAACTATCGTGACTATTCTAAGAGTATCTTCCTTCGATTCCTTCTGGCACGCACTAATATGGAAACACAACATAAAACATTCCAATTTTCCACCGCTGTTTGGCTCACTGCTGCGGATATTATAAGAACAAAGTAAATTGGGAGGCTCCAATAAAATACCTCGTTGTGAGCATGTTGACGAAAAATGTCTCCAGCCCTAAAGGGAACGAATAATAAAGTACGTACACTCTGTCTGACCTAGTTTGTGAAGTACAAGTGTGTTCATTCATTGACTTGCTTTCTTAGCCACTACTCGCTTTCGCCCTTTCCTAAGGCAATCATTTACGCGTGTTTAGCCTCAAAAGAATTAATAAACTTAGAATACTATCACGAGGTGAACCAACAAAAACATATATTCTAAATAAAAATGTCATTTGGAAACCGCATAAAAGTTAGGAAGGTACTTTCTGTCACCGCACGCTTTGAAACTCACGTTTGATTCTATTTTAAGGAATAAACACGGCAGGGCTTAGACAACTGTTACAGTGGCCTGCTCTACGTCCTGAGCCAGGAAACTGACATATAACTGTCAGACAAAAATACGTTATTACCTAAAGCTACTTTAATGTTGACCTGTCTGCAGTCCGTAAAATCAAAAGCTAGTAACTGTGGAAGGAATGTCGGTCTACTAAAAACGTAAGCTGTCTCCCAGGTTGTTTGTGTCAGTAGTATTTAGTTCTTCCGGGTCGAACCGTGTTGTTGTTTTCTACATCTTCCGTACTGTTTGTCAATGTTTCGAACACACTGCGGTGTTCTTTGTCAAGGCGACTGAAATACTCCTAATGATGCTTTCACGGCTCGTACTTGAAAACATGGTATGGACTTCTGGGCTTATGGCGTATCAAGAAAACTTTGGTCCACGTCTTCAGAAGCAAATCTCGACTGCCCACGAGAAGTCTTCTACAATAATGACGGTTTGAATTTAAGAAAAATTTACCGTTGAAGTTCTCTGCGAAAAGTAAAGAGTTTCACCTTTTTTTCTTGATACGCCATAAGCCCAAAAGCCCATATAATATCTGCCTGTCCGGCTCCATGGCTAAATGGTTAGCGTGCTGGCCTTTGGTCAAGAGGGTCTCGGGTTCGATTCCCGGCAGGGTCGGGAATTTTAACCTTAATTGGTTAATTTCGCTGGCACTGGGGCTGGGTGTATGTGTCGTCTTCATCATCATTTCATCCCCATCATGGCGCGCAGGTCGCCTACGGGAGTCAAATCAAAAGACCTGCAACTAGCGAACCGAACTTGTCCTCGGACACTCCCGGCACTAAAAGCCATACGCAATTTCATTTTATTTCAAATCTGCCTAAAATACCCCTACTCGAGCCGAGGTAATCAGTATCCAAGGCAGCTAAATCAACAACCAAAGTGGTTACTGACCTTCCTCTCTCTATGACTGCCCATGGGGGCCTCCTGAAGCGGCAGATTACATTTTCCCAAAACAGCCTAGCTTTACCACAAAACTTCCTATTTTCATTACCGCAAAATGTTAGAAATCACTACCACAAATATAAAATGTACAAGAGCTTAGCTTTTTTTTTTGCTAGTTGCTTTACGTCGCACCGACACAGATAGGTCTTATGGCGACGATGGGACAGGAAAGGGCTAGGAGTGGGAAGGAAGCGGCCGTGGCTTTACTTAAGGCACAGCCCCAGCATTTGCCTGGTGTGAAAATGGAAAACCACGGAAACCAATTTTCAGGGCTGCCGACAGTGGGATTCGAACCTACTATCTCCCGAATACTGGATACTGGCCGCACTTAAGCGACTGTAGCTATCGAGCTCGGTGAGAGAGAGCTTACCTTTAAAACTGGCAGTGCAGCACATTGCTTGCCCCTGTGAAACACTTGTCGTAGAGTCGGAATTGATGTGCAATTCTTTTTACGTGCTCCAGTAACTGTAATTCATCACGCTGATATTAATTTTTTGTCCCACGATTCAGTAGCAACGGGATGATTTTCATGGTCACGTTTTTTTTTTCATTTTTTTTTTCATAGTGCACTGTGTTAAAGCGCAGATAAGTTTCACTTCCCAATTGCCGGGCTGAGTGCCTCAGACGGTAGAGTGCTGGCCTTCTGACCCCAACTTGGCAGGTTCGATTCTGGCTCAGTCCGGTGGTATTTGAAGGTGCTCAAATACGTCATCCTCGTGTTTGTAGATTTACGGGCAAGTAAAAGAACTCCTGCGGGACTAAATTCCGGCACCTCGGCGTCTCCGATAACAGTAAAAGAGTAGTTGGTGGGACGTAAAGCAAATAACATTAATTATTAATTAACTTTCCAATTGCTTTTAAACTTCCGTAAACTCGTGGATAGAAGGATGGAGTTTGTAAAATTGTTATTTTAAATGTTTAAGAAACGACTCCACACCATTTATAGTTATGATTTCATGTGTTGGTATACTGGACCATAAATTAGGGGGAAATTTAGCATCTTCAATTACATAGTTTCCAAATGCATAGTCAAGAAAGAAAAATTAACTGATGGTGTTTCACAGGGGCAAGCACTATGCTGCATTGCCAGTTTTAAAGGTAAGCCCTTGCGCACTTTATATTTGCGGTAGTGATTTCTCATATTTTGTGGTAAAGATATGTCCAATTTTGCGGCAATAAAAATAGGAAGTTTTGCGGTAAAGCTGCGCTGTTTTTCAGAAATACAATCCTCCGGTGTGTGTGTGTATGCGGAGGGGGGGGGGGGTTGGTTTCCTGTATACTGCGTCGCTCAGAGTCCAAGTGGTGTATCGTTTTATTAGGACATCCAGGAACGGTAGCTTCTCCTCTAGTTCGACTTCCATCGTGAACTTGAAAGTGGAAACCTGGTAGAGTTCACCTTCAGAATGAACACAATATTACATCAAACTTTGACGCCACCTTACTCCTATAGCATTAATCTCAACGCATTGAAACTTCGCACATGCATTTAGTAATATCTTCTCAACCCAAGGAAAGAGTATGATTATGATTGTAATGTACAGTTTACACATTTTTTTCCCTGTCATTTACCCTAACTTAAATTTTCTTACATTCTGGTACACTTTTCTAATAAACTACTGAACTTATGGTCATGGAACATTTTATGGGTATGCAAGGGGCCACTATATCTTGAATAGGTGAAATATAACTGGAAATTTGATACAAATAGGTAATAATAATAATAATAATAATAATAATAATAATAATAATAATAATAATAATAATAATAATAATAATAATCGTATGGCCTCAGCTACCGTGTGCAGACATTTCAATTTGACGCCATCTGGCTGTCTGCTCGTCAATTTCGACGTTCCGTTTTACTCTAGGCCCACTGATGGCAGGCCGAGTAAACCGAAACTCTCTTGAGCGTCTATGGCTGAGATTTAATTAATTTTGTCGAGTAAACACCAAATGTGTCACCAGAGATCTTTTACATGCCGACATCGTACGACATGGAGTGTCGAATGGACTTTTTTTCCGCCCTTCAAAAATCCGACTACCTCTGCCGGGTTTGAACAAATAGGTAATCGAATATTATAAACGTACGCAGCCAAGGTGTCTCGCTACAAAATGATAGGTATAGGCCACCATAACTCAACTGATGAAATGAAATAGCGTATGGCTTTTACTGCCGGGATGTGTCCGACGACTTCGGCTCGCCAGGTGCAGGTCTTTTGGTTTGACTCCCGTAGGCGACCTGCGCATCGTGATGAGGATGAAATGATGATGAAGACGACACATACATCCAGTCCCCGTGCCAGAGGAATTAACCAATTATGGTTAAAATTCCCGACCCTGTCGGGAATCGAACCCGGAACCCCTGTAACCAAAGGCCAGCACGCTAACCATCATGGAGCCGAACAACTCAACTGATAAGTGCATCCGATGAGCAATTGGAAAGTTGTGGGCTCGGAACCCACTGGTGTCCGGTTGGCCATTGATGTTGTGTACTTAACAGCTTTTCGGAGTGTACTATATGTGCTGAACACGACCTAATACGCTGACAGTAGGCTACTGTAGATTTCGAGTACAATATGATCGTGTATATTCAATATTCACAGAATTTCATAATATTAAATCCAGTTTATCATCTTTTTTTCCTTTTTATCGACGCCATAAGACCTATCTGTGTCGGTGCGACATAAAGCAACTAGCAAAAAAAAAAAAAGAAGAAGAAAAGAAAAAAATCCATTTTCTACCGCTTTTCCCACATCTAGGACTGCGGGTGCGAATTGTGTTGCAAACGTGTGTTTAGGTCTGTTTTACGGCCGGATGCTCTTCCTGACGCCAACTCTATATTCTGGAGGAACGTAATCGTTATTGCGTGTTTCTGGAGTGGTTGGTAGTGTAGTGTATTGTCTGAATACGAAGAAGAAAGTGTTGGGACACATCCCAGGTCCCGAGCGAGAAAAAATAATCAGATGTGATTAAAATCCCCGACCCGGCCGGAATCGAACATGGGGACCCTCTGAACCACTTTACCAGCTAATATCGTACAAATATAAAATAAAATTCGAATTTTTTCTGTAATGTTGGTATTTTTCCTGATAATTATTTAATTTATTTTCCGGGTTGAACCGTGTTGTACTTGTACGCATATCACGTACAGTTTGCCGACGTTTCGAATACATTGCAGTATTCATTGTCAAGGCGACTGAAATACCCCTACTCGATCCGAGGTAATCAGTCTCCCAGTCCTCTGCCTGGGAGACTGATTACCTCGGATCGAGTAGGGGTATTTCAGTCGCCTTGACAATGAATACTGCAATGTATTCGAAACGTCGGCAAACTGTACGTGATATGCGTACAAGTACAACACGGTTCAACCCGGAAAATAAATTAAATAATTCTTCACACCGTGGAAGCTTCACTTCTAAGATATTTTTCCTGATACTTTGTTTCTACCTCGCATTAGGTATAGTCTACAAATATCGTAAGTAGGTTCAGTTCAGTTTTATATACCTATCTATCTATCTATCTATCTATCTATCTATCTATCTATACGTTTAAACATCACAGCAATAGATCAGATATTGCCTGACCGAGCTCGATAGCTGCAGTCGCTTAAGTGCGGCCAGTATCCAGTATTCGGGAGATAGTAGGTTAGAACTCCACTGTCGGCAGCCCTGAAAATGGTTTTCCGTGGTTTCCCATTTTCACACCAGGCAAATACTGGGGCTGTACCTTAATTAAGGCCACGGCCGCTTCCTTCCCACTTCTAGCCCTTCCCTGTCCCATCGTCGCCATAAGACCTATCTGTGTCGGTGCGACGTTAAGCACCTAACAAAAAAAAAAAAAAAAAAAAGATATTGCCTGCTAGGGCATGTGTGTGCAGCGTTTCGCCCACAGTGAGACACTGCCCTCAGCTGTTGGACTGGCACACCTTTCCAAGACGGTATCCGTCTAATTGTTTATTACGATATCACAGAGAATGTCTTGAAATAATTTCTCGAAACTCGGTATTAAAGTTGTTGGATAAACGAGTCGTTCAGTAGTATTGGATTAGTACACGGTAGAGTGGCAATATTAATGCGCCCAGAAGAGGAAATGCAAGTTATTTCCATTAATATACCCATGTCGAAACTTCTATATAAAAAAGTTTATAAAACCTACTGTAATTTCTAATCTTTCATGTCTCGAGGAATAACGATGATATTCGCAATCATTACATTTCTCCACGAAACTCCCAATATTTCCAGAAATATCAATTCTTTCTGAAAGTGTAATTTTCAAAGAGTACAGAAATATTCATTTCTCGTCTTTTAAATCGAATACGCTACTTTTTTTTACCGCGTGAGTTATAAATATTATTTCTTTACTTCATTTATGTATTTATTTAGTTAGTCGGTCCGCCTCTGCAATGTAGTGGTTGGTGTGATTAGCTGCCACCCCCGGAGACCCGGATTGATTGCCGGCTCTGCTACGAAATTTGAAAAGGACTAGAACGGGGAACACACAGCCTCGGGAGGTCAACTGAGTGGAGAGGAGCTCGATTCCCTCCTCCGCCATCATCGAAGAGGTTTTCCGTGGTTTTACACTTCTCCTCCAAGAAAACGCCGTGATGGTACCTAACTTAAGGCCACAGCCGCTTTCTTTCCTCTTCCCTGTCCATCCCTTAAAATCTTCCATCCCCCATATTAATATAAATAATATTATTCATTTAGTTAATGATTTACTTGCCGTGTTTTTCGGCGTAGTTGTCTTGCATTACGCTACAGCAAAGGTGGGCTCAATGAGCAGCGCTCCAGCTGAAAGCAGGTAAAGGAGCACAGTATGCGCTCTGACGCAAGGTACAGCCTAGCAGCTGCTTGCACGTCTCTCAGTTACAACTAATGAAGGGGCGCGTACCTCATAAAATTCGTAACAGTTTTGTTGTGCCTAATGTCTCGTTCTATTCGTGCATTACATTATGGTGAGGAAACAAAAAAAAGTTCGTTTGTATACAAACGCCTTGTGCTAAGTAAATACGTTAAGTTACACACAGGTTCGAGCCCCACTGTCGGCAGCCCTGAAGATGGTTTTCTGTGGTTTCCCATTTTCACACCAGGCAAATGCCAGGGTTGGACCTTAATTAAGGCCACGGCCGCTTCCTTCCAATTCCTAGGCCTTTCCTATCCCATCGTCGCTATAAGACCTATCTGTGTCGGTGCGACGTAAAGCAAATAGCAAAGAAAAAAAACATGCTGTACATATATTTCGTTCCAGTAGGTTATGTGCAGCAAACGAAATTAATTATTTTGATGTATGATAACTAAATACACCTTTGACTACTACTTTTTTTTATAGGGGCTTTACGTCGCACCGACACAGATAGGTCTTATGGCGACGATGGGATAGGAAAGGCCTAGGAGTTGGAAGGAGGCGGCCGTGGCCTTCATTAAGGTACAGCCCCAGCATTTGCCTGGTGTGAAAATTTGAAAGCACGGAAAACCATCTCCGGGGCTGCCGATAGTGGGATTCGAACCTACTATCTCCCGGATGCAAGCTCACAGCCGCGCGCCTCTACGCGCACGGCCAACTCGCCCGGTTTGACTACTACTTACACTGATAGGAATATTGGAAGGTTCTTAAACACTACTAAAGGTTGGGCGCAACGCGAGCCGAGCTGCTATTGGTTAACGAAATGACGTCATAGTAAGAGCAAAACAGCCGAGCCCAGAGCGAGCAAATCAGTAGGAATCTCATAACATCAGCAAACATTAGTTTCTCAGAACTAATTGCAGACCAGACATAAAGATTACTGCTGTTGTAAGATTGAAAAAGAGTACAGCATAGTAACTTTTCATTATTTCCATTACGAATAAGGCGTAAATGTAACGTGACGGCACACTGACCAACGCTTGAAATTTATTAACATTTCCAAGTTCCTCCATTTAGTTTGAGGAAGGTTACGCGCTTTCAAATCTGTAAACATAAATATTTAGAGATATGAAATCTTTGTCATATTAAATCTTTACAGCAGAAGTTCCGTGATGGAACTACCGAATGTTAACATACGATATACTGACTCACTTCCGCAGGTATCGAGTTTAAAGCTTAACACATATTATAACAGCAGCAGAAGTAAGTTCATATTAGAAACCGTGCATAGATAGTCCTGGAAAACCTACAACCTGTTTTCCAGTCTTTGACCGGGTCAGAGATATAATGAATGAACCATATATAGGCTATTATTACAATGGGGTCGCCACTCCCAAATTGATTTATTAATGACTGATAAATGCTATGAAATGATAATGGAGAGTGTTGCTGGAATGAACGATGACAGGGAAAACCGGAGTACCCGGAGAAAAACCAGTCCCGCCTCCGCTTTCACCAGCACAAATCTCACATGGAGTGACCGGGATTTGAACCACGGTATCCAGTGGTGAGAAGCCGACGCGCTGCCGTCTGAGCCACAGAGGCTCCGCATAGACAGTCTACTTTTTTAAAAATTAAACAATAAGAACAGGAAAAACACTTCATTAGAACACTGTTCTACCAGTGAGATTAGATGTCATGGAGTGATTGCTTTTGAAGATGAAATCCACTGTCGTGTCTTCCGCCGATGAGCTGCTATGGATTTTTCAGTTCTTGTCCGAATGTTCATTTGTCGTATGCGTATAAATACATATTTAATATTTCTGGTGGTACAGCGGGGACTTTACTGCTAATTATTTGACACACTTTGCGTATAATGTTAGGTATGCGTCACAGTTCAGCACGTCCGTGAGTGTCCCTGAAATTTAACTCAAATTCCTTTATTTGGTTTACCATTCTAACGATGGAACGAGTAGACCTCCCCGAGATAACATTTCTATCCATCCCACAGGGGCTATACCAGAAGAAATGAAAGCATTTCCCCAGTGGGACTTTGCATTGACCTGTCATTTTTTCTTTCACGGTCGGCGATGTAGCCGGCGAGGTACCGAAATCCCTCTGCTGAACAATCAGGTGTCGCTGTAGATTGCAGTGATTTTCTTCTTTTCTTTTTTTTTTTGCTTTACGTAGCACCGATACAGATAGGTCTTATGGCTACGATAGGACAGGAAAGGCCTAGGAATGGGAAGGAAGCGTCCGTGGCCTTAATTAAGGTACAGCCCCAGCATTTGCCTGATGTGAAAATGGGAAACCACGGAAAACCATCTTCAGGGCTGCCGACAGTGGGGTTCGAACCCACTATCTCCCGAATACTGGATACTGGCCGCACTTAAGCGACTGCAGCTATCGAGTTCGGTCGGTGAATCATTAACGGCACAGTTTTCTATCGCAATGATACTGTACAATGAACACATAAATTTCACTCCAGCTACTGTTACACTGTTCACGAAACTAACGAAAAGAAAATAAGTTCACCTCACTGCACGAAACACAGCAACTTAACAGAGATCTCACAGAAACGAACTACGACACACACACTACGCAAAATACAGTAGGCCATTATATAAACCAACAGCAATATACGGAAAGAAATTACGGTACGTATAGTTATTACGTAGAAATCCTTTCTTTATAAGACAGACACATATAAACAACGAAGTGAGATACACGTGTGGTTGTATGCTACACAGTCACGGTGCTCCTGTGATGACGTCACGAGCAGGACGAGCGAAAACTAACATCTACTGCGCAACCAATCTGGGCCACCCGTGGGAATATTGTATGACAAAATAATAGCTTGTGTAGGAATACAGCATAAACAATGAATGAAAAGGGAATTGTTCGATTGTATTGCGTATTGTCATGTCCAATGCTGTGGCTTTGCTTGCACCTTGACCCCGCATATCGCCATCTAGTCTTTACAGCACAAACTATTACAAGTCAGCTGCTTTCGGCTCTTCCCGCATTCATGCCGCTAGTTCAAGGAGCGTTACTATCTCATCGTCTACCTACAGTATGCGCTAAACCAATAATGGAGATATTCACGGATTAAATTGTTATTGATAAGTTCAGCAGGGAACGTCGCTGATATGAAAAATTGTTCAGCTGTTATCGTTATGAACTAACTCACAGTTTTTCGGCGATTGATTTCATAAGCAGCAAAGGTGAGTCATTATATCCCATACACTCTGTCACGCTATGAATAAGGCTTCGGTGACAACTAGGGATGGCAAAAAAAATTGTTTAAATACCGATATATCGATATTGCGATATATTGAAAACTTATTTTCGATGATCGATATTTATTGCACATATATCGGTATATTCAAAGGATATCGATATATCGTTAATGATAACCTAAGAGTCCAAGACCAACAACAATATCACCAGACCTCAATGCATATTTATCAATATTGGTATTCTGCCTGTGCACGCGACTGGTTGGTTGAGTTTATCTTGCTACTGGAATTTGCGGTTTACTTATCCATGGAATATATCCATCAACGGCTGCTAACTTCAGATGAGCACCAGCCTGCACGGTGCTAGGGTTATACTTCCGAAATACAAATTTTCATTGACCCTTAGCCACAAGATATACTTATGTCAATAGGCGCCAGCAGTCGAGGCATAGACCGTGAATAATTAGCTTTTTGAAAGAACTAAGTACACCTGTGAAAGAGAGTGAAAAAATAGTGTCAGTAATGCTTGATGAAGTCCGTATAAACCTCGTAAATTAGTAGGAATGGCCGAAAATAGTTAAGAATATGATGCAGAATCTACCGTGCAAGTATTTATGGCTTTATCATTGCATTCTGGGAATAAAGATATCATTGATCTTTTTTTTTTTCTGGTGAATAACAATAACTCAGACACTTAAAGTGTTAAAATTCATGGTTGAATTAGGTTTTGATGTTTTGTACTTTACTGCTGATGCAATTTTACACAAAATATTTTGGTCATTATATTTGATTCCCTTAATTATCTTGTTTTTCTTGGAACTGTCGTGGTCCCCGTTTTATAGAACTTCAATATAATTTCAAATCCGTGTATTATAAAAAAAATTGATATCGAGATATCGATATTTTGTTTTGATAGTAGGATAATGTCGGCATGTCGACATCGAAGGAAATATCGATATTTTAGTACGGTATATCGGAACGTCGTCCGCCTCTGTGGTGTAGTGGTTAGCGTGATTAGTTGCCACCCCCGGAGGTCCGGGTTCGATTCCCGGCTCTGCCACGAAATTTGAAAAGTGGTACGAGGGCTGGAACGGGGTCCACTCAGCGTCGGGAGGTCAACTGAGTAGAGGTGGGTTCTATTCCCACCTCAGCCATCCTCTAAGTGGTTTTCCGTGGTTTCCCACTTCTCCTCCAGGCGACTGCCGGGATGGTACCTAACTTAAGGCCACGGCCGCTTCCTTCCCTCTTCCTTGCCTCTCCCATCCGATCTTCCCATCCCTCCACAAGGCCCCTGTTCAGCATAGCAGGTGAGGCCGCCTGGGCGAGGTACTGGTCATTCTCCCCAGTTGTATCCCACGACCAAGAGTCTGAAGCTCCAGGACACTGCCCATGAGGCGGTAGAGGTGGGATCCCTCGCTGAATCCGAAGGAAAAACCGAACCTGGAGGGTAAACAGATGATGATGATGATGATGATGATATCGGAACGTCCCTAGATGTTATCGTTACCTACGAGATAAGTAAAGGCCTCTGCATGCACGGTCCCTTCAAGTACTAAATTGACAGAGAAGCAGCAGTTCAAATAGCGCCGCTGGATGTCAGGTTTTCCCTCCATTCCTCAACACGATTCCAATTGGCATTATTAGAATAACTTGCACATAAAAGCACATTACAAATATAAAACATTGCGTTGTGAGTAGGAAAGTGATATTTCTATGACGTTTAATGAAGAAAAATTAATGTATCACCCAGTAATTCAAGATGAGGTCATACGAATCAGGTAGTATCATTGCAACCGGAAAGTTCACGTCCTAATAAAAATGAAAATACTCCATAGTGTGTTTTAAGGCACTGCTATATTCACATAGCATACGTCGATGAATGCAGAGTGGGTCTGGGTCCGCAAGTGGCCACGGCTGGTCCGTGGTCCCACAGCTCTCCACTCCGACCGGCCAACCGAACAGAGGAGTGGTGGCCCGGCTCTACCGTGGCTCTTCGTCTCTGTATTCGGGAGACGGCTGGTCCGTGGTCCCACAGCTCTGCACTCCGACCGGCCAACCGAACAGAGGAGGGGTGGCCACGGCTCTACCGTGGCTCTCCACCTCTGTATTCGGAAGACGGGACAGGGCTGGACCTCACGGCTGGTCCACACTGTCGACTGTCCTGAGAATGGTTTTCCGTGGTTTTCCATTCTCCTGCACTAAGGCGAATGCCGGAACAGTTCCTAGTATAGGCCACGGCCACCAACCCCATCACCTTCTCCGAGCATCTCCTTCAACGTAACAAATCTCGCGGCCTGAGAGACAGCGTTACCGTCTAGGAGGCCCCGCCTCCTCCTTCAGGGGAGGAATGAGAACATTTTAGTAGTAGTACATAGCCTAGTCTTGCCATAAAAATATGATGGATACCCTAAGAAAAGTGTTGGCATTGATTGCGGCTAGTTTTAGTAGAAATGCTAAAGCATGCGCTTTCAAAATGTTCACTACATACTACAGACTTTGAGGAAGGTTGCCACATGCTATTCCTCTCGTCACCCCGACATGATATAATTTTGACCCATTTTTGTCGTAGTTCTACATTTGCTCGTGGAAAGAAATGCCACTACCTTTCTGAAGTTCACTTTTGCAGAACGGTACACAGCAATAAACCATTATTTATCACGCGCATTAAACATCCTGTGAATATAATGTTTACAAAAAAAAAGAAAAAACTCTCTCACCTCTTGCATATTTATCAATATGCACAAAACATTTTCTTAATGTAAATCTTCAGCTTGTTTAGTCATATGACCGGGTCAGGAATGGAACGAATAAGGCCTCATCTAGCGGCAAGGATGGGAACTGTGTCGGCTGCCGAAGCCTGCCGCACTTTTTGGGGCAATGATGAATGGTTGACAGATGAAATGAAATGATAGTGGAGAGTGTTGCTGGAATGAAAGATGACAGGGAAAACCGGAGTACCTGGAGAATAACCTGTCCTGCCTCCGCTTTGTCCAGCACAAATATCACATGGAGTGACCGGGATTTGAACCACGAAACCCAGCGGTGAGAGGTAGGCGCGCTGCCACCTGAGTCATGGAGGCTTCTATTTTCTTAATGTTACGTTTAAATATAAACCATATACTCACCCCAAGCTGAATACACAAATCAACGCCTCTTATAATTAATTTTAAGGCTTATCTCACCTAAAAACTCACTGACACCTTTTAGCTTCACAGTTTCCTTATACGTCTGTGTTGTTAAACAATGGAGGGCTAACACGAAGTCTAGCGGCGACTCTGGAACTAGAACGTATTTCGCGCTGTGTAAACTGCCTTATTACTAATCACGTAGGCAACGGTGTTACATATTCCACCGTTTGTATTCGAATTATAGTCCAGCCTATCAGAGGCTCAGAACAAGGTATTGATTAAATTGGATATTTCCAGGTTGCAATTCCACTTTCACTAGCACCATCTCTTAGAGAATTACCGGCGTTCTCTAGTGCGGATGTATTTACGAAAATAATAATTCAAAGAAAAACGATACATTTACGGAAAAACCGATATATTATTGGGTAAATAGAATCAAAATTTCGGTATCGATATACCGATAAATCGAAAGGAACATATCGGTATTTCGTAAAAACCGATATATCATTGCCATCCCTAGTGACAACTTTTTTCCCTTCTCCACTCTATTTTTTCGGCTGGGTGGCGCTCTTCTCTGCTCAGTCGGCCCAAGAACAATCAAACGGGCAGACGCCTAGTTGGCTGTCGCCTATCCCGCACCATGTACACCTGTCTCATCAAAGGCGTGGACACATCCTTCACGGACTGGTTCATTTGTAATGAAGTTGATGGACACGGCCACTCGATCTGGGAAGTTGCACGGCTACAGGACAGATCTTCTGGACAGCCTTCGCCGGACGTCCTCGCCTTCTTCCGGGAACAGGCCCAAGTGGAGAACTTCATCACCGCTGGCGCCATCATGTCCGGTCGCCGGCACGTGGTGGTTCCGACTCCCGAGTATATCATCCGTGACCTGCGCTCCATTCTGGACCCCCTCTCACTGTTCAACCACGTTCCTCTCGACCGACGACATCCCCACCACCCCCAACCTCCATTACGTTTACCAGCAACACTCCCACCTTCACCACTTCTGCCTCCACTCCCATGACTGCATCGCCCGTCTTTACTACGACTAGCCACTCTTCTCCTATCATGTCTACATCCCCCATCTCCCTACCTGTCTCTCTCCCGAGTCCAGTGCTACCCACTGTCACCGTTTCGGCTGCCGTCTCTGCGGCTCCGCCTGCTCACCAAGGATCCACACCCGACGCAGCAACGCTACCTCTTCCACCGTCTCTGAGCTGCGTCATCCGTGGCATCGACCCGGCCATCCCAAAACAGGATATCCAGACCGAACTTCAACTGGCTGGTGTGGAGGCATGTCGAGCGTTCCGTATCTTCAACGATCACGGCCCAACGTTCATGGTCCGTCTTCAGCTCTCGTCTACCGCCGCCGTTGACCAACTGATCACCACTGGCGTCCGCCTCCGCGGAAGAACTTATCGAGTAGAACCTTCCCGCTCCCCACCCCGCCCTGTCCGTTCTTCTTCTCCAAACCCTTCTTCTCGCCCATCACCAGTCCCGCCGCCCACTCCCCCGCCAACGCCACTTAACGTCCCCACTCCGCCGCCCATTCATTTTCTCCCGCCCCTCCCGATATTGGACCTTCTCCGTTTACTCGCTACTTCCGTCACCAACATGACCACAACCCTGTCCTACCTTCTCTCACACCATTACCCTCCTCCTGTCTCCAAATTCCTACCACACCCGCTCATTACTCCAGCACAATATATATAATGTAACTCCCTGTACTATTCATTATATTCCTGTCTCTTCACCCAATTGTTATCCTCTTCTGTACCTCTCTGTATAACAGTGTATCCTCATTCGTTCTTCTCCTACTTTTCCCTTAAGTATGTATTGTGGCCGTGAGTAGGTCACAACTGACTGGACAGGTGTTGGTGTGTGGCTTGTGTTCGCTTGTCGGCGAGAGGGAGTGTGCGCGACCTTGGCGAGGACGAGAACAAGTTTTTTTACGTGAAGAGGGTGGCTGGCCGACTAACAAAATAAAGTAAAAAAATGAAGGTTGGCGAGAGAAAAAAGTTGCTAGCGCGTGTCACTTGTAATTGCGAGGAACGATATGAATGAAATATTTATAATATCTTTGGTGGCATGACATGCATAATTACGAATGCTCAAGGATTAAATTAAAATAAACTGGATAAATAATAGTACATTTAGATTATATAAATTAAAAACTAAAATTTTTGAACTAATTTACACGACCTTTTGGCTAAAATGGTGATAAAATTATATATTCATACGGTAGAAGAATTTAGTATCTAAATTGACTTTCCTTCCGTGCGTGTGTACCAGACACGATATTTAAGTCATGTGATAAGAGTACTCACTCTCACATACTGACGTGTTCCCGAACTATCATCTTCAGTCGCTTGACAGCAAGATTTTCAACGTAGAACATCGTGAATACTGTCGTCAGGAACAGTGGCTTCACTCCTGTGCTCCACACTTCTGATAATAGTATACAACGTAGAACAGTGCTGTGATCAGACGTCGAATGTGCAGATATTAATCCCTTAAGTACGTGTCATTTCCAAAATACAGTTACGTGTGTGTTTGGAGTTTATTCTAAAACACTTTGTGTAAGTTTCAGCTTTCTCACGAGTGAACGTGGAGGACCTGAACGTGATCATTTCCAGAAGAGGACGGAACTTCGTATTATGGATTTCCTGTGCTTCACCATGAAGTGCTAAACCATCGACCACCGTCGGCGGCGTCGGGATGCAGATTCTTTCATCCTAGCATGGCTGATTGAGAATCCAGACTTCTAGATGTGAAGATATCTCCTTAAGTTAAGTCGATTACGTCTCATTTATATATGTTCTATGTAGTTTTGTTCTATTCTTTCTTTCTTCTTAGTAATTTATTTTGACACATTTTATGGTTGTATCTTTTGCTCGGATATGTCGTAAAATTAGCACATACGATTGCTTAATGACCATGTGGCCATGAATTTGACAGCGAGGGTTCTGATAGAGTTATCCACTTGTTATGGAAACCATCTTTGCTTATCGAGTGAATTTCGCTACGAATATGAGTTGATTTATGTCCGATGGATTTAATGAAAGGATATTTTGTCAATATTTTCAATATTTTCCTTGAAATGGAACTTCTACTTGTACCTCGTGTTTGAGATAACGTGTCATCGGGATATTAAGTCTGAATTCTATGTATGAATTTAATGAGAATATGTGCATTGTGGCATGTGATAATTAATTGGGTTAATTAGTCATCGATACACATTTAAGTGGATATTATGTATTTGTAGGACGATGGTAGGTTCTTATATTTCGTGGCGACACATATTTGATATTAGGATGCGACAAGTTAGAGTCGTCATTGTGGCACACTGTACATGTAAAGTATATGGAATAATTGCGCATGATATGAATCTTCGTGAAACTGAGTTTTTCACATGTTAATGTCGTAATATTAGTAAGCCTGATGTTGATTAGGTTGTAATGTGAATATGGATTATTCGAGACGAATGCAGTGTAGTCTAATATTAGTGTCTTCAGATGAAGAAAATGAAAGTCCATGTTAATCGATGTACTTCTTAATTCGTGAGAATATCCCAATTTTGCTCAAGTAATTCAATAATTTCAAGTTGAAGGTACAGGTGAATGTTCGCGAAGGCCTTAGGTTTGAAGAACAGATCTTCGATGAAATATCTCAATAATATTTGATTCGTGACTATGCAAGTTCATTCGTTAATGCAATATTTCGCTCTCATGAGGTAACTCGATCTTGTTGGAACGTAATAAATCTGTTAACAGGAGAGTGATATAATTGATCGACACTCGTCGACATGTAAATATTGTAGATATTTTCTTCTTGGTAATCACAGTCATCTTGATAATTTCAGTAGTTAGCTGTAGATGTAGTAATTTGCTAGTAGTTAGAGAATTCTTTTCTATATGTTTTGTTCTGATAATGTGTGACACTTTGATATTATCGATGGATAGTGGATGGGATTTCCACATGGATGATATTCTCTCCATTTATAAATGTTCGTAAGCTCAGAAGGCGTTTTATTTTGTTCAATTATTGATCAGATGCTTAAAGTTTAGCATTAATTCTCACGAAAAGAGATGTGGGACGACGTGAACAGATATATCCGACGTCTCGGATTAACTGAGAGAAAACAAAGGCAAATTCAACTTTTCATTTTATAACTACAAAATTGTTGATATGACGAATGTAAATTTTATTTTGCTATAACTGTTAACTTATTGAATCTTGGATGTTTCTTTATTATATTCGTTCTTACAATTACTGCATTTTTCCAGACCTCATGTTTCTGAAAAAAAATTTTGATTCAACTTTAAATAAATAATTTAATGACTTTAAAGACGATAAAGAAAATTAACAATGTAAAATACTCTGTTAGAATATTAGGGAAAACAACTGCCGTGTACCATCCCATTTGTTTGCATTTAGGGTTGTTACATCAAGAGCCATATTAAATTACATAAAGTAGTGATCATAGTCATAATCACAGACTTCAGGATGGTGAATATTTCATTTATTCAATAAAAGTGTCATATTTTTTCTATACCTTGAACATGCTTATTTTTCGAACCCTATGTCAATCCTGCCACATTCATTTATTTTTATAAGCCTACAGCCATCTAACTGAGCACCCCTGGCGTGTCTCGTGTTCACTGACTGACTACGTCGGGGACATATTATTGGCTAGTCCTTTCCGTGGGGCTCGATTTGTGGATTAAAAGTGGCCTAATCCATCGTGGAACTTGATTAATGGCTTCTCCACGTGGTTTAAATTGACTTGATCAAATTATTAATTATTCAAGGTTCGGCAGGTTCATTTTAGATTTAATGCCATCCCAGTTAGGTAGAATTCTAACAGAGTACGCGGAATTTTCAGAATATTTTACTTATGATGATATGTTTCACATGGAAAAATGAGGGTTAGGAATTTTTCACATGAAACTTGAATTTGCCTTATCACAATCAACATGTCTGGGGGGAAGTCTCTGCATTTCGGCGTTTGCTGACACAGGTCACTTTATAAATTATAGAATGGATCTCGAGGAGATTAGGAAGTTATTAGAGACTATGACAGAAGAGAGTAGGAGAGCACAGGAAGAGAGTAGGAGAGCACAGGAAGAGAATAAAGAGGAATTAAGGAAAATACAGGAAGATAGTGAGCGAATGTCAAAAAATGAACATTATGGGTGCTGCGATACAGGAAGGGACGAGAAAGGGTCGTGACGAACAATATGCAAAACTGGAGGAAACTAGTTGTCGGATTGACAATATTGTGTTAGATTGCAGGGAAAATCAGAAAAAATCCTAGGAGCAAGTTGTTACTTTGACAAGTCAGATTAAAGAGGATAATAAGGTTATCACCGGGAAGGTTACCGCTCTTCAGAGTGACGTAGTCCTAGTAAGAAATAACATTGAATCCGTGAGGAAGGAAATAGTTGTTATAAAAGTAGAGATTTCCACGGCAGAAGAAGAGATGTCAGAACAAGTGAAAAATCTTAGAGGAGAGGTCACAGAAGACTTAAAGAAAATAAAAGCGAAGGTCGACGATGATCTCCGATCCGTAAAGGACAGTATCTCAGTCAACCAAATGGAGATAGAAGATATTTCACTCCAGTTCGATGATATCAAGAGCATGATTGACAAGGATAAGTCGGAAATACTTGAACAAATTATTAATCTGGCTGGAGATGTCAAGTCCGGGAAACAGAAAATGGAGGAAAATATGGATGCCCTCCAAAAATTAGAAAAAGAAGTAGAATTCCTAAAGTTACAGGATAGGAGCACCAGGGTCTTAGTGACGTCATTAATGGACCGACAGAGTAATGTCTAAGAGGTCGTACAGGCTAAATCTACAGTAACAGAAGGAATATCGCCAGTAGCTGAATCGTCTCAGAATATTACCCATGTCGATCAACCCACAGTAAATCTAAGTACTACACCGGCACAAAGTGTACCTCAAATCATTAATTTTATCAGAATGAGTGAGGACAGGCCTAGAAAATTCAACAACTTAAATGGGGTCACACCTAAAAATTTCATTCGGGACCTTGATGAATATATTCGCGAACAGAAGATCCCTACCGAAAAACATCCTCGGACAGTGGAGAAATTTGTAGAGGGAGACGTGCTCAACTGGTACCACGCTTTCCGTTATACGTTTGAAGACTATGAAGGTTCCAAGCGCCTGTTCTTACAGAAATACTGGGGAGCAGATTTGCAACAAGCACTACGGTTGGATTTATATTCACGAAAATATTCCATAGCTGGACAGACACAGTACGCTAATTACTTCTGTAATCAAGAACGACGAATGAAAGACCTCGACACTCCACCATCTGAAAACGAGTTGGTCCAAGCGATAACAAAGCAGTTTCCTGTGGAAGTACAGCGTTTACTCAGTGCTGCCAATGTCCAGACCGCAGTGCAGGCTGAGGCTGACCTGAGACAGCTTGACCATACCATGAATGTCTCAACAGTACTGAAAACTAACAGGAGCAATACTTACCAGGTCAATGTAATAGACAGTCCGAAAAACCGAAATCGAATCCGATGCCTGAAAACGGAAGTCAGAGCGGACCTAAAGAGTACAAAATCTATCCCAGAGCGTACGATCGTCGATGGGAAGAGAGAAGAACGAGACCCAGAGATGATAGGACGGAAGATCCGAAGAACGTCCGAAGAAGGGGAAATTACAGGACACGGGACCGACCACAGAACTACAGACGGAATAGGCCCTATGATAGACCTAGATATTATTCAGATCGTAACTACCAGAATTTCAGAGATGACATGGAGAACCGTTATCGAGAAAGTATGCGGTACATTGAAGAATTAAGGAAGGAAACTGAAAAAGGCTCAATATGGAAGGACGCCATTCATAATCAAGACACCAATCCAGATGTGATGGAAGATGAGAGCTTAGAGTTCCAGCGACACCGGAATTCACCTCATGACGATAGAAGATTAAATCCCTAGGCACCACAATATCAACCTGAAAATCAGGGTGCCAGAAGAAAGACTCCAATGTAAAGATATCGAACTATCACTCTCCTATGAACAGTTATATTCAACGCCTCGAACCTAAGACTCTACCGTAAAGCAGAAGAGTGAAGAAAGAAAAAAGAAAAGATCCAGGTTGGCCGTCAAAGAAATACCAGTTTGTGGCGTGCAGAATGATATCCGTTCAGACAACTGACAGATGTTTGGAAATTACTAATACCATGGAAAATTAAACAGTGAGGTAGACAGTATATGGGCCACATTTCAAGGAACGAACGTGATTAAAAATTTTAACCTTGTTTAAAATTTTTGTCCTAGTAAGAGGTGGATGTGGCCGTGAGTAGGTCACAACTGACTGGACAGGTGTTGGTGTGTGGCTTGTGTTCGCTTGTCGGCGAGAGGGAGTGTGCGCGACCTTGGCGGGGACGAGAACAAGATTTTTTTACGTGAAGAGGGTGGCTGGCCGACTAACAAAATAAAATAAAAAAATGAAGGTTGGCGAGAGAAAAAATTTGCTAGCGCGTGTCACTTGTAATTGCGAGGAACGATATGAATGAAATATTTATAATATCTTTGGTGGCATGACATGCATAATTACGAATGCTCAAGGATTAAATTAAAATAAACTGGATAAATAATAGTACATTTAGATTATATAAATTAAAAACTAAAATTTTTGAACTAATTTACACGACCTTTTGGCTAAAATGGTGATAAAATTATATATTCATACGGTAGAAGAATTTAGTATCTAAATTGACTTTCCTTCCGTGCGTGTGTACCAGACACGATATTTAAGTCATGTGATAAGAGTACTCACTCTCACATACTGACGTGTTCCCGAACTATCATCTTCAGTCGCTTGACAGCAAGATTTTCAACGTAGAACATCGTGAATACTGTCGTCAGGAACAGTGGCTTCACTCCTGTGCTCCACACTTCTGATAATAGTATACAACGTAGAACAGTGCTGTGATCAGACGTCGAATGTGCAGATATTAATCCCTTAAGTACGTGTCATTTCCAAAATACAGTTACGTGTGTGTTTGGAGTTTATTCTAAAACACTTTGTGTAAGTTTCAGCTTTCTCACGAGTGAACGTGGAGGACCTGAACGTGATCATTTCCAGAAGAGGACGGAACTTCGTATTATGGATTTCCTGTGCTTCACCATGAAGTGCTAAACCATCGACCACCGTCGGCGGCGTCGGGATGCAGATTCTTTCATCCTAGCATGGCTGATTGAGAATCCAGACTTCTAGATGTGAAGATATCTCCTTAAGTTAAGTCGGTTACGTCTCATTTATATATGTTCTATGTAGTTTTGTTCTATTCTTTCTTTCTTCTTAGTAATTTATTTTGACACATTTTATGGTTGTATCTTTTGCTCGGATATGTCGTAAAATTAGCACATACAATTGCTTAATGACCATGTGGCCATGAATTTGACAGCGAGGGTTCTGATAGAGTTATCCACTTGTTATGGAAACCATCTTTGCTTATCGAGTGAATTTCGCTACGAATATGAGTTGATTTATGTCCGATAGATTTAATGAAAGGATATTTTGTCAATATTTTCAATATTTTCCTTGAAATGGAACTTCTACTTGTACCTCGTGTTTGAGATAACGTGTCATCGGGATATTAAGTCTGAATTCTATGTATGAATTTAATGAGAATATGTGCATTGTGGCATGTGATAACTAATTGGGTTAATTAATCATCGATACACATTTAAGTGGATATTATGTATTTGTAGGACGATGGTAGGTTCTTATATTTCGCGGCTACATATATTTGATATTAGGATGCGACAAGTTAGAGTCGTCATTGTGGCACACTGTACATGTAAAGTATATGGAATAATTGCGCATGATATGAATCTTCGTGAAACTGAGTTTTTCACATGTTAATGTCGTAATATTAGTAAGCCTGATGTTGATTAGGTTGTAATGTGAATATGGATTATTCGAGACGAATGCAGTGTAGTCTAATATTAGTGTCTTCAGATGAAGAAAATGAAAGTCCATGTTAATCGATGTACTTCTTAATTCGTGAGAATATCCCAATTTTGCTCAAGTAATTCAATAATTTCAAGTTGAAGGTACAGGTGAATGTTCGCGAAGGCCTTAGGTTTGAAGAACAGATCTTCGATGAAATATCTCAATTATATTTGATTCGTGACTATGCAAGTTCATTCGTTAATGCAATATTTCGCTCTCATGAGGTAACTCGATCTTGTTGGAACGTAATAAATCTGTTAACAGGAGAGTGATATAGTTGATCGACACTCGTCGACATGTAAATATTGTAGATATTTTCTTCTTGGTAATCACAGTCATCTTGATAATTTCAGTAGTTAGCTGTAGATGTAGTAATTTGCTAGTAGTTTGAGAATTCTTTTCTATATGTTTTGTTCTGATAATGTGTGACACTTTGATATTATCGATGGATAGTGGATGGGATTTCCACATGGATGATATTCTCTCCATTTATAAATGTTCGTAAGCTCAGAAGGCGTTTTATTTTGTTCAATTATTGATCAGATGCTTAAAGTTCAGTATTAATGCTCACGAAAAGAGATGTGGGACGACGTGAACAGATATATCCGACGTCTCGGATTAACTGAGAGAAAACAAAGGCAAATTCAACTTTTCATTTTATAACTACAAAATTGTTGATATAAGGAATGTAAATTTTATTTTGCTATAACTGTTGACTTATTGAATCTTGGATATTTCTTTATTATATTCGTTCTTACAATTACTGCATTTTTTCCAGACCTCATTTTTCTGAATAACAATTTTTGGTTCAACTTTAAATAAATAATTTAATGACTTTAAAGACGATAAAGAAAATTAACAATGTAAAATACTCTGTTAGAATATTAGGGAAAACAACTGCCGTGTACCATCCCATTTGTTTGCATTTAGGGTTGTTACATCAAGAGCCATATTAAATTACATAAAGTAGTGATCATAGTCATAATCACACACTTCAGGATGGCGAATATTTCATTTAATACAATAAAAGTGTCATATTTGTTCTATACCTTGAACATGCTTATTTTTCGAACCCTATGTTAATCCTGCCACATTCATTTATTTTTATAAGCCTACAGCCATCGAACTGAGCACCCCTGGGGTGTCTGGTGTTCGCTGACTGACTACGTCGGGGACAGTATATACATACCAATAAATATATTGGATTTTCTTTCATATATGTATATTGTACACGGCCTAAGAGCTACTTTGTATAGCTGACGGCCCGCCTACCCATAGGGTAGGAATGAAATAACCTTGTGAAAGAAAGAATTATATCCCGTAACTTACCGTCCCATTAGTTCTTATGTTGTGTTTATTATTATTATTATTATTATTATTATTATTATTATTATTATTATTATTATTATTATTATTATTATTATTATTATTTTTTATGTTTTCGTCCGAAGTGAGGACATATTGTATTATGTGACAGTGTTTCCGTTTCGTTTTTCTGCAGTGCCACAAGGTAGCGCGTGTGATTCTAATTGCTGTTTGTTTTCCTCAGTGCATTTATTCGTGCCGATTAACATTCTACCTGCGGCACGTTCTTTATTTACGTTATGTGGACTTGCTTAAGCTAGCAATTGATGTTCTTGAACGTTATTTAACCGACTTTTATTCCATATTCTTTATATTCAGTGTTGTCTTTCCTCTATTTCTGCAATTTCGTCTGTTATTTGTAATAATTGTCAGTGGACGTTCTGTTCATTTCCTACTCGGTATGTTGTGACTTGAGTAGTGCAGTGCTTATGGTGTCAGTGCATTGACGCCCAATGGACTATATGAACTCTTGCTCCAATACGCTACGATGCAAACATGTTCTTTTCGTTGTATATTCATCAATTTGTTATCCTATTCTGTAAATATCTGTATAACTGTGTATCCTAACTCGTTATCCTCCTAGTTTTTCCTTACGTATGTCTATACATACCACTAAACATTCTATTTTCTTTTACATAAATATATTGTACACGGCCTAAGAGCTACTTTGTATAGCTGACGGCCCACCTACCCATAGGGTAGGAATGAAATAACCTTCTAACAAATAATAAAATATATCCCGTATTGATGAGGGAAATAAATGACAATCCAGATGGAAGGAATATCGTGAAGAAACGAGCATTTAAACACTGCGAGAGAGAGGAATCATAAAGTAGGTGGGAGTTGAAAGCCTTGACCTCGAATGCCGTAATATCACCGAGCAGGAAGAAAACAATACGTGACTGACTACTTTACAATTTGTCATACAGTACCTATTTATCCTATGTCTTTTGATGTCGGGATTGTCCGAGGATATGTTTCACTCACCAGGTGCAAATCTTTCATTCGTCGTCAGTAGGTGACTTGTGCTTCTCGGTATGAGATGATGATAATTAGGTAGGGAGAGGGTGAAACCCGGGTCGGCACATAGCCTACTCCTGTCGAGTAACATCAAGGGGCCTGCTCAAGTCTTAACGACCCTATCAGACGGACGAATCACCATCAACAGCGTAATATGCCCTCACTCCATATGAGCACTGCGGAGAGGTTGGAACTGAATCCAGGCTTTTGACACGCAATCTAAAATAAGTATAAATTGTGTACCAGTACCTCTCCTACCCTGTCGACCAGCATTCCGATGGTAATTTTTTCCTCCACCAATAGGACTCTAATCGGATAATCAAGGTGTCAGACTATATTGACTTGACGGCTAAACGATCAGTGGCGTCGCGTGCTTAAAATTTTGAGTGTTCACACAGAGCTGACAGTAGATAAAAAAATCCGATGTATAGGCCTAAGTTGCTTCTCAGTCGGTCAATACGTTAACAGGAGATCAGTCAGCCTATATTGTTGCCTCTTTGGTTCATTAAGCGATATTACGTATGTTACACTTGCGACTGTCAACAGCGCCATGCGGTTAGTCAATTAACCACTCTGGGGTAACAGCTCTGTGCAATAACCACTGCTACGGACTACGGCGATACGTGCTGCCATCTTTGGGATTTAAAAATCCATTTTAGAGGAGGCATTGGAAGCGGGTCAGCGGTCCGTAATTCACTGCCTGCTCTATATGAAGTAGCATCGAATGCATATCGAGCTGGCAGTGCCGTGATCACACAGTAAACTGTGATCATATTCGCCATACCAAATACAGTACTGTACCCACAGCATTGCCCCTTCAAGCTCTAGCTATGCAATACAGCGAAGTTTGGAGTTCAAAACAGGGTTGTGATTGGCTGGCGTGGCGCGTGATTCAAATGGAAACGGAAAGTGAATCGGCACTTATAACTTCATAAATACGTCCTCAACGTGCAGAAATCCAGTTCTCATCATACAATATCGTGTAAATTTCAAGAGTTTTGGGATTACCAGGGTGTTAACATGCTCGTGTGATCTTTGAGACGAGACACCCCTGTTAACAACCATGGCCACCAGGCGGATTTACAGAATCGTAAGCCCCTAAAATTTATTGCCAGTAACTTCAATGTACTGCACAGTTTCTATTGTTGTTAACTGAGGTGTGCTCTGCGTCTTCTGATGCTACTCATTTCCGCTAGATGGCATGAAGACCGATATTACAAAAACTAATCCATCAAAGACAGGTGGCACAGTCACTTCATATACATATGGTGAGCGGGTTGACTGTGCGGTACAGACCGTCTAGCTCCAGAAGAATGTGAGATCGAACCTCACCATCCGCAGCCCTGAATGCGAGATTCCCTTGTTTCCCATTTGCACACCAGGCAAATGCTGGAAGTATACAGTAAGTAAGTACTACATTCCTAGAAGTAAACTACTTCTGTCCCTTCGTCACCGAAAACTGTCCTATAGATTTTCGAATTAGTAACTACATAAATAAAATACGTAATTGACAAAACTAAAAAACAAAATAAAAACATTTGAACACCTTCGTTGTAAATTGTTTTACCCTGGCCAGAGAGAAGGCGTTACCTTCTAGGTGACCCACTCCTCCCCATCGGGGAGGGGATTAAAAAAGACTTGTCCTTGTCCTGTTTTACCTTTCAGCATTCAGCCTGGAAGCATTCATTACAATTTATTCGTAACTAAGTCTGTGGGATCTTCCAATAGTACACACATTATTGTAGACTTCTAACATTAAAAATAATTCATTATTTAGTCCGACAACCACTCCGTTGATATATCTCTGTTTCTCTAATACTCAATCGCCCAATCTACTTTTCTGCAATGAAAACCATTCAATGCAGGGAACGAAATGTCATTAGCGATGAGGATATTACCGCTGATAAGAACAAAGTGAATATATTTAGAAGATAAACACGGACTGATCTTAATAATAATAATAATAATGTTATTTGCTTTACGTCCCACTAACTACTTTTTTTTAAGGTCTTCGGAGACGCCGAGGTGCCGGAATTTAGTCCCGCAGGAGTTCTTTAACGTGCCAGTAAATCTACCGACACGGGGCTGTCGTATTTGAGCACCTTCAAATACCACCGGACTGAGCCAGGATCGAACCTGCCAAGTTGGGGTTAGAAGGCCAGCGCCTTAACCGTCTGAGCCACTCAGCCCGGCGGGACTGATCTTCATCGCACGTGTTACACAATGTAGTGTTCTAGTCAAACTGTATCGATTCTCAGCACGATAGTGACAGTTGTTGATGAATCAATGAGCGAACATAGCGCGGTTTCGCGTCAGCAATGTAAGTGGGAGATGAGTGATGGCCAACCAGACAGATTACAAGGTAAACAGTGTCGGACAAGCTAATGTCTCTCTTACATAATGGCACGGATGGAGCTCGTCTCTGTAAGCTATCTGATTTCTGTACTCACATCCAGGCGATTTACCTAATTACATAAAACACTCAGTCCTTGTATGATTAATTAACTAATGAATCTCAATTCAAAATTATCAGTTAGGCATATATAAAAAATGAAACGAGGGATGTGGCAGCTATGTACTTTCTCAGAGGTGTAATAGTATTTTCCCATGAAAATGCTTTTTCAGCTCAGATTTTTATTACTGCCGATATCGCTAATGGCTTGCTTGACCATTGAAACGTAGCGAGGCTTATAATCAATTAATCAATCAATCAGTCAGTCATCACAAATCTGCATTTATATTTGTATTAAATGATTTCAAAGAAGTTGGAATCCTTCGGACATCTCCTTTGAAAAATTATTCAAAACTCTCATTTCTTTTCACACACTTAATGCTCTCGAATACAAACTTTATCTTCGTATTATGATCCTTACCACTTATAAAATATAATTTGTCTACTAATGTCGTTCCACGCTACTTCTCCACTGACAACTTGAAACATACCTCTTACTGGACTAGCTCGTCTCCTTACTCACAAGTCATCCCAGCGCAATGTTTGCAACATTTTCGACCACTATTCTTCTGTCGGAAGTTACCCAGAATAAATCGTGCAGCTTTCCTTTGCATCTTTTGTGTTTCTTATCTTTGTTTAGTTTGCTTTACGTCGCATCGACACAGATAGGTCTTTCAGCGACGATGGGCCAGGAAGGGGCTAGAAATGGGAAGGAATAGACCGTGGACTTGATTAAGGTACAGCCCCCGCCAGTATTTGGGTGGTGTGAAAATGGGAAAACCACGGAAAACTGTAGTCGGGTCTGCCGACAGTGGGTTTCGAACCCACTATCCCCCAAATATAAGCTGATTGCTATTTGATCCAAACCGCAGAGCCACTCTCTCGGGTTTTATACTTTTCGAATGAAGTAATCCTGGTAATGAACCGGCGTACGGCTTTTAGTGCCAGGATGTGTCCGCCAGGTGCAGGTCTTTTGATTTGACGCCGTAGGCGACCTGTGCGTCGTGATGAGGATGAAACGATGATGAAGACGACACATACATCCAGTCCCCGTGCCAGCGGAATTAATCAATTATGGATAAAATTCCCGACCCTGCCGGGAATCGAACCCGGGACGCCTGTGACCAAAGGCCAGCACGCTAACCATTTAGCCATGGAGCCAGACCGGTAATCCTGGTAAGGGCCCCATATACTGGAATCGTAACTGGTCATTTTTCGAGTAGACAAAACAAAAAACCGACACAGATACGTCTTAGGGCAAAGATGGGATAGGAAAAGGCTTGGGAGTGGGAAAGAAGCGGCCATGGCCTTACTTAAGGTGCATCCCCTTAATTTGCTTGAGTGAACATGGGAAACCATGGAAAACCACTTCAAGGCTGCAGACAGTCGGGTTAAAATCCACTCTCTCCCAGATGCAAGCTCACAGCTGCGCGCCCCTAACCGCATGGCCAACTAGCTCGATGATTAGTGAGTTAAAAGTAAAGTTATATCACTATATTTGTAGTTACATCGGCAATATAAATCATCGAATTATGTCTAATAATCTCTCAGATACAAGGAAGGTAACATTATTATTTAAATCTTAAGTTTTAGAATACGGTAGTGCCAGAGTCCATAAGGGCCTCGGTACGCCACGACGGCTTCTGCCTAGTCTGATTGTTCGCAGATATTGAAATGCTATGTGGTCTGAAGACGGCATCCTCAGCCGTCTTTCTTGACCACATCCGCCACCTCTTGTATCAGACATCTACTCAGCTGGTCACATGAGACACTGTGTCCAGAATTAAAACCTCTCGACTGCTCGAGAATCGAACCCAAAAGTACCCAAAAGTAGGGTAGGAGTAAGAATGATAGGGTTAGACCACGGCAACATATTACTGAAAAGATGATAGTATATGTAGGGTGGAGTAGTAACGTGAAAATGAAAGAGCTCACGGAAGAGTACTATGGAGAACTGAATCAGATCAGTCTATCAGCCTTTGAAAGAAATGGCGGTAGGCTATCTAATGTAACGGCCTCTGGGTTTTGAGGGTTTCCTAGACTTATTAGAAATAAAACGTTTCATTTATTATATTCCTTCATAAATTACCCTTCTCGTTTCAACTCTTCCTTGTGCCCGTTTTCTGCCGACTGCTAATCAAATATTTCTTTTCCATTATTAAATTTGTTACTCTATACTGAGACTATATTTATTACTAAAAACTAACAGGGTGTGGGGTAATAAGCTTACTTTTGACAACATACCATATAAGTTCTGGGAAAAGGAGATTGGCGTTCGGTTTCCCCATTAATTTTGAGGTTAAGATATTTTACTGTCAATGAAATGAAACTATGAATTCGTTTGATAGAACAATATATATTCTTTAAAAAATATATCAAAAAATAGTGAGTCTTGTTGCGATAAAACAGATGAGAATATGAAATTATGACATTGCAACTGAAAGAAACTAGGCATGAATTTGAATTCTTCTTGACCGGACATTTAACAATTTATACGAAATATTTCCCTCACTGATTCACTTGACTGTACCTTCAACACTTTGAGTGTAATTATGACGTAATCCATTGCTCTGGTGTTTACTGTAGATGTGTCACGCCTAACGTGATGATACATCCTTGCGACTGCTTCTTCTCCATATCATCTGACTTCTTTGTAAGTCAATATGGTATGACCTCTTGGCAGGTCCAGGGTTGCCCTCTCTGACTCCTTGGTAAGCCTTGCGTCCGCGTCTTCCACTAAGTGACGGACCAACCATTTGGTCTCACTCTCTCAATGACCAATAATGGCTCACTGAGTCTTCACCATCTCTCGTTCACACTGGTTGACTGACCAACTAAGGCCTCTTGATCTAGTAGACTACTTCACTGTACTGCATCCGTATAAGTAATGACTGACGCTACAATATGGAGCTACCTTATATAGACGTTGGTTGACACAACTACGTAATCTCCAGAAATAACAATGACATACTCCCACCTACGCGACAGATATTACATACAGTTGTGAAATAGCCCCGCGGCGGTCGACTTTCTGAGCGCATATCCTAAATAAATACGATGACATAGCCATGGCGCGGCGATGACTTGGCAGAATCGCCACTAATCTTGCACAATGTCCCAACGTCACCTCCAATCTCTGATATATACAACAATTCTCACTGTACAGATATTGAGTGTTATCCTACACATACGTATATATGTATACATCTAAGTACAATCTTGCAAGCAACAGGCAATTGCAAAATCGAATTGAATAAAACGGATAATTACAATAATAGTAACAATATCACAGATAAAATAATAATAATACTGACATAATAATAATAATAATAATAATAAAATACAGATAAAATCATGCAATAATAAAAATACAGATATCATCTTGTAACGGGATTTGAACCGTTACAATACAACTGACGACGATATATTCATGACGAAATCTGACCTCCAGCTGAACGCGCGAGTCAACACAGCGCCATCTTGTAACGGAGTATGCGTGTGATGTCACATACTCAGTGTTGCCAACTTATATTTTCAAGATCCGCTAAATACTACTAAAAATACGCTAAAATTCCGCCAAGAAACCCGATCTCAAATAATAATAATAATAATAATAATAATAATAATAATAATAATAATAATAATAATAACTAAAGAGATCTTTCACTTTTTTTATTCAAATCCCAAAATCAAAACTCCCTGGTTTAGAAATACCAAAGAAGACCTGCAAATGCTACATGTCTCAGCAGAAGATGCCCGCAAGAAAATATTGACGAACGGGCTAAACCGAGACGAGCAACCGAAGAGAAGACACGGTGCCCCTTGGACAGAGGAGCGTAGGCAGGCCCACTCACAAAGAATGAGGGAAATTTGGGCTCTAAAGAAGGCCCAGTTCAGTCTCAAATGCAAGAAGACTTAACGTGGTCCTTGATGGCCCCAGCGAATGATATATAATAATAATAATAATAATAATAATAATAATAATAATAATAATAATAATAATAATAATAATAATAATAATAATAACCGTGCCCTGTCAGCTTGCGTAGGGGTCTAGCCCTGAATTGAGTAGGGGTTAGGCATAACTCTACGCGAGACACTGGGCCGGGGTCCCTCAACCCCGACACGGCGCGTCCCAATGGCTGATAGGGAAAGTTCCTGCAGATATGCAGGACAGGTGTGAATAAGGCCTAGCCAAATAAGCACCCACGGATCAACTGAGGGAATGCGAATATTGTCAACGGCCTCGACGGCAGAAGAGGATATATCCCAATGGCGGAGAGGGCGGATGAACTTACTGAACATAAACCATCTAGCTGCGTCTGTACCTCATGTTAGAGGCGGCTGTGAAAGGCGTCTGTACCCCATATTAGGGGCGGCCTCATTAAAATCCTGGCAGTAGGTATAAAATGCAACCCATCATTGATGGAGGAAATGAATAATAGAAATGAGCCTCGGAAAAGGACGCTACCCGAGGGTCGTCGGGGCACGCTTGGAGCTGATGCTGAGCGTGACAGCAGGCAAGCCACCAGTGACATGATGCTGATCAGGCGGGCACATGTCGGGTCACCCGAAAATTCTACAGCCGACAATTCAGCTAGGAGAACTCAACAGCTACCTACTCCTCCTGCCGAAGGCGTTTCAGAAGTTTAGCTGACCACCAAGGCAGGTAAACCGAGGCAGCGCTTGACATGGACAGTTGATATGAATAAATTCATAATGCGCTCTTACTTTATAACTACGAACTTAGAGAAAAACCTTACAACGTACAGGAAAGATATGCACAGGTTGTTTGTGGACAAATTCCCCCTGTACTCCTTTGTCACAGAACAAAGAGTTGCAGACCAAAGACGAGCAATAGTAACCAACAACAGACTTCCTGCGACAATAATTCAAAACCTTAAGGAAGAAGCTGCTAAAATTCTAGCTACGAGGCCGAGCAGTGAAGGCAACTCTATCTCAATGCCTCAAATTCGTCAGGATGATTCTAGAAGACAAGAACCACAGGAAGACAAATCTGTGGAAATAAGAGAAACTGGTGATTTCTCAATTGCTGATGAAGCAAGTCATGCTGAAGACATGTTTAAAGAGGCGATGGCGGAGTTCGTGGGTCTCAAAGTGAACTATAGACCAAAACTGCCCAAAATTCGAGGAACACCAATGAGCAAAAACCTTGTAAGTACTCTAAATAACATCCTACAGCAGTATATAGAAGAATCCAGTAGCATAGAGGAAACAAACACCCTCGTTTATTGCGCAGCAGTAACTGTGGTTAGGATGAACAACCAAAATCTAATACCCATCTCCAGAAGCTCTTGTAAGAACGCAGATTCAGAATACATTCCACCATGGCAACGTCGATTACAAAGTGATATCCAAGAGCTAAGAAAAACCATTGGTCAACTTTCCGCATACCTCTGTAACAAAACTAAAACTAACAGAAACTTGAGGAATGTGTTTAGGAAGATCAACACCCACACAAATGAACCCGAGCACAGAGAAAAGGTCAAAGAATACATTGACACCCAAAAACAAAAGTTGTGTGCAAAAGCAGCAAGGCTCAGGAGGTACAAAGAGTCTCGAGCTAGGAAAATGCAAAACAACCTTTTCTCCAAGAATGAGGGCCAATTCTACAGAACGCTCAAGCAAAATCGGCAAACTAAGGCAGAAGAACCTCCAAGTATGCAGGACACGGAAGACTTTTGGAAACGTATTTGGTGTACCAACACAGTCCACAATACAAACAAAACATGGATTAAGGAAGAGAAAAACAACAATGGTTATGCAGAAATGAGTTTTGATACTACAGAAGAAAGCCATGTGAATAATGCTGTCAGGAGAACTCAAAGTTGAAAAGCACCAGGTACAGACAAAATACAAATTTTTTGGTATAAACATTTCTCTTGCGTCCACAAGAAAATAGCCCAACAATTCACTTATCTCATGCGTCATCCTGAAGAGTGTCCTGAATTTCTCACATCAGGAATTACATACCTCCTACCTAAGGAAGGTGGAAATGCTAAAGATCCATCAGTTTATAGACCAATAACTTGTCTACAAACGATCTACAAACCGTTTACATCCATACTCACAGAAGAAATGTATAAACATATCAGCAACCATAACATTCTGACTGAGGAGCAGAAAGGATGCAAAAAGTCATCACTAGGGTGCAAAGAACAGATAATCATAGACTCCGTTGTAACACAACAGGCAATACACTCACAAAGAAACCTGTACACAGCGTATATAGATTATCTGAAAGCATTTGACTCAGTTCCCCACTCATGGTTAAAAGAAGTACTTCATTTGTACAAGATCAGTCCTGTCATAATTCATTTTCTTGAAGTTACTATGAACAATTGGAAGACAATGCTCTGCACTAAGACAGAAAATAAATGTATCATGTCCGACACAATTAAAATTGAACGTGGTATATTTCAAGGAGATTCATTAAGTCCTCTGTGGCTTTGCCTTGCAATGAATCCCCTATCCAATCTTCTAAAAGCTACTGGTTTTGGATTTGATATTAAATATAACAATGGGAAACACAGAATATCTCATTTGTTTTATATTGATGATGTGAAAGTGTATGTCCACAACGAAACACAAATGAACGCCCTGCTGAATATAATAGACTCTTACTCATCTAATGTGGGAATGACGTTGGGAGTAAAGAAATGTTAGCTGCTAACAATTGAACGTGGTCGGTACACAAACTCCCAACCATATGAGCTCCATACCGGATTTTTAATTGAGGGAATGACACAAACAGAGACATACAAGTACCTTGGATTTGCTCAGAATACAACTCTGGAGCACAAGAAAATCAAACATGAACTCACAGAGCATATACAAGAATGCGTCGTGTATGTGGTTACAAAGTGGGCGCTTATTTGGGGAGACAGAGGGATTTGCAGTTGCTATACAAGACCAAGTAATAGCTACAAACAATTACAAAAAGTACATCATCAAAGACACCAGCGTACTCTCCGACAAATGCAGACGATGCTCCGTTCATCTCGAGACCATCGACCATATCACTGCGGGCTGCCCAGTACTTGCCCCCGTAGAATACACGAGACGACACAATCATGTCTCGGGAATCATACACCAGGCACTTGCTCAGGAAAACCAATTAATTCAGGAGCGTATCTCTTATTACAAGTACCATCCAACACCATTCCTGGAGAACGAGTCGCTTAAGCTTTATTGGGACACTGCTGTAGTGACAGACAAAACAGTCAACCATAACAGGCCAGACATCTTATTGGTAAACAAGAAAACTGGGACGACTTTCATTATTGACATCGCTATCCCCAATGACACCAACATTGACAGGAAGTACAGTGAAAAAATCTCCAAGTACAAAGAACTTGCAGAAGAGATAAAGAGGATCTGGAAGATGAAACTGGTTACGAATAGTTCCTGTAATTCTGTCAGTCAACGGCCTCATTCCACACACACTTCACAAGAGTCTGCGAGAACTGGGTCTTCCACCGAACATCTACAAAATTATGCAACATTCTGTCCTCCTGTCAACATGCAACATTGTGCGATCGTTCCTCTCGCAAGAATGAAGATCCCATGATCTACAGTTTTGTATATACCTGTACATCAACGTTTGTATTATAATGTGTAAATACTTTAATTATGTAAGGCACTTGGTGCATCCCGTGCCCAATTACTACCCATATTTCCTGTGGAGAAGTGTATGAATAATAATAATAATAATAATAATAATAATAATAATAATAATAACAATAATAATAATAATAATAATAATAATAATAATAATAATAATAATAATATTGGCGTAGGGACGTGGCGCCCCCATCGCCCAGTGGGAAACCACTGCAATCAGCCACCCGAGTACCGGCGGGAGAACCGAAGCATGGGGTACGGAGGAAATGCCATCCCGAGTCGAACATCAGGCTCTCTCCAAGGTTTACAACCTTGGAAGTAACTTGGTCGATGTAAAACTACACCGACCCCAAACTACAAGTTTTCAACTGCAAAGCATGGAGGAAAATTCAACAGGAAATTGTACCCCAGGTGGTAAACAATCCACCGTCGCCTTGAGGGACGCAAGCAGGCCTTCGGATTCTGGGGAGCCTGCACCTACATGCAAGGAGGTATCGGAGACTCCTAGGAACAAAATCAGCCACAAACAACGAAATTTTTTTGCTACCTTCAATGCCAACTCCCTCTTGAAAGTTGGTAAACTCAAACATCTTACGGATGTCCTCACCCATCATGAAATCCTAATTACAGCAATTCAAGAGTCAAGGTTTACTGATGAACATGCGTTTGAATCACAAGGTTATAGAATCTTCAAAGGGAAAACTGGCAAACGTGTGATGAAAACTGTTCCACACCTCGGCACAGGATTTATTGTCAGCAGGAAAATTATTGATTCAGTCACCGATTTCAGCTCTCCTAACAGCAGGGTCTCGATGCTTAGCTTTCGGAGTATGAACAACGTACACACGCTTGTGAACGTACATGCACCAATTAACCAGGCAAACAAGAAAGACCCAGAAGGAACAGACAAATTCTGGGAGGACCTGGAAGATGTTATATCAAAAATTCCTGACAAACACACAATCATTTTGCTTGGAGACTTCAATGCCCAGATTGGCAAAGAAAGGAAATTCCAAAATATCGTTGGAAACTATCCAGCCCACAGACGAACCAACCGAAATGGGAAAAGGCTTATAGAGATTTGTAAGGCATTCAATCTTGTTCTTAAGTCAACAGCCTTCAAACATCTACCAAGAAAACAAAAGACATGGATATCACCAAATCCTCACTTGGGAGAATTTCAAATAGATCATGTTGCCATTGCACGAAAAGCAACACAAGAGATCCAAAATGTTAAAGTCCTGAGAAGTGCTAACCTTGACTCAGACCACTATCTATCCAAGATCAAAATTAAGCTTCATCCAAGAAACACCAAAAGAGTTAAGATAAAGAAAACTAGCAAATTTGATACAGAAAAGCTGAAAACCAGCGAAAAATTCACTCAGAAACTTCAGTCTTTGGACACAGAAAATTGGGAACAACTGAAAAATGCCATTGTTGAAACGGCTGAGGAGACAGTATTGCTAAAGAAACCAAAGAAGCATCCGTGGTGGACTCAAGAATGTGATGAAGCCATAACACAAAGACAAATCGCTTGGCAAAGATGGAATTCCCTGAAGAATCCAGAAAGATATGAAGACTTTCTGGAGGCTAGGAAACATGCAGCGAAAGTGATCCGCCAAGTAAAGCGCGCATTTGACAAAAACCAACTGACACAGATCGAGCAGGACTTCAATAAGAATAATACTAGGGATTTCTATAGAACCTTCAAACGCAACCTCACCAAGTACACCCCACCAAGTCTACACTTCCGAGATCAAAATGGAGAAGTTGCCTACAACGACAAGGATAACTGCCAAATCTTGGCTAAATATTTTGAATCTCTTCTTAACTGCGAAGAACCAGAATCAGAATTCACCTTTGAAGAATCCAGACATCCCAACCCAGACTCTTCTCCCCCACAAAAGAGGAAATCAAACAGATAATTACATCATTAAAACAACAAAGCACCTGGAGAAGATGCGATAATTGCTGAACTCTGGAAGGCTGCAGGTGAAAAGGCGATCGATAAACTAACTGAGATCATTCGCGAGATCTGGGAAACAGAGAAGATCCCAAATGATTGGACAGCAGCCTTGATTCATCCCCTACATAAAAAAGGTGACAAAACAGATGTAAACAACTATCGCGGCATCTCCCTTCTCGCAGTAACATACAAAATTCTCTCCAAAGCCCTTCAAACTCGGGCAGAAGAGCAACTTGATTCACAGTTGGGTGAATACCAAGGAGGCTTTAGAAAAGGACGATCTTGTGCAGAGCAGATCATGAACCTTAAGTCTGTCCTGTCGTACCTAAACTCCAGGAATAAGAATTTTGTAGTTACTTTTGATGACTTCCAAAAAGCCTACGACTCCATAGACTGACACACACTCCTCCGCATTCTGAAGGAAATGGGCTTAGACAACAAAACGAGAGCTATCATTCAACAGACCTTAACCAGCACTACGTCCAGGGTGAAATTCAGGGGAGAAATTTCGAACGTCTTTGAAATCAAGACTGGTGTTAGGCAAGGGGATGGACTATCACCGCTTCTCTTCAACTGCGCTCTGGAGAAAATTATTCGGGAATGGCGCAAGGAGATGTGCAAGGAAGAGTTTGAGAATGGCCTTAGAATAGGATATAAGAAAGATGATCTTATCATAGACTGCCTAGCTTTTGCAGATGACCTAGCGATCTTTTCTGATTCCCTGGATACTGCTGAAAAACAAATTAACCAACTGAGAATCCAAGCAGCAAAAGCTGGCCTCCAAATCTCTTTCCAAAAAACAGAGTTTATAACCAACATCAAGCCAGCCCCCAGAGAGCTCATTGTGGAACAGGGAAAAATCAAGCAGGTGGAAAAGTTTAAGTACTTAGGCGAGTGGATAGTACCTAACAACTCTGAGAAAGAAGCAATCATGTACAGAATCAACAAGATGGAGGTGGCATATCAGCCGTCTAGGAATGTCTACAACAAAAGATCAGTGTCCATCAACGCCAAGCTTAGGCATTATTGTTCGGTTGTACGCCCGGAAGCACTGTACGCAGCAGAATGCCTTGCAATGAACAGAAAAGGTCTGATGGAGAAGCTAGAAGCTAAAGAAAGAAAAATCCTGAGAAAGATTCTTGGACCAATCAAAGAAAATGGTGAGTACAGGAGACGACACAACGGCGATCTGTACCAGCATATGGAGAGGATAACGGACACGATTCGGAAGAGGAGGATTAATTTTTATGGCCATATAGCACGCATGAGCACACAGAGACAAACCAATAGGATCTTTTCCTACTTTCTTAACAAGAAAACCAAGGGACCCTGGTTTATCGAAGTTGAAAAAGACCTTCAAGAAATAGGAATCACACTCGAAGACATCCAGAAACGTGCTCCTCTCCAGAAAAAGCTCCAGGGATACAAGAGGTTCCAAGAAAGGCCAAAGTTGAAAACAGGCAAGAAGTGGACCGATGAAAGGAAGGAGCCTCACAGAACGAGAATGCGTGAGTACTGGGGAAGAATTAAAGCTCAAGGATGCAAACGGTTGAAATAACGTGGTCCACAGCAGGCCGAAACGAAGAAAGAAATAATAATAATAATAATATTAATAATAATAATAATAATAATAAACTACGTGAATCCCCTATCTCAAGGGCCACACACAGAACAGTCCAGTTCATTAAACGGTCTTCCTTCATAGCATAAATATAAATGCTACTCTCTCACAGTTTCATTATCTGTCGTCATTCGTCAACTAAGAGATAAGCACCCTTTCCACACGCATTACAAATTTATGATACCATGATCTCATAACAGCAAATCAAATAACATGTTTTCCTCATGTGACTGCTAGCTCCTGACAAGAAATACGGAATAGCTCGGAGACAGACTGCAGTACAAATTTTTTAAAAAAGTAAAATGGATAAAACGCTAAATTCCGCTATAATAAATCTAGAATTCCGCCAAAAAATCCGCTGTCCGCTAAATGGTATATTTCTACGCCGACAGTCTTCTAATTCCGCCAAATTTAGCGGAAAATCCGCTAAGTTGGCGACACTGCACATACTTAGCACAAATGTTGCCTTAATTTAAAACGCTATTTCACGAAAAGTACGTTTCAGATTTTTTTTTTTTGCAACAGGTAGCCACCTCTTTTATCTGTCAATTGAGACATGAAACATAATCGTAAGTTAAATACTCTCAGTGATATACACGTTCTACCCAAACACGAAAAGTGTTTTACAATTTTTTGTTGAAAAAGGCAAAGTAGGGATCCCCCATACTACGAAAAACGTAAAATTAAGCAATTTCCTCAATTTACCGAAAGCTGAAGGGCTAAAGGACCAGGAAAGGTTCCAATTTGTGAGACTTGGAAAGCACTATCACCCGGCCCCGCGGTATAGTGGTAGCGTGCCTGCCTCTTACCCGGAGACCCCGGGTTCGATTTCCGGCAAGGTCAGGGATTTTTACCTGGACCTGAGGGCTGGTTAGAGGTCCACTCAGCTTACGTGATTAGAAATGAGGAGCTATCTGACGGTGAGATAGCGGCCCCGGTATAGAAAGCCAAGAATAACGGCTGAGAGGATTAGTCATGCTGACCACACGACACCTCGTAATCTGCAGGCCTTCGGGCTGAGCAGCGGTCGCTTGGTAGGCTCAGGCCCTTGAAGGCCTGTAGTGCCATCGGGGGGCGAGGGGTGGGAGGGGTTGTGTAGCACTATCAGAGAAAACCAATTTCTAAAATAACCTCTTCTTGCCTGAATGCAGTTTCGGATAAACAGCCTAAAATCGCTTGTTTGTTTACTCGTTTTCATTTTTATTCAAATCCTAGCCACATTAACTTATTTACATAATTATTATTATAATTTTTTTTTTGCTAGCTGCTTTACGTCGCACGTACACAGATAGGTCTTATGCTGACTATGGGACAGGGAAGGGCTAGGAGTGGGTAGGAAGCGGCCGTGGCCTTAATTATGGTACAGCCCCAGCATTTGTCTGGTGTGAAAATGGGAAACCACGGAAAACTATTTTCAAGGCTGCCAACAGTGGGGTTCGAACCTACTATCTCCCGAATACTGGATTATTTTTGTAATGTGCTCCTTGGTACAATAGGCCTTTTATTTTTTTGAGAAATGATCACACCGAATGTAGTTATAAGGGCTTAATTGATACTCTGCATTGACTCACATTAGCGCTCGTAGTGGTAGGAAAAGTTAATTTACTAATCGACCGGATAATTAAGAAAAGGATTGTAATTTTTAGGAATAAATAAATAATATATTCTCATACCTTATTAGGCTATACTTTATTGACCTAAAATTCGTATCTCATATCCCTAGGATGTTTTCAATACTGAGTTGCTTGCCTGTTGTCAAGGAACGTAAGTCTACATTTAGAAAAATATTAATTCCTTCTACTGTAAAGCGTAGACTCATATGTGAAGTTCAGGGGTCACCAGATAACAAGAATGTACTAGTTAGCACAGAATACATGAACTGCATTTGAAATCAGAGCCAGAGACGAATATTTTAATGTATTACGGAGTGACAGAATCACGTTCGATCTGGTCTCGTCTGATAGAGCTCAACAGGTCCGTTCTGCTAATGATGTGGCATTCAATGTATTCTGACGTCATGTATGAATGGAGCACACAATTGGAAAAAGAAAGGAAGCTTACAGTTTTGCGTGGCAGATGATATCGTGGTCACAGTCATGGGGCAATTTGTTTAGTGTAAAATTCGAACCATGAGAATAAGAATTTTCATTTCAGTAATTCAAAATGCATTGGTAAGGATTCGAACCGCTGCTCCTTGGTGTGGTCACTTGGATATCATGCACACACGCAATTAGATCTGAATGTCTGGCCTTTAGATTTGTAGCCTTTATACTGAGCATAGAACGTCATACTTTGATATGAAAACCACCACCGACTGGAAAAATAGGCCTATATGATATAAACGTGAGAATATCTCTCCAGTGAGACGGTTTAAGTAGGATAGGGGGTCATCATTCCTGGATTCTAACCAAGGTAGTCAGGGCTTGAACACATTTCAGAGAGTTGAGCAGTTTAAATATTTGAGATCGACAGTCACCTACTCAAAAGATGCCCCCAGGAGCCAGACCCTATTTTACTCTAATGAGACTTTTCTCCTCAAGGCTCTGGACTCGTACAAGTAAATTAACAATCTATAAAACACTCACAAGACCCGTGCTTACATGTGCCTCGGGAACTTAGCAAAAGATACCGAATTGCTGGATGCCTTCAAAAGAAAGATATTTCGAAGAGTCATCGGACCAATCTGTGAAACAGGAACAGGGAGGAGAAGGTACAATCATGAAGTGTACACCATTTATAAGGAAGTGCCTATTAGAATAATAGTGAAATCAGCCAAATTACGATGGGCCGGGCTCGTACGGTACAGTACAGAACAGTACCAAAAAAAATGTTAAGTGGACATCCGGAGAACGAGGTCAACCGAGAATCTGATTGATAGATGAATGGAGTCAATGAAGATCTTCGGGAAATGGGCTATAGAAATTAGAAATATTTAGCGTTGGATCGAGATTAATAGCAGAACATTGTTGAAGAGGCCGAGGTTTACAAGGAACTGTGGAGCCACAGAAGATGAATAATAATTAGTCAAGGATCTCAACAATTGTATGAGTGGTGTTTGAAACGATGTATGACGCGCCTGTGGCTGGGACTCCACCTAGAACTGGAGTTTCTGCGGCTGTATTCACGATATCAGAAGCCATTTGAAAGTAACAGTGTGATCGTTTGAGTTTATTAATTCAATCTAGAAAACTCATAAATACTACTGTACAGTAGTGTCCGTATTGGCACATCTATAATAATCTGAAGGTTAGAATGTAGATAAATGTGCGCATGCCTTCAAAGTGCACCATATCAACACTAGTATGACGATGAAAATAAAACCGCTCGTACAGCTTCAGTTACCGGGTTTGCAGGCCTTTTTAAATGGAATCAGCTAGGCAGCCTGAATACAAATTCTGTTATTCTGATTTTCCCTACATCTAACAGCGAAGAAGTTAATTTTGTCCTGTAGATGCATGGTTATCACCAAACGTCTTTAACATGGCAAAAAAATTAAGTGCTAGGACTTTAAGGTATCGATAAAAAATCAGCTATGTCATTTGGAATCGAACCTGGCAACATGCGATCATGAACCGCACATTCTTCCTCTGGTCCATCGAGGCTACTGAGAAAACTGCCTCGAATACTGGTACCAACCAAGAATATATTTTTCTACTTCCTTCTCGTCAAGTTTTAGGCACTGTGGTCTATTGCGGTTCCCATTGTAGGTTCTACCGTCTCATAGTTCGTTCAATACTTCTCTTTCCCTCTCATCCAAGATGAAGTTTGCAATATGATTGTCATATAATTTCTGCACGTGGCTAAACCATTATTTCTACACATTCATCAATATTTGCAAACTTCCCCTCATTATTTCAATACTTACGTAGTCTCACTTTGAGACTATGGCAATTTCCCCAAGGAAACGTATATCTTCTGCATTAAATCCATCTGTATTCTTCATTGTATATGTTTCCTTGCACGTAACCCACTCTAAAAATAGTATATTCTCGGCTACCGGACTGCAGACTTAAAGAGAGATGCAGTCTTGGTGGCCTATATACCAATTTCGACATCTTTGCCAATCGAATGGAATTGTATACGACGTTTTCTATGACTGATACCGCCAAGATCCCCAGAAAACTTGACAATTACCAAAAAATTACCGAACAGTTTGAACTGGGCTGTTCGAATTTGTGCCAAGATGCACAATAGCCAAATTATTTGTTACTTGTGGTACCAATGCGCATTGCTGCACGTTCAAATTCCCCGTACAACTGACCAGGATTCGAATAAATTTACATTGCCAATCGAATATATCTCCTTGACTCTTTAGCACTTTGAAAAGTTTCCTCATCACTTTCTGCGGGTTCAGGAAAACTTAAAGCCAACACTAGCAATAGGTTATCGCTTTGGAACAAAAAAGAATTTATCAAAGGGTTAAAACATTTTTACGCTTCCATACCATTGCTGTTTTGATTTTGGGTCACAATTTAGAGCCTAACTGTTCGAGGAGTTTCGGGAATTTTTAATTTTTCCGGGGATTTTGGAGGAATCCGCTTCCCTGGGGTAAAGTTCTATAAACTTCCAGGGAGCCCGAAAGTATCTCATAATTGCCATCGTTATAAATCGCTACACTTCTACTTCTATTTATTGGTTTATGGCCTAGGTAATTAATTTTTGACCGGCGCCGTATATTTGTATTTTAAAAAAATAATGCAGACAACAAAGAAGGTTCGCATCTTCACATTGAATGCATGGTCATAACTAGACTTTGTATGGTATACAGTTCAAATACAGTATATTTGTTTGTCTGTCTGTTAAATCTTCAGTCCGAAGGGTGGTTGATTTTCAGAGAGCACCATCACAGACTACGCGGTTGTAAGGATACTGCTAAAACCGATAGTGACGCCATATGAGGCATACACGACATACAAGACTGCTTTCCTCACTGCTGAAATACGATATAACTTTTCTTTAAATTAAAGGATTTATATACATACTTCAGTGCAACACTGAAAATATCAAGAAAGCTGTTCGAATTTTATAGCAAATGAGATAATATATAATAATTTAGTGCGGCTATTGCTAGCCTGGTGTAGCCCTTGTAAGACACATCTTCCGGCGAGAACGGACAGTAAGCTATCTGTCCTGTATAGGAAACTGTGTTGAAGACAGCACAAACAAACAGCCCCCGAGCCAATTAACCGTTTTGATTAAAATCCCAACTCGATCGGATATATAACCTGGGATCCCCTGAAAGAATGGCCACTACGCCGCAAATTCAGTCACGGAACTGGAACAATGCCATACTAATTTATAGCAAAAGTAAAGAGAGTTTCTTATATAATTCACTACATAAATGTCATCAGCCACTCTTTAAGTGATAGCAAAGCACAGTCACCTCCGTACAGGCCATGAAGGCCCTTGGTGGAGTGGAAGGTAAAGGCTTCCACCATTGTTAACCTCGGCATGTGTTGGGGTGGAGTGGTTAGCTCTACGCCCGGCCAACTTTGCCCCCAGAAATTAACCTGGTACTCATTTTTGATGTAGGCTGAGTGAACCTCAGGACCATATGCACTTCCGGAAATGGAAATCTCGTTTCTTAAATTTTGCGACTTCCTGACGGGGATTCGAACCCACGTCCTTCCGGGCGAACCGAGCACGCCTTTACCGCCTCGGCCAGGCAGCCCCATTAGTTCATATTTTATTATTTATTTATTTATTTATTTATTTATTTACTAGCGAATGTACCCGTGCTTCGCTACGGTATTCTACATTGTATTCGAATATCGAAGTAAATAGTGTACATGCAGTAAATAAGATAGTTTTAAAATTGCATGTCTCTTAGCGTTATCCGAGAAAGAGCATGGGGAGGTCCCCGTACGTTTCCAATGTAAAGTGTTTGTTACGGATTTGTGATATAACGGCAGGCTCACTTGCCTACTGGCATTCACAATCAGGTTGGGAAGTTTACATTATAATTGCAGGCCCCATTGCCTACTATGCGGACAGAATCGATTTGGGGAGTTTTCGTTAAAATGGCAGCCCCCCTTTCCTACCTCCAGACAGATTACAGTTTTTATTATAATGGCAGGCAATTACCCTACTATCACTCGAAATTGAGTTGTGCAGTTATCATTATAATGACAGGCCCCTTTTCCTACTGCCAGCCAGCGTACTGCCAGTCACACCAAGTTGGTGAGTTTCCATCAAAATAGCAGGCCACTATGCCTAATGCCAGTCACATTTTAGATGAGTACATTTCTTTATAATGGCGGGCACCCTTGCCTACTGCCAAACACAATCGGGTAGGGGAGTTTTAAACAAAACTGCATGCTCACTTACCTTCTGCAAGTCAAATCGAGAAGGGAACTATTCATTACAATTGTAGGCCTTCCTTACTAATGACAGTTACACAGGAGTTGGAGAAGGAACCCTTTCCTACTGCCAGTCAAAGTCGGTGTGGGGAGTACTGATTACAATAGCAGACCGACCCTTTCTCGATCGCTAAATCGACATCAGTGAATATATATAGATCGACATACGAAAGTATATGCGTGTTTACAATATTGAAGACCTTCATTTACAGATTAACTGCTACTAAACGTACGTCATATCGACAAAGGATTATACCATAAGACACGCCGGATTTAGTGGCCTAAATGGCTGGTCCAATGATATGTCATCTATTCTTGGGTCAGATTTAGAAACGTGGAACAGGGTAAAGGTTTTGTAAGATCATCTCACATTACATTACTTTTCGGATAATAATGTGACAGCTACATACGTAGCATTTGGCTCACATATGGCTACTGAGTGGGCCAATTTTCGTGAAGAGTTTGATGATTCTGTATTTCATATAAGTAATTGAAAGTATGAATAATGCATGTGAAAATTCCAAATTGACTTAACATCGATTAATAGAGAAAAATCAAACGTAAAAGGGATACAGATACGGCATAAAGTCATAAGACCAAGGTTGTAGATCATTCCAAATTGAACGGAGATTGTGCAATCCGTTACGTGATAGGAATTTCCGAAGGTCTGCACCATCATTAAAATTGCCTGCATATTTCGATATTCTTCGGGGATAAAAAATGAAAAATTTAATGATATAGGATTTTTCATTCGTTACAGGCTAAAACGTATAATTTTGTCAAATTTCAATTATCTTCTTATTCTTCTGGCAGATTATGCCACAATGTGGATTTTGGGCGAGGCGGGTAAAAATTAGGACTTTCAGGAAATCAAAAATTATGGAGATTGTTATTATTACCCCTTAAACGGAAAGCTGTACGAAAATTTCGCCAAAATAGTCAGTGTAGAGGTACACAGTCGTTACGATTTGATTTATATAGATAAGGAATCTGCTCCATGTAAAACACCTTTTGGGCTATGTCCGCTGGACTTAACCTGCAAAAGTGACCATTCATGATATCTCCCTTATTAATCCTCCTGACGAAAAAATGCACATGAAAAAAAAGGTTTAGAGGTGGAATTCCATCAGGTTTGGTCGATTTCCAGTCAGGTTGGTTTTGTTCTGTATATATTGTGGAAGAGTAAAATCACCATTTCGGTTCCTTATAAACCGCCAGTCCATTCCGGAACATGAAATGTTATTTACGTTTAAAACCTACCTTTGGACAGGTGGATGCTAAATATAAATTTTGTTTCGAATGTCTTCAGTAGTTTTCAAGTTGTAAGGAATACGCTTTACACGCACCCGCTCGTGAGTTAAGTCCGATGGGACTTGTACAGAAAAACGGTCCTTTAATGATATCTCCCTTATTGATCCTCGTATCGAAATGATGCACATGAGAAAAAAAGGTTTAGACATTAATTTCTACCAAGGTAGGTAGACTTCCATAAACTTTTGTTGTGTATATTTTTTGGAAGTGCAAAATCACTGTTTCGGTTTCGTATAAACCCCCAGTTAGTTCAGGGATTTAGAAACAATATTTGCCCTGAAACCTATCAAGGACAGGTGTATTCTAAATACGAATCTTGGTGGAAATGCATCCAGTAGTTTCTAGCATTCACGTACATACGGCGTAATTAAGGAAGAAAATAATACAGTTAAGAATGTTGAAACTAATAGAAAATGGATTATAACTGAGGACAGCCGGATAACGACAAATAAATAAATGCCGTGAGTTATGGATATAATAAAGCGCTAACAGAGGAGAAATTTAGGTTCAGTGATTCTTAGGTAAACAAATATGAAGATGACTAATGGTGTTATTACTTAATCTATTCGAGGGCGGTTATAACCTCCAACGATATTCCGCCAATATCCCGCAGATGAGCCGATTGATGCCTCTCTTGCCATCTACCCAAGGAACAACCACGAATTTAAAAGCATGATGAGGAAAATGGCAATACGTTACTTCCCTACTGGCATGCAGTCAGAGACGTTGCCATGGTAACCTGTAGGTTCGTTGTCGGTCTGTCGGTCACTAAATGCAGAGCATGATACCAGCAGAAAATTGTAAATTTCTCCGTCATGTGAAGAGTAAGGTAAATTATGAACATAACGAAAGTTGTTTATAATGAAGAGACGTTTCACGTACGGTAAACGAAGTTTACAGAAAATCAATAGTATAAGAGAAAATAGAGGAAAACCACTGTGGTTTTCCTATAAACACCCCGTCTATTCAAAGATTTTAAAATTATATGCATATCGGAACCTTTCCTGGGATGGGTATACTCTAAATATGAAGTTTGGCTGAGATCTATCCAGCCGTTTCGACGTGATGGTGGGAAAACCACTCTGGTTTTCCTATAAACCCCCGTCTATTCAAGGATTTTAAAATGATATGCATATATAAACCTTCCCCGGGATTAGTATACTCTAAATACAATGTTTGGTTGAGATCCATCCAGCCGTTTCGACGTGATGGTGGAAAAACCATTCTGATTTTCCTATAAACCCCCCATATATTCAAATATTTTAAAATGATATGCATATGGAAAACTTCCCCGCGATGAGTATCCTCTAAATATGAAGTTTGGTTGAGATCTATCCAGCCGTTTCGACGTGATGGTGGAAAAACCATTCTGGTTTTCCTATAAACCCCCTGTCTATTCAAGGATTTTAAAATGATATGCATATCAAAACCTTCTCCGGGATGAGTATACCCTAAATATGAAGTTTGGTTGAGATCTATCCAGCCGTTTCGACGTGATGGTGGAACAGACAAACAGACGGACAAACAGAAACAATTTTATTTATATAGATTTTTACACTCGTTCTTCACCCCCTTTCCATCCCCGCCCAAAGGAGTCCTATGAGTGCCTTACACAACAGTATATTTTTTTCCCAGATATTAAGTCTTATTTGTACCTATTTTGGTTGACAGCTATGCCCAAACGTACATGCATAATCTCACTGCTCTAGAATCCTGGAGCTGACGTTGCCATGGTTACGGCAGTTCATTTCTTTATCCGATTCCTAGAGCAGGGGTAGTGTGGTGCCAATATCTCCGTAACGGTTGGTTTTAGGGCCTTAAAACATGGTTTTCGGGCCCGTAGGGCTTACCGAGTTTTGTTCTTTGCGTCAAGAGGATTAAATTGAGCTTTGTCTCGTCCTTATACGACAAATTCGATATTTTGCCTATAATAGTATAAGAGAAAATGGAGGAAAACCGTTTTTCCTATAAAACCCGCGTCTTTTCAAAGATTTTAAAATGATATGCATATCGAAACCTTCCCCGGGGTCAGTATACTCTAAATATGAAGTTTGGTTGAGATCTATCCAGCCGTTTCGACGTGATGGTGGAACAGACAAACAGACAGACAAACAGACAAACAGAAACAATTTTATTTATATAGATTTATTTAGTAGATACAGCCTATGGAGGGCCATTTTACACTAATGATAATAGTTGTAAATAAGTATAAAATATAACAAAGGTATAAACAACAATATTAATTATCAACAATAAATTAACAATTATTAACAATAACAATGTTTCAACAATGGCAACGATAACTGGCAAGCGGCGGTTGCAGAATTAGGAAGAAGAAAGATCGAGGGTTGGATGAACGGAAGGAAATGGAAACCTGGAGTGGACTTCAAAGAAATATTTTAATTTTTTGTTTGAAGTATGCGAAAGCTTTCCTGTAGACTCTAAAAAAACAACTGTACTTTTTTTCTTTCTTAACTCCTTTACCCTCCAGGGGTGGTTTCTCTCGGACTCAGCGAAGGATCCCACCTCTACCGCCTCAAGGGCAGAGTGCTGGAACTTCAGACTCTAGGTCGCGGATACAACTGGAGAGGATGACCAGTACCTCGCTCAGGTGGTCTCACCTGCTATGCTGAACAGGGGCATTGGTGGGGGATGGCATCATTGGAAGGGATAGAAAAGGAAGAAGGAAGGAAGCGGTCGTGACGTTATGTTAGGTACCATCCCGGCATTTGCCTGGAGGAGAAGTGGGAAACCACGGAAAACAACTTCCAGAATGGCTGAGGTGGGAATCGAACTCACCTCTACTCAGTTGACCTCCTTAGGCTGAGTGGACCCCGTTCCAGCCCTCGTGCCACTTTTCAAATTTCGTGGCAGAGCCGGGAATCGAACCCGGGCCTCCGGCCGTGGTAGCTCATCACACTAACCACTAACCACAGAGGAGGACTTTCAAGCTTTACTGCCATTTGAAACTTACAGAAGTGTATAACATTTATTTTCACTTAACAGTCGCTCGTGTCGTATCATTTATAACTGTTCCCGCTTGTCACTTCAAGCATGTTCGCTTGTATATCACAGCAACAAATGACACATGACTTTTAAGCAAGCACGTTCGCAGCAGTTTCTTTCATATTTTTTATGCGCCTATTAATACTGAACATTGCTTTGCTTTTACTTTGGTCCTCAATTTATCCTTCCGTAATATTCAAACTGTTGAACTCGCAGATTAATATTAGTAGGCCTAAATGCATACCGTAATAGGAAATTAATGTTGATATTTACTACGAAGAATTTGAAATTATTTCCCCTGTCTAATTAGAAGAAAACAAAGCCGTCACTATTTCGAACGCTGCCTGATGCACGGGACAGCGAACAGATCACAAAGAACAGTTTTATGCTTCTGATCAACAGGACCTGCCAATAAAACATTGGTTCTGACAGAAGGTACCTCGTTCAGTATGTTACAATTATCTTCCTATCCGTTATGTTCCTTAAGACAGATCATGTTTCCCAGGCACTTGTGGATATGCAGTAGTGGTGGGGACGGAGCGGTTTGGTTCGAACCAAGTACTGTGACGTCATTACTCGGTTAAACCGAGTACAGAACCGAGTACAACTTTATATTGACCTTCTAAGCTACATTTTACATTCATAAAGAAGATTATCAATTATTATCAGTGGTACAATGTTCCGTACTATTTATTATTGGTTATTTGCACAATTTTTATAATGTAATATAAATTTAACAGATAACGTAACAAACAGTTAATTACAACTCCGTGCTTAATATGAGCCATATCAAGTAGACATAAATAAAGAAATAAACCTACAAATGAATAAATACATACAATAAATATTAATGCATATGGATAAACGTACCGTATTCCATAATGTGATCATTGGCGAAACGAAATCTAGTGCTTTGAAATGTGCCTAAACTCATATAATGTCAAACTTTTAATTTATAACTATGTGGTAAGGAGTTAAAGGAAAAATCTGTTAAGGTAACATCAGTAATGGAAATAAGTAAAGTATACAAATGAACCCAATTCTTCATCTTGTGACAAGCATTAAAATCAAGACACAACACGTTGTGCACAGACAGTATGGGAAGTACCGTTAGTGTTCTGTATGGCATGGACAGGTGTTATATAGGAGGAATTTCCATTCAGAAATATCAGAGTTTCAGCTCGTTTTGCAGAAAGCGACGACCTTCGGTGTGAAAGAATTTGTCCAGCACATGAAAACACCTCCTATGCGGGCACAGATGTATCAGGTACGCTAAGGTAAGCAAGAGCAAGTTGACTTAAGGGTCAATGAATATTGAAATTTCACGATCGCATTGTAATCGAAATCGACTTTCAACCTATTATGTCGTGTTACGTACATTTAGTACGTGTTGAAGAGATGTTATGTACAAAAAAATATAGCCAACCGGACACCCGTGGGATCCGAACCTACAACCTCCCGACGTCACGTTGGTAGCTCTACCAATTGAGCTATGGTGGCCTAGTTCTCTTTTGTTCTGTTGGAAAGGATCTAAGAGACAGGTCTGGCTCTATCCTCTTATAACCCTCAGTGACTGCATGTCTTCGCATACAAAAGTAGCCACACTCCTATGAAACTTATTTTTTCCTGCACTGTCTCATCCAAACGTAAGAATGGAATTACTTTCACGATGTGCAACTGTATTTGTACCATGTCCTTACGATGCGCCCGCTTTATGTGATTCCATAAATTTGACGTTCCTCCACCTGTACAGTAGATTTGATTGCAAATTTTACAAGTAGCGGATTTTCTACCTGGACTGCTAGTAAAATACTGCCATGCTTGGGAGGACTGTCATGGCATTATTGCTTCTTTCTATTATATATATCGGTAGACAATATAGCGCAACAACTTTAAACAAATATATACTGAACCCATGACCTTTGTGCCCTAAGAACATTATGAGTAATGTAACAATTAAATTAAAAGTTGGATTCTTGATAGCATGGATTTGACACGTGACGAGGGGGTGATTACCTTCGGTCCCACGCTCTGGGGTACGTGACGTCAACCACACGTGTCGACGGCGGAAGAATCTCAAGTAATTTTTATGAACTATTTCAAAGCGCGTGTACACGGCGTGACCACGCCAAGTCAAAAAAATATAGTGCCTATCAAAGGAGGTCGATCATCTCACAAATCGAACCCGTAAAATTTTTAAATGTCCATGAACACTATCGTCAGAAATGTAGCAAGCATGTAGTCACTTTCAAAACTCTTGAAATTACAGTTTAGGTAAGTCAGAAAATTTAGAGAAATTTTCTTGGCGGCAAAGGGAGAGACCTGAAGAGAGGGGGTAACTGCTATAAATATGAAGGGACGCCATGACGAAGCTTCCTTCTCCGGCATTTGTGATACAAAGCGGACGAAAATTTGTTGAGCTGCTCTGCGAAATCAAATCAACGAAAGTAAACTGAGTTCGACTGCAGATTTTAGCCATTGCGGCTAAGTCTTGACTCCATGGGGAGATAGTTTTCTTGAGAGAAATAAGTGTATCAGATAGGACGGTCAAAGTACCGAAATATTCTAATGTGATTAAGTAATTCGTGTGCGGGAATAATTATAATCCATCGTGTGCGTTCAAGCAATCAAGTGAACGGTATTTTTTTTTTTATGCTTTATTCCAGGAAACCTGAAGAAACACAATGATATGTACAGCCATGAATGTAAAAATGGCTAAATAAAATGCCAGGGTCGCAGGTGAGCCCTATGACGAACAATGGTGTGACTACATAAGGTAATGTGACTTTCCATCTTACTACCTCTTATATCTCGTATCATGATTTCTAAAAGTGTATTTGAATGGGGATATACGACGCAGTGGTCGCCCTACTAAGTTTTGTAAGTGTGAGAATACGACTAAAAGAGTCATTTGTTTTATTTTCCACTTGGATAAATTTTTGAAGTCTTGCGAGGGCCGTATAATGTTGTAAAAAGTTATTGAATAGGGTTCTGAAGTGATATCACGTCCAATGTAGATCGTCATCCGTGTGAGTGTACTGCCTGTATTTTGTGATGTCGGAGTAAGATGTTCATTCGACGTAAAATTCTTCTGTCTGCAATTTGACGTTAATAATAATCCATGGTCACTCATTTTCAATCGAGTGGAAGCGCGCTGTCGGGTGAGAACCTAGGGGATGAATGTGGTCACGGAGAGAAACGTTCTTTTTTAATGCCCATTTTAAACTGTGTCTGACTGACAATAAAAGATCTAGTAGAATGTTTCAGTCATTTCTCGTAAAAATCAAGTTATTAAATACGATATCATTTATGCGAAGTTATTCATGAGTAATGCATTGTGCGATATTATACGTCGGTATTTCTAGTGGGGATTTTATTCCAGTTCTTTGTCGATGATAATTGTGGAGCTGGGAAACAGAGGTTAGTTTTGTGAATCAGGTTGGACCTGTCATTGAAGCCGGGATACAGAGCCCGAGGAGTGTTTTATATGAGTTGAGATGAGATGTGCGAATCAGGTTAGAGTCCTGTCATTGAAGCCGGGATATGATAACCCGAGGAATATTTTATAATGTTGGGAATGGAAAGAAATTCATAGAAATCCATAGCGGTATAATTGGCGACGCGTATAATTAGTGTGGGCATCTGGAAGCATATCTGTGCATTTTGTTGGTTAGAATATCGTATTTGTTTAATCATGTCGGCAGAGTTTAAAGGGAGCATTTTGAGAAGTCAGTCAGGTAGAACGAACCGGGTGGTTTATGTAACTGCCAAGCGAGCATGGGGTGAGAGACCTAGGCGGACAGCGGGGATAATAACGGGAATAGGAGTGGAGTCGAGATTGTACTGTATTCTCGGCCAGGAAAACGTTAAAATGCTGGATTTAGTTGAAATTTCATAGCCGGTAATGATCTAAGTATTGTGAAGTACTGTAATTGGGGACGTAATGAACATTTGAAATCACGAACTTTGAGTATAAGGAACAGAGTAACCCAATTTCAGGGTTGTCCAAAATATAGAGCGATGGTCGTGATGATCGATTTGTCTGTGAGGGGTGTGCAAAATTCATAATGGTAATGACGAGATATGACATCGTAATTATATGGCGAGTTGTTTGGTTTGTACGTAGATTATTAGGATATCCAAGTGTTAAACGGTTAGGATTAGATTAGATTTTAAAGTGTGATATCACGATACGAGATATATAGCTGGACATGAATGATGTAACAAATTCTTTTCCAGCCAGATAAACATCGCAATATTGAATTCACATCACAGCTGCGTAGAAAGTTGTGAAGAAACCAGAGTCCGCGGAGATAAAATTTGTTGTTTGTTAATATTTCGTTAAATCATTTAAATTTATTAAATTATTGAATTCAGTGAAACCGCATTTTGAAATAACTTTAATCAAGCGAATAACTTGGAGATGCATTCTGGAAATTTTAATTTGTTGTCTGGGGAATATTAAAAAAATAAAGTAAAGATAAAAGGGACATATCCGAAGGAAATGGATTTTATGCCACAAAGTTTGTGAGCATTGTTGTTGTTGTAATTATTGAACTTTGATTGATTGAGCAGTGAATGTGCTGGGGATAGTAAAGTGGAAACTTTGGTCATCAACCGATGTAACTTAATTGTGTTTAGCCTTCAGCCTAGAAACTTGGATGGTCAGGGGGTCATCAACCTCAGTGACTTAGATTAGGGCCATATGCCATTGTAGCATCATTTCCTTGCGGTCATCATCCACAATGACTTTAAAGTAACTTAAAAGATTAGAGGTCGGTCCATGACATAGACGCAGGTCACATCGATTCAATTAAGGGTCCATGTCGTAGAACCACTGTGTGGCACACACCGATTGGACGGCCTTAATTATACTCAGAGTCCAGAGTTCGTGTTACGAGGGCTGGATCATAACGAATCACTATGATGGTACATGTGGTCTCACATGGAAGCCGAATTTAAGGATTTCCAGACTTTCCTTTCTTAATTGATTAATAATTGAGACAATGGTTTCTAGTAAGAATGCCCATCAGGCAATTACGTTAAAGTCTCACACCAGTGTTCTGACATTTATGTAAAAATGATTGTGGTGTCCAGTGGACACAATTGACTATGACATCGTTGACATAGTAAATTACTTCATTTCCCTGAATAAATAGGAATCTCATAAATAGACCTTTCATTCCAGTAGATAGATTAGAATTAATGAACCCTACCTTTACCTCAGCAAGTGACGAAGAACCCGAAACGACCCAAGAGACAGATCTCATGAACTTTGCTGATAGGTAAGGAAGGTAGGTATCCCTCAATAAGGACCTAAAGGGTTCAATACAGTATATTATAAGGAAGCACAAATAGAACAGACGTCTCAGTCTGGAGTCTGAACAACAGCACAGTGGTGTTGCGAGTGTAGCCTGACTGGAAGGTTTACTAAAGCACCCGCAGCGCTATACGGTGTATTCGAGTTTAATCGGTGCTCCACTGTGACGTCACGGAAACCTGAAGAACCGAGTTACTCTACAGATCTACTCGCTCCGTCCCCAACACTAGTGTTGGCTACTGAATGCATGATTCGAAGCAGTGTATCGATTCACTGAAGTGTCCGAGTGAATCGATTCACAGGAATGGCGAGCTCACGGCACACGATCCAGCTTACTCCCAGTGGACAGTGCTGAGTGGCGCACTCACTGGACGTTGACTGGGAGCCGAGCGTCCTAGACTGACACCGAGTCCAGCACGAACACTGACTCCAGAGGAGAAGCCTACCCCCACCCCACCCTCACCCCAAGCGTGACAATCGACACTAAGCTACATTGAATCCGACATGCCATTAATTTCTAAGGAGAAAAGAGATAGCAGGTAGGAGAGGGAAATGGAACTACAGGAGTACTTGCCTGTTTGCACGTCAGCCGTGTTACCAGGCAAGGTTTGTGTTGGAAAGGTAGTGTTGAGGCGTAGTATTAAGCGTCAGGGAAATACCTCATAGGCGGAGAAAGAAAGAGCCTACATGTAAAACCTGACAAATTTTGATAGCACATGAAAGGATGTGGTTGGTTCCTAGAGAGGTCCGGTGATAGTGTTAGTTGAGAATAGGTGTCATGCACAAGTCATTAGCCATATTCTCGCCAATCCAGTTATCAGGGTATCAGTCCGTCTGGGCACTGCACTGATCGCCTACCAAGGCGGCGGCCTCCTGGATGGGGGTGATTCATAACGCCGGTCCTCCTTCTTCTCTGCCCGCACCATGGCCCGATGAGAGGCCGGGTGTACCCCCGCGCAGTTGGCGCACACAGGCGCCTCCTTAAGAGCCGCGCAGGCAATGTAGTGGTGTTCACCCCCACAAAGGTTGCACATCACTACGAGCCCACACCTGTGCTGACGGTGGCCCCAACTCAAGCAGCAGATACACTGCAAGAGCTGCCGAGGGGGCGTTTCGATCTCACCTGACTACCGCAATCCACAGAGGTCCTCTCGTCATTGACTTTTCGGTGAACTGCACTTCTGGGAGCAGTCCTGGGCTGCGGCTGGGCGGCTCTCCACTGGGGGAGCCGGCGTCGTCTTCTTCCTCCTGGTAGGGGGCAGCGACTTCTTCCCGGCGGTGGGGGTCTCTTCTCGGCAGAAAAGAGGCCTCGTCCTGGTGGCTCCCCTCCCAGCCTGGTGACCCTGGGGTTGTGGATGGTCCCGCTGTAGAGACGGCTTCTCCCTCCTTCTGGCTGACGGTGGTCGCGTTGGTTGATACCGACACCCGACTGCATTCCCTGTCCTGTGCGGCGCACATCAATGCCTGCATCTCGACAGACACGCTGGCAGATCGGGCCTAGATAGCAGCCTCCCAAAGCCAAGGAGCGTCCTCCTCCACTCCAGTGCTGCCCTCCACCGTCTTGAGCGATTTCCTTAATTGTGCCCGAGTAATGGAGCCGAACTGCTTGGCCTGGGTCGCACAGTCGCGGCTTCGTGGGGCGGCGCCCACCGCCTGAGTGGTGGCGTCGTTCGTCTCCGGCTGGGTGGCTAGGACTAAGTCAGTATTAACCGCCTTACGCCTTTGCCTCCTCGGCGTCTAGATTATTGCTTCCCTGGTCTCCGTCTCCATCTTTTCCGTCCTCCTGAGAGCACCAGCGTTCGTCCCAGGCACGCCGTCCCTCCCTGAAACAGAGTAGAGAACTCGTTCTCCACGTCACGCATCCGCTCCTGATCGTGATACCTGATGATGAGGCCTCCTGGTAGAAAGCTCTCGACAGACATTGTCGTCGATATCTTATTGCATCCGTGGATAGAGCGCCGCATTCTGTCTTGCACTAGGAACCGTTCAGAAGGTACAGGGCACCCCGGTCTGTAGTAGATGAGCAGGGGCTCGTACTCCAATTCCGTGTAGCCCTCGGAGAAAAAGCCGTTAGGGGGGTTATACCCGACACTGTCCACGTCCACGGTTGGCCTTCCTTTTTATAGCTCTGGTTGAACCAGAACATTCGCGAAGTGGCCAGAGACAGAACATTCCCGTTGAATCTCCAAGGAACTCACAGCTAAGTCAGCCGACGATAACAATACACGGAAAGACCCACCCCACCCCACAAGGCGGCTGGGAGCTTTCCGGTCGTGACTCCGAGTCACTCGTCTGAGTCATTAGCCCCTTCCTGGAAATACCAAAAGTGGCTACCACGGCGCTGGCATATAACAATACTTTACTCGAAGATCCTTCAGATTTAAAATGCCATTGCTTCCTTTCTAAGTCAGTCTAATTTACACCTGTAAAATAAATTTTGTTCAACAATACAGTAATAAATTTTATACGGTATATTTTTCATTTGTAAATCAGATTTTTGAGAAATGTATTTTTTTTATTTAATGCTATCAAAAAGTTGCAAGTATTATTTTGAGAGAAGGCTTTAATTTTTTTACTTCTGTGTATATTTCAATATTTTTCACTTTTGTTATAACAGTTATTATGTCACTGTATAAGATTGTGGATTGCTTCCTGCATGATTCCTTAGAACCCATACCCAACTAAATAAAAGATAAAAAACAGTCAGATCATGTGGTTTGCTCCCCTTCATTTATATAACAACTAAGTAAGACTTCTTTGGCTGAAATGACCTCTTAAATATTAATTGATATTGCTTGAAAGTATAATAATTTATTATTACGAGAAATATTGCATTCCAGATAATCCAGTGGATTTGAAGCACGAGTAAGTGTCAATTATTTTGGAAATGCAATTTCCTACTGCCTGTTTCTATAGAGCAGGATATAATAGATTGACGAAGGATTTAGGAACTAATTTTAATCATTCTACAATTCTATTTGGTACGTGATTGGATGGAGTGAGTTTACGACCATTCTGACGTTTATTCTATACGTCTCGTGATTTCTCGCTCGAATCTATAAAACAGAAATAAAAACAAATATTTTGATATCAAACGAAAACTTTACGGTGTTTCTGAAGCACGTGCTACATGAACCTTATTCTCCTCGCTCTGTTAAGACAGAGAATATTGTTTACAGACACATTGTGGCTTTGCGATATTTGTTTCTGTAACAGAAACTGTTCTTGTCGCAGCTTTACTTCAGGTGCTATTGAGACGTTCGTCCATATTTTACGACCTTGCCTTCTGGCCATAAGGCAACAGAGCTGTACAGGTACTAGTACTTTTATATGGAGCAGGAAAGCTTCTCGTAAAAGTCTGGGCCAAACTACATGACGTTCAACTTCTGTTACTAGCAGGAAGTAAAAAGCGATGTGAATTCAGCATACAGACGAAAGATTTACGAGTTAGGAACTGATTCAAGGATATATTCTACCAGAAACTCACAACATTCCCTCTTCACATACTTTTTTTTTTTTTTTTTTTTTGCTAGGGGCTTTACGTCGCACCGACACAGATAGGTCTTATGGCGACGATGGGATAGGAAAGGCCTAGGAGTTGGAAGGAAGCGGCCGTGGCCTTAATTAAGGTACAGCCCCAGCATTTGCCTGGTGTGAAAATGGGAAACCACGGAAAACCATCTTCAGGGCTGCCGATAGTGGGATTCGAACCTACTATCTCCCGGATGCAAGCTCACAGCCGCGCGCCTCTACGCGCACGGCCAACTCGCCCGGTACACACATACTTTTTTTAACTATCACCAAGTACAATAAGGAAACAGCACAACAAAACTCTATGTTGGTGGAGGTGGAATATTCTGACAGGTTTTCATGACTTGCTGGGTTTCAGTTTTGTGGAAAATATAGTAAACTTATGCCAGCTACATGGTCTTAGGCCCGTATTTTCCAGCGCGAGTAAAAGTTTTTTTCCTTAGTTTAAAGCTACGTAAACCGAGAAAACAGTTAAGTTTATATTCACAAACCACATTATCTCTAATTATCTCGGTTTAAAATTTTACCGGAGTTTGGTTTGCCGGTAAATTGGAAATCTAAAATAATAGTCTTCCAAGACGCCTGGAATGTGTAAATGAAAGAGAAAATTACAGCGACGAGTAACATGATTAATATTATGCAGTTAATAAACTTCCTAGGTCGATAAAAGGACGTGCGACATATTTCGAGGCCTACCACGATACTGATTTTTCAGAGACATTAGTTATCTAAAGATTCCACACTGTCACTGTTATCCATGATCCTGGAATTCCTGGGCGAGTTGGCCGTTCGGTTAGGGGCGCGTGGCTGTGAGCTTGCATCCGGGAGATAGTGGGTTCGAATCCCACTGTCGGCAGCCCCGGAAATGGTTTTCTGTAGCTTCCCATTATCACACCAGGGAAATCCTGGGGCTGTACCTTAATTAAGGCCACAGCCGCTTCCTTTCAACTCCTCCACCGTCGCAATAAGATCTATCTGTGTCGGTGCGACGTAAAGCCACTAGCAAATAAGATCCTGGAATTCTCAGCACATAGGTACGCCTAATATTAATTCTCAATTATATCTTGTACGGTACACGACTGGGTGACTTTTTAATGAAGAATTAAAGAATACTTCTTTAGTTTTTGAGGGAAATTATCAATGTGTAGGCTATAATTTGTTTTCTTATTCTCTATGTTGTTTGACGCTTTCTGCCAACAAGTTCAATAACAATTCACTCTGTTCGGAAGACATACTAGGCTTCCTTCTTCGTTTCTGCTCAATACCTGGCATAATTCATGCAAATTATTTGCTACTTGCTATTTGCTTTACGTCGCGCAGACACAGATAGGTCTTATGGCGACGATGGGACAGGAAAGGCCTCGGAATGGGAAGGAAGCAGCCGTGGCTTTAATTCAGTTTCAGTCCCAGAATTTGCCTGGTGTGAAAATGGGAAACCACGGAAAACCATATTTAGGGCTAACAACAGTGGGGTTCGAACCCACTGTCTTTCGGATGCGAGATCACAGCTGCGCGCTCCTAACCGCACGGCCAACTCGCCCGGTGAGATTATTTGCAAACCCCGAATGGAATCAATAACTTGTTCATATTTCGATAGTAGCGGCAGCACGTAGTCATTTGTTTTCCGTGCTTCAGTATGAAAACTGTACTGAAACCTGGATATTGGAGCTTGAAAGTAGGTGCACTGAGTATAGTATAAAAATTAACATTTTCAAGACTGAAGTTATATCAATTTGGAACAAACTTAAACAGATTGAATGTCAGGCAGGAAATACAGATCTTCGCATAGATAGATTATTCCAAGTCCGGTCGGGCTCCTTGGCTGAATGTTCAGCGTAGTCACCTTCGGTTAAGTAATAATGCTATTTGTTACCTTCGGTTAAGTAATAATGCTATTTGTTTTACGTCCCACTAACTACTCTTTTACGGTTTTCCGAGACACCCCTTCGGTAAAGAGGGTCCCGGGTTCGATTCCTGGTCGTGCCGGAGATTTTAACATTAAGGAGTTGTTTTCCCCTGGATGGGGGACTCGATGTTTGTAGTACTGTCCCCAATATTCCTGCAAGTTCTCTTTAGTGTCCGATTATCTGAGCACCTTCAAATACCACCACTCTAACGTCTGAGTCACTCAGCCCGACTAACATCAAGCACGGTGAACGTTGTCTAGTTAGGATTATCAATACTACGGCTAATAAACAAAGCTTTTGTGTGTTAAAAACATTATCCCACACAAGACTAAATGTCTGTGTTCCTATGTTTAAGGTTAATGAAAAAGATATCCAAGCGAAGACACCCGTGAAGAATAAAACACTTTAATAGACTGACACAATGATATAATGCTGACACTGGGAAGTATTATGTCTGAGTTTCAGTGCATTTAAGATCAAGTTCCAAGCTGTATGTCCCATTGTGTACTCGTGACCATGCACTTCCTACCCGCGTGGGTACTGATTTAACTACGAGACCTAGCACATTGCACAGTTAAGGTATATATCCTCCTTATTTGGATAAGACATTCTGTTTTATAGCGCCTTTCAACTGAGACCTCCCCACGATGACCTGCACCACCCGCATTTCTTAACACAGAACATTATTGTCATCTCGAGTACCGTGCCGTGCTGTATCAACATGCTTCCCAAGTGGAGTATATTAGCGTTAATAAATAAAGGAACAGTATAGGATATGGGAGGATAGATTTTTGGAACTTTTTACAAGTTACCTTAATTAAGGTATAGCCGGTGTGAAAATGGGAAACCACGGAAAACCATCTTCAGGGCTGCCGACAGTGCGGTTCTCACGCACTATTTCCCGAATGCAAGATAACAATTTCGCGCCCTTACCCACACGGCCAACTCGCCCGGTTTCTGGATGATATAGAAGTGACATGAAATGTTTCAAACCGTGAGAATTTATTTATGAATAATTATGTTACCAGTCACTATTTGTTATTGAATGTTGTACTCAACGTATTTCAGAGTCTATGTTAAGTTTCAGAAAAGAAATAGTTATAGTTAAGAAATTTAGATGGTAACTTAATTGTAACAATGATGCTTAGAATAATTAATGAACCCCTTAAGGCAATTACGACAATTTTCCATAACGTTGTCACTGGTCTCTTTCCAAAATTTGGCGGCAAAACGAGAATTGTTCCCCTCGCTCCAGTCATCACACCCACTATACCATTTTAGTGGTTATGTGCATTATGAATTTATAATATCAGTGTTGGGTCAGTTTGGTCCTGAAATATACAGTTGCTGCTTAAGTTTAATACTGTTTTAAAATATGAACTTTTAATTTTATCATTGAACATAGGTTGATGACCTACTAATTGATGGATATACATTTCTAGAATTTATAAAATGGTTAGTTTAATCCTTTATGAATGTGTGAGTAAAATTGTGTTAGAATTTTGTATATTTGATATTTTAAATCCTGTGTGATGTTGATGTGCAGAAACTGCTGATTTCTTAATGCTCATGTAGCCAAAGCACCACCAGGAGTTTTTGAAATCTACTGTTAAATCCACTTCCAGTTTATCCAATGTAAAAGCATTTATAGGTTTTACAGGTGATTGCATATACACCAGTCTGCTAGAATGTATCTGACGTATTGACTGAGTCGTAGAATCTGACTTAGTTTATTTCTGGTTGAGAGGCTGACGTACAGTGGCGTGCACTGAACCCCAACTACCACAGTGTTGCTGCGCTTAAGAAGTTTGCACTTATATTTTCTTGTTATTCCTTAGAATATTTTTATCAAATTAAGAAACCTGCAAACAGCTAAATCAAGGCAAGTACAACTGTACCGACAACCCGTTCGCTCCACCGCAGTCCAGATCTCTCCAGTGAGGTGGGTTCCTATGCCGGTGCGAGACACAGCTACCCCAGTGAAATTCAAGTCGCTTGGTTGACCCATGAGCTACACTGAAGAAAATGGAAATAGCAACACCCAGAAGGAGTGGTGCTACATTACTGCAATTGAACATGCAGGACGAGTGTTCGGTTGTGATTCGATGATTATACTTTCAGGTCCCTCTGACAGCAAGTTTGGACAACAATCAATACAGGATGTGCCCACCACGAGCTGCAATACATTGATTAATTCGTCGAGGCATGGAGTCAATAAGGCCCTGGATCGCTTCCTGAGGAATTGTGGCCCATGCTTGCTGCACTGCACGGGTCAGTTGTTCGAGAGTTGTGGGTGGCTGAGGACGTTTGGCCAGTTGTCTACCCATCATGCCCCACACATGCTCAATAGGGCTGAGGTCCGGGGATCTGGCGGGCCATTCTAAGGTTGTGATGTCGTGGAGAGCTTCTCTGGAGATGCGTGCAGTGTGAACCCGGGCATTGTCCTGCTGAAACATCCCATTAGCAATGTTCGCCATCATAGGGACAACCACTGAATTGATCACCCCATCAACGTACTGTCGAGCAGTCATAGTGCCCTCAACAAGCACTAATTGTGATTTCACATTAAAGCCAATAGCTCCTCAGACCATAATGCTTGGTGTTGGCCTTGTGTGCCTCTCGACATTAAGATCTGGGCGGACCGTCTCCCCGATACGTCGGCGCACACGATTCCGGCGATCACTGCGGGCAAGACGGAAGCGCGATTCATCACTAAAGACGACCCTATGTCATTCGTCGACCCACGTCGATCTTTCTCGACACTAGGCCAGCCTTACACGTCGCTGTTGTGGGGTCAATGGAACACCTTCTGCAGGGACACGGGCTCGTAAGCCAGCTGCACGCAGGCGTTTACCAACTGTTTGTTGTGTAACGTGCGGTGCCACGGCTGCTCGAATTTGCGCTGCTGTTGCATGGGGTTCCATCCGGGCCATCTGAATGATGCGGCGATCCTCTCTCACAGTTGTCTGTCGCGCTGGGCCTGTGCCAGATCTACGAGTGTGGGTACCTTCATTTGACCACTGCTGCCATACACGTTGTACCGTAGATGCCTGTCGGCCAACACGTGTAGCGACAATCCTTAGCGATAATCCAGCCTCACACAGCCCAATTATCCGAGCCCTCTCAAATGGCGACAGTTGTTGATAGCGTGCTCTTCTCTGTCATCGAGGCATGTTTGACGGGGAACATTTCACTGCATAGACTGCAAGTCAACTACGCTACACCAGAGTCCGTATACTGGAGTTGATTCCTCCATGACCAATCACGTCGGGAGACCTGTAGCAACAATCCAATGGGTCTGAAACTTTGATCGTTTACATACCTACATGGCATCGTTCCATATCTTGAAAATCAACACAAACGACCAATGCCTTCATGGTATTTCCATTTTCTTAAGTGTACTCTTGGGATGGTGGGCTGATAGCTGTTGTCCTCGCTCAACATTCACAGCATCTTACGACGGAGGAACAGTTAGGTAGAGCACATGTTAGTGGTAATAGTTAACACTTGAACTGTTCAGTGCCACACACCAGAGGCTACAAGAATTAGCAATATAGCCACTTGCACATTGTCTTGCAAATAAAAACAGCCATTTTATGAAAGAAATTGTAATAAAAGTTTTTTTTTTTGTATTTAGGCAAGTATGAAGATTTTGGGAGTGATTCATGCGTCATGCGTGTTGTCAAAATTTATGTTAAAAGCTCCAGTTGAGAAAATAATCTTATTGTACAGAAACGTTTTCGTTTTGTGGTCTTTTGTGCAGAAATTAGTGCAAAAATTGTACAATATCAGCAGTCAAATGCACTTTTTGTGAAGTGTCTTGAACGTTATTCAACATGAGTGGCGTAACTCTCTTTTCGATGTGCGTATAACACGAGATACTAACTGGAAAATAATATCTTTTAAAGGTGTGTGGACGCCCGAAAGTGACAGGGGAAAAGAACGTCACTGATAGCACGCTGAGGAAGACAGGAGTGTCAAAATTCCTGGTTTAAAACAGGAAACAACACAGTCTAAAAATTAATCAAGCGAGTGAATTTGAGAGAGGACGTACGGTAAGCCCTGTGTTTTAATCTTCAGTCTTCAAATTTGTGCATAATATAATATGCGATGTTACAGTTCTACAACTCTCTCTCTTTCGATTTACCGTGTGTGTACGTAATCTATACATTTATTTAGTCTCCATTTATCAGGAAGTTCCATAATAATCTACTCCATAAATTGTGATATTATTTCAAGCTTGCACAAATATTTAGAACAGGACCTCTCAAACGCCCAAAATCGCACGCGTCAAACTAAGGCTTAGAGTTCCTGTGCACAGTACATCGGTCCCACTCGGCTCGGCTCTGACCAATGCTTCGTCTCTGAGCTACTCGGCTAAGCTCGGCTCAACTCGACTCAGATTTGGAGCGCTACGGAGCAAGTGAGGAAGAAGGAGACAGGCGGAGCGAGAAAGACATGCGTGGGAAAATAGAGAGACAGCGCTATTGCTCTAAATCGACGAAGGGGGTCTGCACTCTGGTCAACCAAGCGAAGTTGTCTTTTGCACCGTGCACAGTGCAACTGTCTACTTTCCAAGTCATATCACTTTGAACACTCTCAGTAAACAGCCAATTTTTTTCCCGGTGATATACGAAGCCATCTCTTTTCACTTCTGACTCAGTTAATTTATAACTGTTAGGTTCTTCAGTCTGCTGAGATTAATTTTGAATAAATAAATATATAAACACATGGTAACATTATTATACCTAAAAAAGACACAGCTTTATTAAATTAGATTTTGTAAATCAACCAATCTATATACTGTATTAAAGGAGTTTACTAAAAACAGACTCAGCAAATCCGTCCGTTCGTTCTATTGGACCAATTTTATTCATTTTAGTTTTATTCTCTCCGAAATTATCTTCCGGTGATTCATGAGAGATTGATAGGTCTCTTAAGTTCAGCCAACATCGAGTAATCATAAAATCAAATCATTACATCATCACTCCAATAATTGCAGGCGAATTCTTGCCCTAACCTTCAATACATTATCTACTTAGCAGGTTGCTAAACCACTAACACCTTCATTGAAATATTAAAATCCGCAGCCTGTTTCCAGTCATTCCACCGGGTTGGGATGGAATTGTACCGGCTGTCGAAGCCTGTCGCACTTCTCTGTGGCAATGATTTAATGACTGACAGATGAAATGAAACGATGTTGGAGAGTGTTGCTGGAATGAAAGATGACAGGGAAAACTGGAGTACCCGGAGAAAGATCTGTCCCGCCTCCATTTTGTCCAGCACAAATCTCTCATGGAATGACCGGGATTTGAACCACGGTAAAGAGCGGTGAGGGGGCGGCGTGCTGCCGCCTGAGCCACGGAGGCTCTAACATTTTAATTAATATTCTGATATAAGCGATTTTCATCCTTAGTAATGCGATTGCATGTAGCCATGTTTGAATACTACCTGTCAAGCCAGAGAGTATATACTTCCTCTGATCACGGAAGAATACTATTCCCTGTTAGGTACTCTTTGATTCTCTAACCCTTCCCAGCTTCTAAATATATTCAACAAATAACAACTTACATGCAGCTAAGAGAAAAAGTTTATGTACAAACACACCCCATCATGACATATGCCTTAGACATTATCTGGGAACATGCATCGAAGGAAAACCCAACTACATTAGAGAAAGTGAAGGCCATGCACAGATATTCAAAAAGTTCTCTGCCAGGCAAACAAACGCTCCTTCGAGGCTAACCTATTAGCACACAAAACAACCGTTCCATATAGAAGAACTGCGATTAAAAATACTGTACCATTGCCTTCTACGACACAATAGCAAGCTTTAGATCAAGGGCTACAGTATAAAGAAGCTAATATATGGATAGACTTTTTATCAAACAGACAGCATGATAACGTCAGAACGGATGAATTCCGACTACGAACTGCGCCATAGCATGACACGCGTCTAATTAAACGTTCATGAAACCATTAAAAAAGGCAGACAGAGCAATATGACTACAACAAGTACATCAAAACGAATTATCTGGCTTATTTATAAGGAATCCTGCGGAGAAGCACGGGTCCTCTAGTATATATATTATTAAAAGTGTTTACTAAAAAAGCTTTGGAAAATCCGTCCGTCCATTCGACTGGACCGATCAGCTTTATTTTTCTTTTATTCTCTCCGGAATTACCTGCCGGTGAATCATGAGATATTCGTAGATCTCTAAATTCAGCCAACTTTGAGTAATCATAACATCAAGTCATTAAATGATCACGCCAATAATTGCAGGCGAAGTTTTCCCTTAACCCCCAATACATTCTATACTTAGCAAGTTGCTGTGCAACAAACACTTTAATTAATATTCTGATATATGTTATTTTCATCCTTAGTAACCTTATTTCATACAGCCATGTTTGATTACTACCCATCAAGTCATAGAGTACAAACTTCCTCTGATCACGGAATAATACTATTCCTTGATTCTCTAACCTTTCTCAGCTTCCAGATATATTCAACAGATGGCAGAACGTTCCTAATAACTTACATGCTGCTAAGAAAAAGAAGGTCTACGTACAAAGAGATCCCATCACGATATACGCCCTAGACATTTTCTGGGAACACCTATCGAAGGATAACCCAGCTACGCTAAAATGAGTGAAGGCCATGTATTTTAAGTTTCTCCGTCTGGCAACAAAAAAAAAAGGCTCATTCGAGACTAATATATGAGCTCACAAGACAAACGTTTTATATAGAACTGCGATTAAAAACACCATTGCCTTCTACGACACAATACCAAGCTTTAGATTAAGAAGTGCAGGATAAAAATGCTATTATATATGAATAGATTTTTACAAAACAAATGGCATCATGACGTCAGTATGAATGAAATCTGACTACGAACTGAGGCATACCAAAACGAGTTGTCTGACCTATTTATAACGAATACTCCAGAGCAGCTCGGGTCTTTCGTATTTACTTAAAAGCCTAACTTGTAACCATATATACACCGAAGTGCAATCTTCTTCTTCTTATTGATAATAATAATAATAATAATAATAATAATAATAATAATAATAATAATAATATGAATTAAACATAGTACGGCTCATTGGCAGAATGGTTGGCGTTGAGGCCTTCGGTTCAGAGGGTCTTTGGTTCGATTACCGGCACGGTAGGGGATTTTCATCGTATCTGATTAATTCTCCTGGCTCAGAAACTGGGTATTTGTGTTCGCCCCAACACTTTCCTCTTCATCTTCAGACAACGCACTACTCTACCAAGCTCCAGAGAAACACGCAATAGTAATTACATCCTTCTATTAAGGGTTGGCATCAGAAAGGTCATCCAGCCGTGAAACAGAGCCAAATCCACCTGTACGACACAGTTCGCATCCTCGACTCCACAAATGTGGGAAAGGAGCTAGAAGAAGAAGAAGAAGAAGAAGAATACATTTATTAAAGACACTCTGTACTGTAAATAAAAAATAACATTATTACAAATTACTACCATTTGCTTAGAAAGCTATTGATTTAGTTGTTTTAGGGCAAACGAGTATGTGATACCGCTTGCAGAGCTTCCCTCACAATGTACAAGTGTGCTGAGCTGCTGGCTGGTGTTATCCCCTCTGGTCGTAGATTCTGTAATAGAAACCACGAGCGGCAGTCCTTGTGAAGACATGCCGCAACTCGAAGTTTGACTCCTTCCATTCATTCTTGTTCAAGGTCGGAGTATCATAGCAGTCTGGAATAACCGATTCTGCTTTATTTTCTTCCTCTTTCTATTTCTGTGCATGCGTGTACAGTGCGAGGGAAAACCAGCTGATATTTGGCGAGTATACGCGCACATGACGAGCGCCGAGACAGGCCTGAACAAACTCGGAAAGACGGATAAAAGGAGCTGGTTTCTTATCTCTACATAGGTATTAAGTTTTGCAACTGCCTGTAGCTCTTGGAGCAGCGATCGGACACAGGGGTAGGGATTCCTAAATAAGTAGGCTATATGTACTAAACCAACAATCGAACAGACTATCTACATCAGCGATGCATGTTCGGTAACTCGAAAGAGAGATGAGTACACAAAAATCTCATACAAACTCATACACTATGTAGCTATTGGTTTGTGTCTCTTTGAATTGTTTCAATATTATGTGGTAGAGAACGCACAATGTGGTAAGAGAGATAATATAATATGTGGTACGAGAGATAATATAATATGAACAGATGGCATCGTAAGTACGCAAGAGCAACACCAGGAAGACGTCTGTGTAACACGCACACGCGTGAATAACAGCAACAATAAAATAAGCCTTTGGCATTACACTTCTCTAGGATGTAGGCCTATACAATCTTCCTCTATACGAGTACAGACTTGGGTAGAGTGGCATACTACTCCAAACAGTAACGTACAATACCCAGGTCGACACAGAGACTACCAAAGACTAACCTAACGGGTAATATAGCGTTCGTAGAGGGTGGCATGCCATGAACCACACAATTTATAGCTGCACGCTCTCCTCACGTTTCACTCATTGTTGCAAAATGTAGTACTTCGCAATTTATATTTTGGGTCCGTCAACATTCTATGCTGTGGGTTTTGTCGGAATTCTCATCAAAAACTGCGTAACTCTCTCTTGTCATTGTATCCATACTCATTTTACAATTCTTTAGTATATTTATCCATTTTCAGTTCCACTTAATAGAATACTCCCATCTCCTAGTTCCGGATAGCCTGAAAATGGGGAAAGAGTAATAATTTATTGCAATTCATTAAATTCCATACATGCATTGCACTCTCCTTCTTACATTTGTTTGACTATTACTACACTAAATGTTATTTATTTTGTCCTGGACGTTAACAATGTTATATACTCTAGGGCAACAAGTATATTCCCTTTCTTAGCTTATTTAGGGTTTACTTTTGTGTCGCAAGTCTTACAGTTATCCTAAATATAAGATACATTACGAATTATTAGAATACGTGAATGACTGCATGAATTTGTGATTGGATGATTTCATGGTTGAATTGCGGTCGTGCATGAATGAATGAATAACACTCTTCTCACCTGGTGTCGGATAGCCACTGACTAGGGAGAGAGCATTAATTGATGAATGAGTGATTTATTGGGTGAGTGAATATCTCGGTGGACTGAATTGCAGTTCCATTCAATAACAGCAGTTTTTGTTTTCTATAAATGTATTAATTGCGCAGATTACTTGTGTGAAGAATAACTTCCGTCGACCCTACCTCTTTAAGCGGAAAGTTTCTTGAAGTCACCATTGACTACTTACGAAAAATATAGGCCATTTCCTAAAAAAAAGTAATCATTTTGACGACGAATAATATAGGCAACCTGGTTCTAACAAGAAGTAATTTTTGTGAATACATACTGTAGAACAGATCGTCACAATGAAATATGATAACTCAATTGCATTTCAAAATACATGCTTTGCAGTTTTCAAGTGAGTGCAGATTATACTGTACTTGTCAATAGATTCAGTGTTTATCGAAATGATGGGAATGTCACATATTATATCTTATAAATTCGTAAACATGTTCCAGTTGACGATTTCTATCAGCGAGATTTTGAAATAATTATGTTTATTAGTTACGTATGTATATATTCGTTTATGTATTTCGTTATCTTCCTTTTTTGATTTATTTTCCTTTTCATTAAAGGAATATGTAGATATTTGCAACATGTAACATTCTCGTTTTTGAATGCTATTATATGCATATAAACCTGAGAAATAAAATATTGATACGGCTGATTTATAAGCGGATATGTTTATAGTAGTTCGGACTAATCCCTTCCTTCCATCTAAGAAACTACTTCATATTCTGCAGCCATGGGGAGTATACCGGTGTGCATAGTGGTTATCTTACTCATTTGAATGGTAACTCAGACGTGTTCAGTAAGACAAAGGAATTTAGTACTGCATGATCTACCTCAGCTCTATCTCAGCCCGAAGCTTAACGTCTACCGTTAGCCTCTCCTTCCGTCCATCCCACTCAAGCTTATTGCCTCTGGGATTTAAGAGACTAAAATATGTATACCACTCCAAGATATTACGTACATAATCAAAGTAAACAAGAACATACTTTCTTCGCGGATTCCAGAGAGTTACTACGGGAATGAAAATAACTCTCTGATTTTCATTAAAATAATGGTAAAATAACAAATATATTTAAACACATTCTCCAATTTCTCTTATTTTTTGGAACAAGTAAATAAAAAGTAACTTTTGGTTTATTTACACGGTGAGTTTACGACGTGGACAACAATAACATTGGAGTTAAACTTACAATTCGAAGGTTTAAACCAAAAAGTTGGTGGTAGTCCGTCACTATTGTAACGGCCGCAGGGTTTTGAGACTTTCGTAGACTTAATTGTTATAAATAAAAGACAAATATTATGAAGAAAATGTTTTTATTTACTATTTGCTTTACGTCGCACCGACATAGATAGGTATTATGGTGACGATGGGATAGGAAAGGACTAGGAGTGGAAAAGAAGCGGCCGTGCCTTAATTAAGGTACAGCACCAGAAAATGGGAAACCACGGAGAACCATCTTCAGGGTTGCTGACAGTGGCGTTCTAACCCACTATCTCCTGAATACTGGATACTGGCCGTACTTAAGTGACTGTAGCTACCGAGCTCGGTACTTTGTTATTATATACAGTTGGAGGTTAGGTGTCGTTCTGAATACACTTGTACTGACCGAGCCTAACCTCACATCCGCTATCTTGGAGGGGCTTAACCTTACTTTAAGACAGCAAGCCTAACCTCATGAAGGAACCTAACCCCAGTTTTACGGCCGGATGCCATTCCCGACGCCATCTTGAGTAGTAGGACAATGGGTACTCTCGAGACGTTATTTTGAGTAGTAGGGCAATGGAAATCAGCATAGAAGAGCATACCTAACATCATGGAGGAGCCTAACCTCAGTTTTACGGCCGGATGCCCTTCCCGACGCTAATTGCACAAGATGGCGGCTATAAACAGCTCCTTATGAGACGGCTTAAGGGCGTTTGCGCAAGATGGTGGCTGTAAGGTGGCTGCTATATATAGACTCTTATGGGATGGCTGCTGCTCTTATGAGCTGTGTTTACTCGCGGTTGAGATTGTAATTTCTTTGCAATATATAACCTCCTCTTATATCTGTCAATTGAAACTTTTTTTTTTGCTAGGGGCTTTACGTCGCACCGACACAGATAGGTCTTATGGCGACAATGGGATAGGAAAGGCCTAGGAGTTGGAAGGAAGCGGCCGTGGCCTTAATTAAGGTACAACCCCAGCATTTGCCTGGTGTGAAAATGGGAAACCACGGAAAAATTGAAACATTAAACATAATCGTAAGTTAAATACTTTTGGTGATAAACGCGTTCGACCCGAACACTAAAAGCGTCTTAAAATTCTGCTTACATGTAACCGCTATAGAGGAACGTAATTCTATGTTAAAAATGGGAAATAAATTCCACATACCCTTCAGAAGATATTAGATGAATTATTTAGTAACACTGTAATGACACTGCGAACAACAAGGGTCAATGAAATATTATTTGCAGTTGACAGAGGAGACAGAACGATAATATCTCAAGGTGACAAACTCCTTTTACGCCATACAATCTGCCGTCCTTCCAACCTGTGGTCTCTAGAACTATTTTCATTTCCTGGGGAAATCTGTCAGGAAATTTATCCAGACACATTCCAGAGAAGCGCGTATGAACAAAAAGATAACATATATTACTAGCTGTAGTATCCGGCGTTGCCCTGATAGTTTCTGAATATTTCCCTTTAAGATTTGCATTACCAGTTAGTTATGTGTGAAGTGAATTTTTATAGAATTACTTTTTGACTTGCAGATTGATATGTTACGATCTATAATGTAGTTTAAGAATTATTTAGATGTGTTTGATTTCAGATTTTAGATTATTTAATTTTCGAGTAAAACTTCGTCTTTATGGACTGGGAAGTATTTGATCCTGTCAAAAATTTATAAGTGATAACTATATGTATTTAGCCGTCGCACTATAGATACGTTGTACAGGATTTCAACTCCCAATGAGACTGTCCCCCTCTCGCCCCCCACCTCTAAGAGATAAAAATGTGGATTATCACCATTCATCTCAGTGACCCCGAAAACTGTAGATTCGACAGTGTTTTCGATTATTTTTATATCTCACTCCCCCCTCACCCTCACCCCAAAGGAGGCGGAACATGAACTTTAAAAAATTCGGAGTGTCACTATTCATTTCAGCGACCACGAAAACTATGGATTCGATACTATTCTAGATTATTTGTATACCCCCGTCGCCCCCTTCCATAAGGGTGCTAGGGGTTCCTTACCCCCACGCGGTTTGTCTCCTGATTCTAATTGATAAGTGTACCAAGTTTGGTTAAACTGCTCCAGTGGTTTAGGAGATGTGTCATTTACACACCCACACACACACCCATGCACACACATACATCCATTTTTATATATAGTAAGAAGCAGAAGAAGAAGAATAAATTATTTTATATAGTTTTTCGATTATTCTTATATCTCACCCCATTAACCTCCTCCCCACTTGGACATGTAAAAAGTTCTGAGTATTACTATTCATCTCAGAGACCCTGAAATCTATGCATTCGAGGCAGTTTTTAATTATTTCTATATCTCACCCCCATTCGCTCCCCACCTAAAAGCGGACTGAACTTGGATTTTTTAAAATTCTGGAGTATTACTTTTCAACTAAGCGACCCCGAAAACTATGAATTCTACACTATTCTCGATTACTTTTATAACTAACCCATGAACCCCCTCCCTTAAGGGCGTTAGGGATGGCTTACCCCCACAGTGCTCGTGTCCCGATAGTAAGTAATACGTGTACCAAGTTTGGTTGAAAATGCTCCAGTGGTTTAGGAAATGTGTCATTTACACACACACACATCCATTTTTATATAGAGTAAGATAAGATTTTTATACTGCGCCCCTTTTCCATCCCCGCCCAAAGGAGTCCTATGAGTGCCTTACACAACAGTATACTTTTTCCAGATAGTAAGTCTTATGTGTACCAATTTTGGTTGGCAGCTATGCCCAAACGCACATGCATAATCTCGCTGCTCTAGAATCTTTGAACTGACGTTGCCATGGTTACGGCAGTTCATTTCTTTTATCCGATTCCTAGAGCAGGGGCAGTGTGGTGCCAATATCTCCGTAACGGTTGGTTTTACGGCCTTAAAACATGGTTTTCGGGCCAGTAGGGCTTACCGAGTTTTGCTCTTTGCGTCAAGAGGATTAAATTGAGCTTTATCTCGTCCTTATACGACAAATTCGATATTTTGCCTATATTAGCCTATTATTTTTATATCTCCCCCCTCGTGCCCCCACCTCGAATTGTTTTTTTGAAAATAACATGCAGCCCATGTTACTCCCTGGCAATATAGCTATCTGTAGGTGAAGAAGTTTTTTAAAAGCGGTTCAGTAGTTTTTGAGTCTATTCGTTACAAACAAACAAATTTTTCCTCTTTATAATATTACTATAGATGAAAATCCGGGCGAGTTGGCTGTGCGGTTAGGAGCACGCAGCTGTGAGCTTGCATCCGGAAGATAGTAGGTTCGAACACCACTGTCGGCAGCTGTGAAGCTGGTTTTCCGTGGCTTCCCATTTTCGCACCAGACAAATCACCGGGCTGTGCCTTAAATAAGGCCCACTTCTAGACCTTTCCTATCCCATCGTCGCCATAAGATATATCTGTGTTGGTGCGACCTAAAGCATCTAGCAAAAAAAGCATATATATGAAAAATATGGAGCTTATATCTCCTCGAACTTAGAAACAGGTAATAAGAAAAGAAGTAGTAGGTGCCATGAAGAAATGTTTAAAAAGATATCGTCTGTAAGTAAGTGTGGATTAAAGAGTTTCAGAGTCTTCTCTTCCAAGAAGTAGACGTAACATGTCGTATCAATAAACTTTAGACGCGCATCACCTTACACAATGTGTGGAGTGAATAAATTCTTCCTCTGTGAGGACTTTAACACGGGGATAGAGTCGAGTAAAAGGCAAAATAGTGAGTAAATAACCAGTTTCCTTCCAAGATAACAAGCATAAATCGTGCACCTTTACACACTTCATCGTGGGTCAATAATCCGTTGATTGATATATGTAAATGTTGTTCTGTTTATGTGAAAGAAGAGTTCGTCCTCCAGAGTCTACCATGGTATGGATTCACACGTAATAAAATTGGACGTTTCACGCAGAATATTTTCATGTGGCAAAGTCTATAAAATCGGGCTTAACACTTTCGAATCTTAATGTCACAAAATCATGAGCTCACATTCAGACGCATAGCTTCAGAACTAAAAATGTGATCCAAGTGGTTGAGGTACCAATTGGTTGAAAACTTGGTGAATAAGAGAAAATATGACACTCAGTAGGCTTAATCAATAAACATAGCGTATGGAAGCTTTTAAAAAGGTGGCGATTTCGAGACAGTCAGTACAATCTGCTTTCCGAATAGTAACTACGAAACCAGAACACCTACGAACTGAATTGAATTGAAAATATATCCGCAGCCTGTTTCCAGTCATTTGATAGGTCAAGAATGGAATGGAATTGTGCCGGCTGCTGAAACCTGTCGCACTCCCCTGGGGCAATGATTAATGACTGTTAGATGAAATAAAATGAATTGGAGAGTGTTGCTGGAGTGAAAGAAGGCAGGGTATAACCTGATACACGGGAAAATACCTGTCCCACCTCCACTTTGTCCAGCACAAAATTCACATGAAGTGACCGGAATTTGAGCCGAGGAACCCAGATGTAAAAGGACGGCGCGCTGCCGCCTTAGCCACGGAGCCTACAAGAAGTTAGTTAAGATGTCTAAATATAGAACTTATGATGACTTACCAGTAGATTCACATAAAAAAATAGTCCGAATCCCGAAGAATAACATGGTTAGGAAGGGCCTTAAATTTGGAATTTGGCATATGTTTATGATAATTCAACGATGTAACCATCTAAATGTCAGTTCCTATCCATCATGTGAGTTCTTTCTTATTGCGATATGATCGTCCCACAATAGCTGTTCAGCGACCCTTAGGGACAAATTTACGTATACAACAACAACAACAACAACTACTACTACTACTACTACTACTAAATGTCTTCATTCCTCCCCTGAAGGGAGAGGCGGGCCTCCTAGACAGTGATGCCGTCTCTCACGTCAAGAGATTTGTATCGGAGAAGGAGAAGTGCGGAGAAAATAAGGTTGGCGGCCGTGGCCTATTGTAGGAACCCCTGGGTTCCTTCGCCTTAGTGCAGGAGAATGGAAAACCACACAAAACCATTCTCAGGATAGGCGACGGTTGGGACCACCTCTCCGCCACCCGAATACAGAGGGCGTAGAATCACGGTAGAATCGCTACCACCCCTCTTCTTCTCGGTTGACCGGTCGAAGTGCAGAGTTGTCGGATCAAGAACCAGCCGTGACCACTTGTGGGTAGAAACCCACTCTACATACGACGACGGCATACTCAGTTCTTTTCAACAAAAGGCCATTGAGCTCTGAAGCTGACGCACTTGTTGGGATTAGTAAAGCTAACCTATTCCACAAAGCAAAGAAAAGCTGTGAAATATTCCATCGCACAGTGAATTAAATATAAGTTAAAAAAATCGCATTTGTTTAGCTAGCGAGTTGCAAAACTTCAAAATAAAGTTGCCGTACAGACGGCCTACCTACCAGTTTCGACGTTCTGAGTGTACTGCTATTTAGCTGAACTCTCTGGATGGTCCCCATGGCTGAATTCATTATGTAAGGTGACAGCGAATGGGCAAACAGATATCCTTAACATGCCCACAAAATCATGCAGTGCTCCGTTTTTTGTAAATACTTCAAATATCAACTACCTCGACAGCTGCCGTCGCTTAAGTGCGGCGAATACCCAGTATTCGGGAGGTAGTGAATTCGAATCGCACTGTCGGCGATTTGATTTTCCGTGGTTTTCCACTTTCACACCTGGGCTGCCGGGGCTGTATCTTAATTAAGGCCACGGCTGCTTTCTTCCCACTCCTAGCCCTTTCCTATCCCATCGTCGCCAACATACCTATCTCTGTCGGTGCGACGTAAACTAAATTATAATAAAATAAAGATCAACTAACTCGTTCGGGATCGAATCCACGAGCTTGGATTAATAACTCGGACTTTACAAATGATTCATCGAGGCAGCTGTACACAGACTAATGACAATTTCACAATACGTATTCCTAATTTGTTTATTTGTAGAATACCCAATGTACATATACACTATATATACACTATACATTCGCTGTACATTCAAAATTTTCTTCTCATTGTTATGACGATGTTCTTAATTTGAAGAACTTAAGTTAGAAATAACAGTTATTCGATTCTATATTGATTTCATGTCTTTCCTCTTCTTTTTATATTAACGCTTTTCTCACACTTGTAGGGTCACGGGTGTCAGCTGCGTTGCTCATGCGGATGTGTGACGGCCAGATGCCCTTCCTAACGCCAACCCTAAGTGGAATAAGTCAAAAGCGATTTAGATCTCTGACCCAGCCGGAAATCGAACTACGTACGCTCTGAACCGGAGGCCCCAATGCTGACTATTCAGCCAAGGAGCCAGACGTCGAATATTTTCTACTATTTGCTTTACGTCGCACCGACACAGATAGGTCTTATCGGCGACGATGGAATAAGAAAGAGCTAGTAGTGGGAAGGAAGCGGCCTTGGCCTTAATTAAGGTACAACCCCATGATTTGCCTTGTGTGAAAATGGGAAGTCACGGAAAACTATCTATAGGCCTGCCAACAGTGGGGTTCGAACCCACTATCATTCGAATGCAATCTCACAGCTGCGCGACCCGATCCGCACGGCCACTTGTTCGGTACGTCGAATTTTATCTCCTTGTTCATCAATACAGTGTGGAAAGGGACACTTTATAATACTCCATTTACTTACCGCACTCAGTTTCTGCCAATATGAAAACTACCATTTCGAAACCTCCTTCAGTGCCTGTAAAACAATTACTTACCAGTCAGTACATCTATCGACTGATTCTTGAATGCTATCGTTTCTTTCATGCATGGTTTTTAGTAAAGCATGCATGATGTGTTAAACATGAAAAATAACATGAAATAAAATAACTTACTTTACCTGGGCAGAACTGTTTCACGTCTTCGTTTCGAAAGATAAAATTCTTAACTCATGTATAAAACCTTACTCTTGGGCCTTAAAATGTAAATAACTATAAAAGTACGAGAATATGACAGACATTTACTAAGGATAATCTGTTGCAACGCGGAGGGAGTGTCTTCAGCTCAGCCAGTCGCATGTCCGTCTGTTAGGTCATCAGCCTAGAGGCTGGTTGGATCCTCAAACAGCACCACCAAAGGCTATGCAGTTGCAGTTATAGGAAAACCACAAAAACCAATGGCAGCACCAAAATGAGGCGTATTCGGCAAGACGAGGAGTGGGGTAGTTTGCCATTGCTTTCCTCACTGGGCCAGACAGTGCTATTGTAGCACAACTGACCCTATAAACAACACATTTCATGACACTCAGACGCACTGGTTGTGCTCTGAATGCCACTGCTCAGCACCCCAGCAGCTTCCGTATTTTCACAGCCATGGATGAGACTGGGACTTCGGTGGAAACTACACTTTACTCTGGCCTGTGCCAAGAGATGAATGCAAAAGTACTGTATCCATCAAGAAGTGACAACAGCCAGTCTCATATCCTGCATTATTTTGCACCCATCTATTAGTTTTCTGCAGTCACAAGTGTAAAAGTACTCTATCACTCCACGAACCCCCATCCTTGCCTCTTTTTTGGCCAGGGTATTGGGTTTAGAGTACAAGGCAAATGCCGCAAATATTGGCACTACGATTTCACTCCATGGAACGATATTTATTTCAACACCCAGTCTTTTTACTTATGAAAGTTTTCAAAAGTAACTATTAACCATTCAATAGACATGGAAAAAGACAGTTAAAAGTGACTACACTGTAGTCGGTCACAATAACACGCAGTTTCCCATGCATGGCAGATGCTGTCCACCCTCATTAGAGGGTCTGCTTTGCAAGGGCTGAGGTAGGCTAGCAATGTTATACTAGTATAACAAAGACAATTATCCAATTATCTAAGAAAATGCATATTTTAGGAAAGCTCGTTTCTCATTTATGATCAATCGAGGCGAGTTGTTAATTTGAGGAATGTAATTACGTTAAACAATAGATGGACATGGTAAATTTGGCTTTTGGGCTCATGCCATCGCAAGAAAACAAGGAGAAAATTATTATAGAGTCCACCTGTGTGGTGTAGTGTTGGTGTGATTATGTTCACCCCGGAGGCCCAGGTTCGATCTCCCGCTCTGCAACGAAATTTGAAACGTGGTTCGAAGACTGGAACGGGCTCCACTCAGCCTCAGGAGGTCAGGTGAGTAGAGAGGGCACGATTACCACCTCAGCCATTCTCGAAGTGGTTTTTCCGTGGTTTCTTACTTCTCCTCCAGACAAATTCCGAGGTGGTATCTAAAACGTAGGTCCACAACCGCTTCCTTCCCTCTTCCTTGTCTATCACTTCCAGTCTTCTCATCCCTTAACAGGATCCCTATTTAGCATAGCAGATGAGGCTCCCTGGGTGAGGTACTGGTCCTCCTCCCCAGTTTTATCCCCGACTCAAAGTTTCATGCTCCAGTACACTGGCCTTGAGGCGGTAGAGGTGGGATCCTTTGCCGAGTCCGAAGGAAAAACCAACCCTGGACGGTAAACGGATTTAGAAAGAAAGAAAGAAAGAAAGAAAGAAAGAAAGGATTTATTATAGAAGAATTCCTCCTGGACAGACGTATTTTAGTTTTTAATTTCCTTCTGAAGACGTGGAGCAAAGGCCAGAACTCGAACCATTTAGCCATGGAGCCGGATGGATGATGATTGCAAACAGCATAGAATACAATAGAAGAGCGGATTGCTACAGACCCCAACAAAGCCGCTCAAGTACTCAAACGATATTCAGGATTAGCTCACGGAAAAGAAACTTGCAATAACACTGAACTGAGAATCCTGATTGGTTAATATTTCAAGAAATATCACATCTAAATTTCTACTTTAAGCTGCGAATTGTCGAACTAAACTGCTTTGTAATCGTAAGAGATGATGTTGAAGGACTGTTTGGCTATGAAAATCACAATGAAAGACGTATAGACAACTAACATAATCTCATTTTATTCTCCGCGGTGTATCAGTCCTTACTGAGGTACTGCTTCATCTTAAGTATTCAGTATGTAAATTATTTCGCAGGGATTAGATTACGTACATTTCGAAATATATTAAAATTAGAGTTATTAGATTAATAAATGCTAACTTACCAAAACAGTTCCACTTAAATATCCTCAGCAGTGAAGGAGGAAGACAAACGCCTGCATCTCGACTTCCCAATTATCCTATCAAACCACTTTACATACATGAATCTCAAATGTACAGTAAGATCGTGAGATAGTGACACCAATCCGGTAACTTAACAGGTGAGGTAAATAAGCTTTGATCACCAATCTCTGAAGTGATGAAAAGTGTAAGGTTCCATGAAAGGTAAAGACGGCATGTGCATGACATAATTAGATTTAAATCACATTAGTAATAAATAATACATGAATAATAAATAACAGTGTTATTTACCAGACGCGTAGATTATACCAAATGAAATGCTCAAAGATGATGGCAACCGATCAGCGTTCTGGAGGACTCAATGAATAATTAACGGTCATAGTATATCTTACTTATTCTTGATTGAATGTTGTATAACCTAACGCAATGTTTGCAGCAGTGTTTACCAGTTGGAATCTCACGTGTTACGTCTAATACGGAAGTTCACCATCGAACGATGTTTTAAGGTAGATAAGTCCTGTCATGGGCTGTTTTGTACCCTATAGAGACAATTAAAACTATGACGTGCAGGTACATTTCAATCAGAATACGTCTTTTAAATGTACTGGAGATGAGAAAGAGATTTATTGAAGATAAAAAATCATCCGTCCTCCAGTCAAGGTGACCATTCGGACCCGAACTGCATGGTGGTTACAATTTCAATAGAAATTACAAATATAAAAAGTGGAAATGTGTAATTTAATGGCGTTTTTGTATTCTCTTTTTAGGGAGGAGAGTTAATCATGTTATCAGCTATAAATGGAAATGGGTGATCAGTAGAGTGTCCCCAAGATTTATTACTTTTTTCCAATTTCTCAGAATGGAATTTCCAAATTTTGTAATAAGATTGATGTCTGACTATGCAGGGCACCTCTTGCTCCCAATAGCAGGTCTCTGACAATCCATCGATCAATAGCTCTTTTGTAAGGCAAGGCAAGCACGCATGATACATAATTACCTCGTTTTTCTAGGTCAACATCTTGAGCCTGATTCGAGTGTGTTTTATAGCGAATGGTGGAATCTATAACCATTGCTTTACTGTCCTTTCAGATGATTGCAATTAGAATCATAAGTAGAGATGCACTGAACTTCCTCGTGCACCTCCCATCCAAGTTGTCTCAAGACTATCACTAATAATAATATCAGCAAATTTTTAATTTTTGAAATGAATATTACATGAACATGTAAGTTTGGAACCCGTAATTGCGAAGTATGTTGATTTAATTGAGAAAGTCCAAAGAAAATGTCTCAGATATGTTTAATACAAGAGGTTTGGTTATTATCTCTACTGAGAATCGTACACACTAATACTAAACGCTGTTGATACCAGAAAACTTTCACTCAGAAAAAATTGACAGGGAATGTATTTCCTTCATAAAGTAGTAAATAACAAAATTGGCGACAGTAAAATCAGAGAAAGAATTAACATATATATTCGTAATGTAACTCGCCGTAAATTTCGGAATATATACATCATACCGAAAACTAACACAGACTCACACAAAAACTCCACCTTATACAAAATTATTACTAGGTATAATAAATGGTCCCATTTTGATACAGACATTTTCAGTATGTCGGAAAACCATTTTTCTACATCCTGTGATAGAATTCCTAAACGAACTGTTATAATTGGATGTACCCAATATTAATACAATTTCCCCTTCCTCTATCTTTCTTTAGTAATTACTTTCTGTTAGCAGTTAAAACCACTAATTTTCTGTACTATTTGTTATTAATATTACCAATGGTAATGTACATTGTAATTGGGAAACCTGTAACGTTCACAACAATGCTTTAATAAATAAACGAAATAATATCTGACTCCACCCAGCCCTTATTGGTTCTCTCTACGACAGGCTTCAGGTAAACTGAGAAGAAAAGAAGCAAATATGAACCAGATAAAGACGTTATATTTGGTGTAAATTGAAGAGTGAGTCAGAAATAGCCTTGCTTCCTGATATTAGCTATACTTAGAGTAAACATAGAGAGGTGTCATAGACCAATGTCATATGATCAAAGACTCGACCTTGTAGAAGGGGGAGTGAGTGATACCAAACACTAAAAACATTTTCAATCATTCCAACCAAACCGTGACATTCCACAAGGATAGCAAAATGGAAGCTCGCTGCGCTTCGAAGTGAAGGAGAAGTTTCACTGTTGACTATAAGTACTAATATCTTGCGACTCTTAACATACTTGCACTATTTTACTCAAATTACCTTTCTTCACCAGAATTGTATGTAGAGGAAGGAAGCAAAGTGGAACAAGTCATTGTATAATCGAAGAAGAAGTAATGGGAATAATGTCGATAATAACTTGGTAAAGTTTGGTCAAGTACTAGCTAAGAATGCGTCTTAAGACGGGAGGAAACAATGACATGAATTGTGTTTTACGTGAATCAGCTGAACCAGGAAATCACAGTAGAGATGGAAGTAATATTTTGAAACATTTCTCAAATTAAAAGGAAATTAATTGTTTAAAGTTCTTCAGTTGCTCATCATTAACGTAGGTTTTATATTTTCAGTGTTACCAACCATGCTACAGTGCTAAATGGAAGATCAACATAACAACACACTGTCGGTAGCCCTGAATGTGGTCTTCCGTGATTTTCCACTTTCACACCAGACAAACACTGGGGCTGTACCTTAATTAAGGCCACGGCCGCTTCCTTCCCACTCCTAGCCCATTCCTGTTCCATTGTCTCCCTAAGACCTATCTGTGTCGGTGTGACGTAAAGCAACTTGTACACCAACACATACATATCTCTGGTAAGCTTGTACTCATAAGGTAGCCTTGGACTGAAAACGTATTGGTATGAAGTAAAAATATATTATTATTATTGCTATTATTATTATTATTATTATTATTATTATTATTATTATTATTATTATTATTATTATTATTACCGGGAGGTACACCTAAACTCGGCACTTTCAAAATAAGCGCCTTAATGAACTCCTCTGTCGACCAAATGTGAAATTGTTACTGCATAAAGTTGAGACTTTAATCAGATGTCACTACTGAAACATTAAGTAATTGTGTTATTGTGAAGTTTCCTAAACTGATTGGATTTCTATTGGTTTTGTTTTTGCTGTACATCAAGAAGTTTCGACGTTTTTCCACAGATGTCACTGCCAAAAAGCTATAGTAATGCACTCTGGTGCAATGTAAAGGAAGTTGTTATTGAAAGAAATTTTGTGTTTATAGGTTTTCTCAACTTTCATTTGTTTTCTTTATGTAATTCTAGGTTTGCAACACTTCTGCCTCATTCCGCAAGTTTTGAATCTGGCCAATGAAAATTTTCTGTGATTAATTTTCAGCCTATCACAGGTTTCTTGTTCGGTTTTGAGTGTAACTTTTGGGTTCAGCCAATAATAATGAGAGGGTGTGTCCGGATTAGCCCAGAATACTCTCGAACCTTCCCTGAGGGTATATAAGTTGCGGCTTTTCAAGTTTCCTTGTCTCTTGATCGTCGTCTTTCTGAGAGTGTGTGTTAAGGCAGGAGGCGGAACGCCTCATTCCTCGGCAGGCAGTGCATCAGCCAGGTAATGGCCACCTACATTCTCTTTTCTGTAGCTACCGTGGCAGACTTATCTGAGGGGAAGGTCCGAATTTTTAACTATGTAACAAAACTGTAAATCGGGGATAGAGAGTGAGTTACCCTCTCGAGCTCTCCTTTATCTTGGTTTGAGGTTATTACGATTTCGTAACTGTTTTCTTACTGTAATGTGTTAAATTTATTTCCATGCGAGTCACCTCAGTAGCTTGATTGATTGATTGATTGATTGATTGATTGATTGATTGATTGATTGATTGATTGATTGATTGATTGATTGATTGATTGATTGATTGATTGATTGATAAAGGTAACGCTAATAAAAAATAAATGTTAAATGAGTAAATGATTATTATTATTATTATTACTATTATTATTATTATTATTATTATTATTATTATTATTATTATTATTATTATTATTATTATTATTATTATTATTATTATTATTATTATTGCAATTAAATATTGAGTTCTTTGGTTTGATATTTCCTCCCGTAGAGTGAATGTGGCAGATTAAGTTGACTGTTCTTTGTAGTTGAATTCAACTGATGGTGTGTAGATTAGGAATGTTGAGACTGTTATGCAATATGTATGTGTTTGTTGGGTATTCATCCCGAAGGCTGGTTGGATCCTCATCAGGTCCACCATTAGCTGTCATAGACGGCCTAGGTGTCACTGAAGAGGCGTACTGAGAAAATGAGGAGTGAGGTAGTTTCCTGTTGCTTTCCTCACTGAGCCAGAAGTTGCTACTGCATAACGGTCTGCCAAGCTCACTGAAGTGCGTGCACCAACCGACCCTATGAGCGACATTTTCACACCTTTCATAGCAGGGACTGGCTACATAAGGAATGGTATTACTAGCATCGCTCATACCTCAGCCACTTTCATATTGTTAAAGCCAAGGATAGGACTGAGACAGGTCAATGAAAGTAACAAATTTATTCTAGCCCTTACCAGAAGACACAGTGCACTGTAAACACTACATATTGCTAGTAAAGGCAAATGCAATATATATATTTGTAAAATAAATGATTGCACCTTATTACTATTGGCACTGTAGTTACTTTCTTGATTAATTACCGTCGACAATCAAAAGACCTGCATCTGGCGAGCCGAAATTGTCCTCGGACACTCCCGGCACTAAAAGCCATACACCATTTCATTTAATTTCATTTCACCGTTGACAATATCGGTATAGTTAGATGTTATATTATGTATGTACCTGTTGCCTGGAGGTTGAGGGAAATTAGGGAATGCAATATTAATTATATTATTCAGCAGGTTTCATTGGTCTTGTCACGAAACACATTATCTGGTCCATTGTATGGTACTGACTTATCGGTGATGACATTTCTTTCCTATTTAAGTCTACAGTATCACTTATTTTGTCAAACATTGTCTGAGGTTGTACCTCCAATAAGGTAGTTAATACTGAGTAAGTTAGTATCATTAGAGCTCATCTGGGGCTGATTTTCCAAGAACAATGTGACGTAATTTGTTCTGTGACAAACCCTGTTTAAATGGGGAAAAAATTATTCTTCCCCCAGTGTGACAATGGTGCCCATGGCTAGACAATACAGGATTCTGTGAGTGAATGTGGCTTAAGAGCTTATTATGGAGATTGCTCAGACTTCATCAGTGCTTCGCCAGCTTCCCTTCATTGCATAGATGCTTTGGACTTGGAAATATGAACTGTCGTTTGTCATATTGGTATTTAGTTGTGAAATCATTTTGTATATAAGTATTTATCTTTGACTGTATGTTTTATGTACGCTAAGTAAAAAATGGTTGTTATTAATAATGTTTCTTGAAACTATCTAGCGCACGTTGTTGTGTTGTGGGCTTTCTTATCATGGTATATTGAGTTACTTCACGACAAGAGCTCCAGAATTGTTCCAGGGCTACTGCTTGGTTAAAAGTGCATGAAAGTTAGTAATTAATTGAGTTTCTGGCGCAGCTGTGCCGATAGAGCAATATCACAAAACGTCTGAAGACAACCATTAATCACCAACTCCACTACAGGTATTGAGTATTTGGCTACTTGCTAAGATCCAGCACAAGTGGCGAATCAAGGCAGTAATATGGTGTAACACAAGGCAGTGGTATCAAACATTCCAGGGCTGTCTGCTGGAATACGGATCTGTAGTGTGCGAAATAATGCCATTCACAGTAATTAAAATATATTCTTGAAACATTGCATGTTCTGTTGGATTACACGACTCCTCTGGGAGAAGACAGGTAATTATGAGCGAACGGACGAAAAACTAACAAGTGTTACAATACTTAAGTAATAATTCTTTTATTATAAAAGTGCAATGCTTTTCGTTTACAGAGCGAGTTTGCTACGTATTTCGGACCAAGTAACGTTAAGATGCTAGGTTTGAACTCCACTATTGGCAGTCCTGAAGGTATTTTCCTGTTGTTTCCCCATTTTTACACCAGGAAAATGCTGCAAAAGTATCTTAAATATGGCCAAGATTCCTCCTCCCCAGTCCTAGCCCTTCCTCACCTCATCGTCACTAAAACACTTTCTGAGTTGATGCGACGTTAAAACACTAGCAAAAAGTCCGATTACGTGGCTGAATGGTCGGCATCTTGGCCTTCATTCCTCGAGCCCCGCATTCGATTCCTGGCCGAGTTGAGGTAATTTAATCTTAAACAATTAATTCCTTTGGCTTCGGAACTCCACATTTTGGCGACTTGAATACTAAACAAACAATAACACGTTGTTTTAGATATGATAATAAGCTTTTGGACTTTTGTCGTGTGAACAAAACAAGTTTCACAGATAAATTCGATTCGCGTCTTCAGAAAAATATCTCGAATGTCCACGAGGAAGACTTCTCCAATAATAAAGGTTTGAATTTAAGAACGCTTTACAGTTAGTATATAGTAAGTGATACTATCATTCGCCACTAGATGGCTCTCTGTACGGTAACCTTCTAAGTGGGAATTGACGACACCATCTGTTACACCGTATGTGCGTTACGAAGTCACAGCAAGGTCATCAGACGAATCAGGGTTGAGTGAGGTAGAAGAAATAAATATAAATAAAAATAATAAAATAATATAAAACAAAGTGCAACGTATGACACACAGGACAGATCCTGTTGGCTTAAAATGTGCTAATATATAATTCCTTGCTCCTGTGGATTGTCCATGTTGGGCAAACATGTAAGAAGGTAGCAGGTAACAAAGAGAGTTTAAGGGACATGGCAGGCACTTACGTCTAATAAAAATAATGCCATTGTTTATCCACCCACTAACTACACGCATGTTCATAAAGGCCAGAACACCTTGAAAGACTAGAGATAGGAAGTTCATATTCACAGGCCATGTGCATTAGTATGTTCTGAAGAAATTATTAGCAATTGAACCATGTCGCCCCTCAGGTTCAAGGTCCACATCGATATTCTGGTGCATCACCAATGACTGGTAAAATATGCCTGTGGCTCACGTTGTCGCTATAAAGCGAAGGTAATGGTACAGTGCGCCTTACCCAGATGTGCAGGATGCCTCGCAGACGTATCCAAGAACCGTACCGCCAAATGAGTGAGTTTGAAAGAGGGCGCATTATTGGCCTGAGAGAACGTGATGCACTCATCCGGAAAGTTGCTGCAGGTGTGGGACAAAGTGTGTCAGCAGTGCAACTGGTGTGTACAGAATGGTTCACAGAAGGCCGTAGAACACGACGAGATGGGTATGGTCACACCAACCCCCCCCCCCACCCCGAGAAGATTGACACCTCATCCGAATGGCATTGCAGGACAGATCTGCGTCCTCGTCGGTTCTGGCGTAACAGTGGAACAGTGGAACACATCATACACTATCAGGAGTGATAGGCCGCCGCCGTTTATTACGATCTGGATTACCGGCGCGTCGTCCACTTCTTCGCCAACCTTTGACTAATGTGCATAAACATGCTGACTGCAATAGCGTATGGAACGACGTCACTGGGGATATGAATGGCAGCAGATAGTGTTTTCGGACTAATCCAGGTTCTGTTTGTTTGAAAATTATGGCAGCATTTTGGTTCGCCGCAGGCAAGGGAGGAGCATCTCATTGAACGCACTCACATAAGGTATACGGCGCCAACTCAAGGCCTTATGGTGTGGGGTGCTATTGGATACAACCACAAATCATAGTTGGCGCGGATCCAGGGCACTGTGACCAGTTTGACCTATGTGAATGATATCCTACGACCCGTAGACATACCCATTCTGCACGACACCCTAGACGCCATATTTCATCAGGACAATGCACGACAACATGTTGTTGCACGAACACGTGACTTCTTGTTGTCACGGGATGTCAGACTGTTGCCCTGGCCTGCCCGGAATTGTCGTCAACCGAAAATGTGTTGGATATGGTGAAACGACTGGTGCGGCGCTGTGACCCAATGCCAAACATCAAAGATGAACTGTGGAATCAGGTGAATGCAGCATGGATGGCTATACCCCAGGACGCTACTCGCGCCTGATACGCGTCCTTGCCATCACGGATGGAACAAGTTATCAGTGCCCATGGAGGTCCCAGTGCCTACTAGGCAACAGGAGACATGCTTAACCTAGGTGACTGAAATGCTAATCGTTTCTGCAGAACATACTAATGAACATGTTCTGTGAATATGAACTTCCTATCTCTAATTTTTCAAGGTGTTTTGTTCTTTATGAACATGAGTGTGCTTTCGAAGGTTTTCGGAGACGGTGTGGTGCCAGAATTTCGTACCGCAGGGTTTCTTTTATGTGGCAGTAAATCCCCCGACACGAGGATGACGTATTTGAGTATCTTCAAATATCACCGGACTGAGCCAGGATCGAACCTGCAAGTTTGGGTCAGAAGGTCAGCGCCTCTACCGTCTGAGGCACTAAGCCCGGCTACAGAGAAGTGGCAGAACATGTCGTACATAATGACCATGAATCAATGTTGATGCTACTTCTTTCATTTAAAAAGCGAGACATTTTATACCTAGAAACATTCGTCAGGCGATAGAAATTGCTAAACACCCGAATAATTTTAACAAAGGAGACTGCTATATACATAGTAGATCATGGATACCGTCCATAGTTAACTCTTTGATGTCTTTAAACCTGATTCTGCGGGCTTTGGAATGAACTACACTTCCAACAGGGTCTTCCTATGCTCAGTCTAGTTACTATGGAATGACAATCGCAAATAAAATCATTTTTATTGCTCTGAAAACGATCCCGGTTGCAGGTTCGAAACGCGACTTAACATTCCCAAAAGTATATATTATAATGCACTTAAAATAATTTTTCAATTTATGACAGTAAAAATTCATATCGTCTTTGCGCCTGGAAAAAAACACTATGATATAATGTTGTAGGAGAAATACCGACCCGCAGCACATACTGTTCGTCAGCAAGAGCGAGAAGTCTGTGACAGTACTCGCACAATTTGGACCTTAAATGGCAGAATTTTACTGACCAAAGTTCTAAGCTGAAATATTTCACATAGCGGTCTTCGGAGGTACAGCGGTGATCATCATTTACTTCCTAACTCTTAACAGTTTTCCATAAAATACGCTTTAATACAGTTTGTGTGTGTTTTATCTGGTAAAAACATCACAATGGTAAAATATTTGTCTGATTAGAGAAACAGAAGAAGTACATATATTCTCTCCACATAGGAAGTCATAGATTTCTATCCTTTCAATGTGCTTGAGATATATTTTTAAATGCAGGAGACTATGACCCCGTGGGTTAATTTTATTTCTTTAGCGTATGGGCTAAAGCCCGCCTAGTTAAGGTGTTTCTATTTGACACCCATGGGTGACCTGTGCATCTTGGTGTGATATAAAGATAATGAGGCAGGGAGAGTTGAAAACCAGTGCTGACACATGGTCTACGCCTGTCGAATAACAACAAGGGGGCTCTTCATGTTATTACATACATACATATCTTTATTGCCCACCCTAGTGTACACCATCGGCTTACAGGCAATAAAGACAGACAGAGCGAAACAAAGGAAAACAAGCAATAATAACAACTACATATCTCTTAAAACTACTTAACTACATTTACTACCTCTACATCTACTCAGTATCATCCCACACGTACGCGGATAGCCAGCACACATGCAGGACGATACCGCACTACTAACTACCCAAAGCCCAACCCCTGACTACCACCTAAAAAAAAAAAAAAAAAAAAATTAGACTGGTCGCTGCAACAGCCCTGGCATGGAACACACGCCCACCAACCCGTCTACAGCAGCCACCAGCCTTGCCACGTGAGAACTGGTATCGTATCTCACCGACCCTCGCTGACAAACACTGTGTTCCTTTCCTTATCATGTGTTACAAGCCACCCTGGCTGAAACCAGACCCAACAGGTGGCCTGCAACACACTTCCGCTATGTACGTCACACATACTCTTGTCCCTTGTCAGCACACTACCTTTCCTATCCTTTTCATTTCCGTGCGGACATGCTCAAGTCTATCTTCTTTGGAGTGGGGTCAAGTCCCCCACCCCTCCCTCTTCCCTTGATACGTCACCCTCACCTCTCACGCACTACTCCCGCTATTTACATCTCACCTTATAAAAACTTAAGACTTAAACATCAGCTAACAACCATTTAAAATCCCTCATCAACGCACCTAAAACAATTAACACTTTTTTTTTACACAGACAAACTTTTTTCATTCGAAGTCCATTAGTTCACTCAGTCTTCTCCACCTACCGCACCACACTTCATATATCAAACCGACTCACCTTATTAAGCTTCAGACTTAAACATCAACTAACAATCATTTTATATCGCACTTAAAACAATTTGACTTTTTTTTTAAACATTTCACTTACACACAAACAAACAGTTTCCATTCCAAATCCATTAGTTCACTCCGTCTTCTCAGTCTACATCACCTCAATTACATCAAACTGTTAGATCCCATTTCTTCCATCCTATTAAACTTAATACATAAACATCAAGAATCCCTCAATTTTTACACCCCTCATCAAGGCATCTACACCATTTAAATTCTTTTTAAAAGAATTTTTTTTGACCTACTTTCATAATTTCCATACTGCCAACATTTTCTCCTTAACTACATTCCCACTTAATCTATCACAATTCTATCACATATACCTTCTTTATACTCCCTCCTCACACAAATACACTTAAACAATCCATTTTTTTTTCACTCCTCATTTACACACCAACAGACAGTACTCCATTCCAAGTCCATTAGTTCACTCAGTCAACACCTTTTTTTTTTTTTTTTTTTACTTCCACCTAAGCTTTACACTACCCTCAAACCTACTCAACCTCCCTTTTTCTCAACGCTTACCTAATTTTCTCAGGCTTTCCCTTTGCCCCAGGCGGATCACCTTTCCACAGGGCAAGGTGTTCTCCCCCTTTCCCCTAACACTGCAGACCCCTCTTCTGATATCATGATTACCATGATACCCTTCCCGCATTTGCTCAGGGCGGATATCCATTCCTCTGAGCAGAATGCCTTCCCCCTTTCTCCCTCAGCACGAACCACATTATCTGCACAACTCCTGTTACTCCCTCAATTTCTTTATAAATATAGCTCTGGCCACATTTAAGAATTTCGCTATATTCGTTCCTTTCTCCCACTCTCTACATAACCAAGATGTTATCTTATAGCTTTCCCCTACCATATGCAGCTCCTTCTTACTTAGTAGTTTGATCTTTATCTCCGCCAAAGGTCGGCATTGATTAAAAATATGCAGGTCCTCCCACTTCTCTCCACATAACACACATCTATCCCTATTCTCACTACCAACCCACCCCCTATTCCTCGGAAGACCCAATACCCACCAATACAAACCTCTCTTATCCCTTCTACCCTCAAACTCCGTTTTCGGGTTTATTACTTCCACCAATTTATTTAATACTGATAAAGAGACTCTCTCTCTACATTCCTCTATTAAGCTCTGTCTTTCAATATCTAGTAGTCTTCCCTTTATCCTTTCCCATACCCATTTATTCCTACCATCCCCCCAGACCTCTCCATATACCCCCAATCCAATCTTTTGTAACCATTTTTTGCACTTATTCACCCAGTAACCTTCATTCGTCATACCTTTCTGAAAATTAAACGTTTCTTGTACTAACGCCCCACCCTTCCCTTCCTCCAATCTCATCCAGTACTTGAACACCCTCTTAGCAATTTCAACCTCTATCGATTCTTTACAGACTAATCTGGCCCCGGCATTGGCTGTACAATTCGGTAGGTCCATCATGATCTTGCTAAATTTCGCCACCACCTGGTTTAGTTCACTCCTGCCTTCCTCCATTCCCCATACTTCAACCCCAAATAGCATTTTGCCCATTACCAGTGATTTAAACACCGTTTTCTGAATTTTGTATTTAACGTCTGGAAATTTCTTTTCTAATACTCCTACTACAGCAAGCGCTCCTCTTCCTTTAAGTTTTGCCTTCTTACACTGATTTTTCCAAGAAGCATTCTTACTAATTATTACACCTAGGTACTCAATTTTCCCCCCTGGTTTAATTTCTTCCTGCTCAAGCCTCCAGACTTCCTTATTCTTTCTCCCACCCCTTTTCCTACACACCATTATCTGAGTCTTTCTTACATTTACTCTGAGAGACCATTTCCTAGTATATTCAACTACCTTGTCCAACCCTTTTTGCAAGCCATTTGCCGTCAAAGCCAAAATCAATAGGTCATCCGCGAATAGCAACCCCGGAACCTCCATTTTCCCTACCCAAGGGCATTGCCATGCGTCTCTACCATGACCCTCTAAAATATTATTTATAAATAATATAAATAATATCGGGGATAGCTTACAACCCTGTCTCACGCCGCTTTTTGACTCAAAACACTTACTCAACCTTCCATCCTGCAATTTAATCATCACAAACACTTCCTTATAAATAGTTTCAATTGCCACCCTAATTTTTTTCGACATTCCAACCTCCCCTAATCTCAAAAATAGCGCCTCCCTACTGACCGTATCAAAGGCTTTTTCTAAATCAATCGCTGCTATAAATAATTTACGCCCTGCTATCCTCACATACTTTGTAATCAAAGTGTCCAGAATCCAAACATTATCAACTGTATTACATCCTTTCCTAAATCCATTTTGGAACTCAGATATCCTACCGTACTGTTCCGCCCAATTTGTTATCCTATTCGCCAAAACCCCTGTGTACACCTTTGATAGCGAGTCTAGGAGTGCAATTCCTCTATAGTTGTTTGGATCACTACTAGCTCCTTTATTTTTATAAATAGGGCATAATACCCCCTTCCTCCATTCTCTAGGAAATTTCCCCGTTTCCAGCAACCTATTAAAGAATTTCACAATCCCTCTCAACATCGGTTCATTTGCCCCTACCTCTTTCCATACACTATTGGAAATACCATTCACACCTCCTGCAGCCTTGGGTCTAGCATTTTTTAATACTGTAATTACCTCCTGCCTTGTTATCTCCCCATCCAATATTGTAATGCCTACTTCCAGTTCCCTTCCAATTTGTGACTTGTCTATTTCTCTACCCAATTTCCTCTCCCCTTCTAAAAGCCTTTTAAAATGCCTAACCCACTCGTTTTCTCCTATTTTATCCCCCTTCCCCTCCGGTTTCGTTCTTCTAATCTTGTTTATTGACTCCCAAATTCTCTCAAATTTCTTCTCTCTACAATATATATTTATTTTTTCAGCTTCCGCCTCCTTCCATCCTCTTTTCTTCTCATTCAATACCTCCTTATATTCCCTTCTCAATTTACAATATTCCTTCCTTTTTCTTGCACACCCTCCTTCCTAAACTCCGCTAGGGCTCTCATTACAACCTCACGTTTTCTCGTACAGTCTTCATCAAACCATCCATTCATTTTATTCTTTTTTCCCTCTACCCTTCTCCTCACTTTCTTCCCCACCCTCCATACAGGGAGTTCAATTAATTTTAGCACGTTATCCATATCATTCCCTTCTACCGCCCTTTCAATTCCTACCCTTAATATATCTCCCTCCTCTTTCAAATGCCGTCTTAATTTCTCTTTAGTATTATCATCCCATACATACTTCCATCCTCCATTCCTATACCTCTCCTTACTTTCCTCCATCTTTCCCTTCTCATCAGCGACCAACGTTCTCAATTTTATTTTGATAGGCATATGTTCTGTCAACCCATATTCTAACACCTCAAAACTTATTATTCTCCTTAACGCTATCTCTGAGCTTATTCCTATGTCCACCACACTCCCCCCATTTGTTGTAATATACGTCAAATCTCCCACACTATCCCCCTTCATCCACCCATTTAAAATAAATAAATGTTCTAGAGCACATAACTCTAATAACCTTTCTCCGTAACTATTTACAACATTATCCTTACTCTTCCTTTGCAGTACCCCGTCTACTTTTACTTCTTTCTCGTATACCGGTACTCTATTGCTCACTCTCGCATTCCAATCCCCCAATAAAATCATCCCATCTTCTACATACATTCCTTTAATTGTGTTTATTTCTTCAATCAGTTCGTCAAAAAAATGTTTATTTGCATACACTGAATCGCTCGGATGGTTATAAAGCAGTGCCAGACAAATTGCTTCCGCTGCCCCCTTCCCCATTTTTACTCTCAACCACACTATCCCTTCTACCTTAGTCTGTAACGTCTCCACCCATTCAGCTATCTTATTTCTTATTAAAACTACTATGCCCCCTGGGTTTCGGCCCCTCTTCCCTATTTTTTTCCTTAACACGTTAACTACTCTATAACCGTCCCATGTAATTTCAACCCCCTTCCCTAACCACGTCTCTACTAGAGCAATAATCTCAAAATCTTTCACTAAATCCACAATTTCCTTATTCCCTAACTTCCCCATCAACCCCTCAATATTCAGCATCCCTATCACCATATCTAGTTATTTATTTCCTCCCCCTCCCTCCCTATACTTCTGCATTTCACCACTTCCCCCCTTACTTCTCGTAATTCTTCCTTTTGGCTCCACCCCACCCCTCTCATTCTTCTCACCCCCATCCTTCCCCTTTTCCGTGCCAGAGCCTTTTTTCCCACCCCATAGATCTTTTAAGCTTAAGGATCTCGCCTTATTTAACGCCTGCTTTCTCTCCAGGTTTATTTCTGCATTATTCCTATTCGGGGAGGTTGAGTCACTACCCTGACTCCTTTCCCTTCCCGTCACCTCATCACTACCTGTATCCACTTCACTTCGGTCTAGTGTCCTACTTGTTGATTCACCCCTTCCTGGGCTGTTCTGACTCACCAAGGACTCTGCTGTCTTCGCTACCTGCCCGCTGACACCGCAGTCCCCTCTTCTCTCTTCCTTCTCCGTACTGATGTCGCCCTGCTCTCGATTTCTGCAACTCATTTCCTCCTCACAATTTTCCATCCTCAGCAGTTCCTCCTGTGTCCACGATCGCGACCAATTTCTGCCTGAAGTAACCAGACACCTCCCCACTATCTTGACTCGCAATCCCTGCGCTCTAGCACGCCACATATGCCGCTTATAGACATCCGACCGCATCCTGTCTTCTTTCTCTATCTCAGCCTTCAAATAAATGTTCGATCCTTTCAAATTTCCAGCATTCCTCAGAAGTATATCAGCCATCAGGGTTGATATTAATCTTAACTTCACCGGCCTATGTCCCTTGTTCCTTCCCACTCTATATATATCATCAATATCAACTTCAGAAAAGTTTATCTTCATTTTGTTCGAAACTATGTCCACCACTTTCAATACTAATTCCACTTTTGATTCTGTTCCTTCCTCAGGTACACCATACACAAACACATTTTTTCTTGCTGATTCGTTCCTCGCTAACCTCACTTCTCTCTTCATTGCTGTTAATTCCTCTTCCAGTACCACCACCTTTTTTTTCAAGCTCCCTACCTCATCTTCTATCTCCGCTAACTTGTCATTTACACCTCCAATTTCTTCTTTTATAAAACTTTTTAAGTCCTTCATCTCCTTCATTTGGGTTGCCTGGTGTTCCTGCATCATTTCCTTAATTTCTTCTCCTTTGCTTGCTTCCTTCACCACTCTCTTGATCTCTTCAAGCTCCTCCCAGCCGAACGGTCCCTGGTTTGGACCCGGATTTTTTTCTATACCTCCTACCACCAGCAGCGTCGCAATAACCGTCGCACACAACATAATCTCCAACAGTCCTTTATAACCACTATTTTCTCTTCCTCTCTCAACTCCACCTTCCTTCCAACACTGCCTTGCACCATGCCATCTTCCAATTCTTAGCCTGTATTGCTGTATCGTTATTCCCATATTGCGCACCTCAGCTCATTCACACGTCCGCACTTCCCGATGTCTCGCTCGTGACTGTGTCTTCATGTTATTAGCTTTACGTCCCACTAACTTCTTTTACGGTTTCCGGAGACGCCGAGGTGCCGGAATTTAGTCCCGCAGGAGTTGTTTTACGTGCCAGTAAATCTACCGACGGGGTAGCGGGCCTGCCTCTTACCGGAATGCCCTATGTTCCATTCCCGACCAGGTCAAGAATTTTTACCTGAGAGCTGGTTCGAGGTCCACTCAGCCTGCGTGATTACAAGTGGGGAGCTATCTGATGGTGAGATAGCCAAGAATAACGGTCAAGAAGGTTCATCGTACCGACCACACGACACCATGTAACTTGCAGGCCTTAGGGCTCAACAGTAGTCGCCTGGCAAGCCAAGGCCCTTCGGGGCTGTTGTTCCATTGGGTTTGGTTTGATTTGGTTTATCCAACGAACAAATCACCATCAACAGCTTCATATGTCCTCACGCTTTATTAACACTGCGGAGAGGTTTGGAATTGCATCTAGGCGTTTGGATCTCAAATTAGAGATTATGAATTGTACACCACGAACTCTCCCTCCTACCTTGTCGGCCAACGTTCTGACGGTGAAATTTCTTTCCACCAACGGGGATAAAATCCGCTATCCATGGTGTCAGACCGCAGAGATTGGTCGCCTTTACGATCAAAGCCACCAGATAGGCTACCGCGTGGGTGAAACTGGGGGTAGAAGCTAGTGTAAAATAATATGGATACCATATCAGGCATTTGAAATTCACAGTAAGTTCTTAATTCTAGTACATGGAGGAGAGCTAGTTACTTTATCTAGACATCGATTTTCCATGAGCCGCCATCCGCTGAATTAATTATCAAGTTTTCACTTTAAGAAAATGTATGAAAATCAATGTTGGTCTAGCGTTCAGTAGAAGGAAGGAACTCATACTAACTAGTTGGATCTGGAGATGTCGATTCTCCTTTCTGATTTGCATTGGGGATTAAAACGGAATCACCGCAGCTCATCGGCTTAGGTCACACTGTGCATTTAGAAGGGTTGTTCCCTTTTTCATTATTGAGCTTCGAAATCATTCTTGCTAAGCGAAAAGCAAGCGTGAATACGTGTATAGCAATGTATTGTAGAATTCGACGCTATAACATTCAGTCATAATTTTCCCTAGAAGTTCCTGTACGCAAAAAATTCAGAGCTGAATATTTACGCCTGTCCTAGGGATAACAGCAAAAATTCACTCTTATACTCAGAGCCCAGAATTTGATGACGTAATACCGGGTGGAAAAATTATAATTATTTACAACAGGATTAACGCGGGATTGACTATTAATGAACATCTCAGAAGATGCTGGAAATTGCGTCATCTGAGAAAATGAAAAAAATGAGAATCCAAAAGTTCTGACTACACTTCACACACAAAACACCGGCAAAACTCAAAAGGCGACGGTTCGTCTGGTCGCTTTACCGCATGCACAACAGTAAATTTGTAAGGATACAGATGCAGATCGTTTTTGATAAAGTTTCGCCAAGACACTTTTTCACGTGCACAGAAAAATGGCGTTGAGATTTCGCCGGACCTCGTTTCAGGCTTTTCTTTGCTCGAGCAATGTTTCCTTGTGTACGAACACTTTTTGGATAGTTACTGCTTTTATTCGCTATAGAGCCCGTTTGCCGCCATTTTGTTCCTAAATTTTGCATTGGAGACTTTGCTGGAGGTTTTGCCAAAACACTTCCAGTCTTCATCTCTTGCGAAAACAGTTCTGCACAGGTTTTCCACGAATCGTGTTTCGTGAAAATGAACACGCGCTGTTTCATCGTGAGAATCATTTTTGTTGCATTCAGCTCATCACTAAACACGTTTGCTCCTCTAACTCACTCACAAGTAATGACACAGCGACGTACTCGGTAGATGCGCACGCTCAGACATGTGACAGCAACCGGTCAGTGCATCGAATTCACGGTTTCCAGCATTTTCTGTGATGAGCAGTTCTCCTGTTCATTAACAAGGGTCAATTCCGTGTCTGTCTTATAAATATTCTCTGGAACAGTTTTATATTTCTCACCCTGCAAATGCCTAAAATGACCTAAAAGTCCTCAATATGTGACTTAAAATATCCGATAAAATTACCCAAAAGTAGTAAAGTACGTGTTTATAATGGAAAATATTTCCTTCGCCCACATTACTTTTAGTTCACAGTGCAGTGAATACTACTACTTTTAACTACTAATACGTATGTGCATAGAGAAGTACCTGAATTATATTTCAGTCTTTTTTTATTTTTAGTCCTTGCAATAAAAATACCTGATCATATATACGGCGTTTTCATTACGATATTACACAATCTCTGCAGGGTGCATGAACCAGTGCAATGCGCGGCATACAATACACTGATATTCTGGAAACCACAAGTTTCTCGCAACCTGCATGTCGATGAATGATACATCTTATATCTGTTACCCTTTTACTTTCGCATATTTCCTCAGGACGTAGAAACAACCTTTACAAAAATTATACTCGCCAAATTTTGTAATACAATAATTTTCTTTGAATGGACATCTTTAGATACCTTTATCGTTGGCATTCTGTCATGTCTTTGAAAAGACTCACACACGAATAAATAAAACACACACTGTGTAAATCGAAATTAACAAGTACGTATACAGAGTCTCTCATATAAACCCAGCTGCAGTATGGGAGGCGCGCGCGTAATTCTTGACCTTGCAAGCATCATGCACGAGTTCGACCTTGCAAGCATCAGTCTCCAGTCTGAATCTCAGCTGTTAACAGGGTGAGACGGTTATCATTGCAACACTGTATTTTGATGTGTAAAAGTTCTGATTTCATCCTAATGGTCGTTTGAATAGTCATAACTCTCGCTATTAGTGTGCAGAAAATCAAAATGATGTTTATGATGTCCCTCATTATGATAGAAATATTGATGTTTGGTGTGCTGTTAGTGCAAGACGAATAATTTTGTTCGAGACAACAGAAAAGGCATAGAGAGCACAAGATGGCATTTTGACGGCGTTCTTCCATCAGTTAACGGAAGAAGAAAAATCACGTGGGCGGATTCAAGAAGATTCAGCCCTTGCTCATACAGCAGAAGACTCCCGGCTCACAATCTCGGAGGTGTTTGCACACTGAGTGATTAGTGCTGGTCTATTTCCTCCTCGTTCTCCAGCTGTAACAATGTGTGTTTTATACTTGTAGGGCAAACTGAAATAAAATGTGTATCGAACAAATCCTCGCACATTAGAGGAACTGAAAGAAAACATTACGAATGGAATCAGAACCATCATACTCGCGTCAACCAGAATGTGGTTACCAGATAAAGTGCCTGTATAACCCAGGAAGGACGACACTTTCAAAATATTTTATAAGGTAGGATTTCATATAAGATTGTGTACACGCTTAAAGCAGGGCGGCCGCGCCCGACATAAGTTCGGCTGAGGCAGCTGAAGTAGCGCCGTGTACAAACATCATGCATTCGGCCTACGTTTATACGAGAAACCTTGTAATTTATGTATGTTCATTCTCGGGCACTTTAAATACCTGACTGAAATATAAAGTTGTACCTACTACAGTGATCACAAGCCCATCTACGGTACATTGTATAAAGCACTCTCACGGTGCATGCACCGATGCATTGCGCGGAGCAAGGTGCAAAAGACGATTTCGCTAGGTCGATCAGAGTACAGACCCCCACTCCTCTATTTTGAACATAGCCCTGTCTCTCTCTTCCCCTACGCCTGTCTCCCTCGCTCCGACTGTTTTCCTCTTCTTCACTTGCTTTGAAGCGCTCCAACATCAGGGCAGAGTTGAGCCGAGCTTAGTCGAATCACCCCGAGACAAACGCCGGTCCGAACCGAACCGAGTTAGACCGAAACTCGCTGCACAAATCCTCTGCGTCTTGGTTTGCACGCGTGAGATTTTGAGCATTTCATAGGCCCTGGTATAAAGCAATGTCTCGTCGTTCTCTAGAGATGTGGATTTCGTGTATGGGTTTGTAGAATTTCAAGTTACTTTATTTGAGAGTTTTTGAACTGAGTACTGGTCCTTTTGATGTGTGAGTAAGCCTATTCTCGTTCATTGAAAGCTAGAACGATATTCAGGTACATCGATTACCATCCGTAATGACACAAAATGACTAAATAATAAAGCAGAACAATGAAACATGACGTAAGAACAAGAAATAAACATAACGAATTTTTGAAAGTTAAAATTTAAATTGATTTACTTTTTATCTCTTGCTGTGCCTCTGTGTTCCGGATTTGATGAACGACAGTTCTTCATAGAATGCCCTGTTGCTGAATATGCGGAAACATAAATTTATGAATTACACTGACTATTTCAGAGCCCCTGTGCTTGGTATTGGATAATTACAGCTTTTTTAAAAATTTAACCTCATACGACAGTAGTGATAAAACTGTCTCTAATACTGACTTTCCCCAATTATTTAAAGGAACCTGTCCATAGCCATACACTTTATACTTTATTTACCTGACTCAGCTGCGGTAGTGTTTTTGTCATCATAGGTTTCCAAGTTTAGATTCTTTACAAACACTTTTTGCTTCTTCCCTTTAAGAAACAATCAAGAGCATATTTATGAAACAGCATAGACAATGATAAAGCTTGTGTGCTCTTCACTGACCAGGTGCAGTTTCACGAGTGAGGGCGGTGTCCATCCTGTTATCGCGTGACCCAGAGTTACAAATTCGATAACAGGTCAGAATCTAGGAAGAGACTTCAACAGCTAAGATTTAATGGAGGCTCACATGACATCTAGAGAACACAGCACGGGATTTATAGAGAACGCATCCCCCTTTTATTCCATGGATATTTTCCACATCCTCTAAATTCTTATAGTTAAGCAAGTTCTAAAGCAAAACAATACTAAAGTGAATAACACATATATATAACACATATAATAGGTTGATATCTAATTCAAGCATTTTAGAATCATTTGTGGTACTTTCAAGGAAACCTTCGGAAACGACATTTATTTGCGCAGAGTGACTACTGCTTTTCCTTCCCTCCATCGTGTCAGAATGCAGTCACTAATATAGACTAAACTCAACATATCGTTTTGGAGAATCCATATGAGTATTCGATACTAGTAATTTCTGAGGAATATAGCAGAAGAAAGAAATATTTCAAGGATTTGTGTTCACTTCACATTTATGCACTAGTTCGTACTTCCGTTTGCGATCCATCATGCTCTAGCATGAACTGCAAACAAGTTAAACTCTCATTCGTTTTCCGTAGATCTATGACAAGTAAGCTGCACTTCCTTCTGCAGCATCCGCTTCATGCACTAGATTTCAAATGCATTCTTTGTGGTTTGTTTACTGGTTTCTTTTTGTGCTCTGTCTTTCTGGGGTTCAAAGGAACTTCTGTTCCCTGTGAAATCATCTGACAAGGCATGTGATAGCTGCACATCCTTTTCAGTCATATTTTATCCATAGATATGAATCATCTCTCTCAAACATATAAACACACTTGCGTGCAAGAAGTATTGCGATGATTTCAAGAAACATTGGAGAGGGGATTTAAAGGCAATTCTATATTTTAATTTTATAAAATTCAAACCATATATTAATAATAATAATAATAATAATAATAATAATAATAATAATAATAATAATGGGAGGGTAGGGGGGCACAGATCTATAATATATTTCATATTAATCGACTTCGAATTCAGGAAATCAGTTGGGAATGTTCGGGTTTTCCGGGGATGTTTCGATGATACAGACCACCATCTAATCTGTGCTAATTAAGTATCTGTAGGCCTAGGATAGAGAAAGTGAAATCTGTCTACGAAGGAATAAGGGTGAAAAATCTGCAGGACGAGGAAATTAGACAGAAGTACATGGATATGATTAGTGAGAAGTTCCGAACAGTGGACACTAAGCAGCTTTAGGTTACAGAATGAGAATGGGTGACATACAGGGATGCTGTAGTAGACACGGCAAGGGAATGTCTAGAATAAACTGTGTGTAAAGATGGTAAAAAGCTACCATCTTGGTGGAATGATAAAGTGAGAGCAGCATATATACGTAAAAAGAAGGCGCATCAGAAATGGCTCCAAACAAGGGCTGATGCAGCCGAGGAATTGTACGTAGATGAAAGGAACAGAGCGAAACATATAGTTGTTGAATACAAAAGGAAGTCTTGGGAAGATTTTGGTAGTAACCTGGGAAGGCTAGATCAAACAGCAGGGAAACCTTTCTGAACATTAATAAAGAACCTTAGGAAGGAAGGGAAAAGGAAATGAATAGTGATGTTGGTAATTAAGATGAACTCATAATAGATCCCAGAGAATCACTGCAAAGGTGGATTATTTTTAAAATAATCTCAATGTAAAAGGGAATCTTCATGATGACGCCGCGAATAAGCGAGCTCATGGGGAGGAAGACAATGATGTTGGTGAAATTACGCTTTAAGAGGTGGAAAGGATGGTAAATAAACGCCATTTTCATAAAGCAGTAGGAATAGATTAAATGAGACCTCAAAATGTGAAGTATAGTGGGAAGGAAGGGATGAAATGGTTTCATAAAATAATAAGATTAGCATGGAATGTTGGTACGGTATCTTCAGATTGGACAATAGCAGTAATTGCACCCATCTATAAGCAAGGAAACAGGAAGGATTGCAACAACTATCGAGGTATCTGATTAATCAGTATACCAGGCAAAGTGTTCACTAGCATCTTGGAAGTAAGGTGCCATCAGTGGTTGAGAGGAAGTTGGATGAAATCAGTGTTGTTTCGGACCACAGAGAGGCTATCAGGTTCAGAAATTCAGTATGCGTCAGGTATTTGAAAAATTCTGTGAGAGAAATAGACAGTTATGTTTATGTTTCGTAGCTCTAGATAAAGCATATGACAGGGTACCGAGGGAAAAGATGTTCTCCATTCTGTGGGACTATAGGATTAAGAGAAGGTTATTAAAATGAATCAAAGGCATTGGGCTGCAGTGAGAATTGATGGTAGAATGAGTTCTTGGTTCAGGGTACTTACAGAAGTGAGATAGAGCTGTAATCTTTCACCTTTGTTGCTCGTAGTTTACATGGATCATTTGCTGAAAGTTATAAAGTGGCAGGCGGGGATTCAGTTAGGTGGAAATTTATTAAGCAGTCTGACCTATGTTGACGACTTGGTTTTACTAGTAGATTGTGTCGAAAGCCTCCAGTCTAACATCTTGGAACCTGAGAATATGTGCAATGTGTATGGTATGGAAATTAGCCTTTCGAAGATTAATTTAAGTCAGTAGGTAGGAAATCCAAGAGAAATGAATGTCAGATTGGTGATGACAAGCTGGAACAGGTAAATAATTTCAAGTGTTTACGATGCGTGTGTTCTCCCAGGATGGAAATACAGTAAGTGAGATTGAATCAAGGGCCAGTAAAGCTAAAGCAGTGAGCTCGCTGTTGCGATCAACAGTATTCTGTAAGGAGGAAGTTAGCTCCCGGACGAAACTATCGTTACATAGGTCTGTTTTAGACCAACTTTGCTTTACGGGAGTGAAAGATGGGTGGACGCAGGATATCTTATTCATAATTTAGAAAGCATTCATTAAAGTAGCGGGAATGATTGCAGGAACAAAGAAGTGGGAGCAATGGCAGGATGGTAGTCGGAATGAGGAGATAAAGGCTAAGTTCTGAATAAACTCGATGGATGAAGCTGTACGCATTAACCGCCTTCGGTGGTGGGGTCATGTGATGTAAATGGAGGACGATAGGTTACCTAAAGAATAATAGAATCTGTTATGGAGGTAAGAGAAGTAAAGGCAGACCAACACGACGATGGTTAGACTCAGTTTCTAACGATTTAAAGGCAGGAGGTATAGAACCAAATGAGGCCACAACACTATTTGCAGATAGAGGATTGTGGCGAGGTTTAGTAAATTCACAGAGGCTGGCAGACTGAATGCTGAAAGGCATAACGGTATATAATGATGATGTACACTCGCGTGCGGGTATAATGGTCTTTTTAGAGCATATCAAAGTCACATTTGAGTTCTTAAGGCATTATACTTACAATGAGGAAATGTATGGCCGTTTTGTTTATTGAGCATTGAATTTTATGTACACATGCTAGACTTCGTTTAGTGATAGGACTTACCGTTTTCCCAATATTTTCGTTTACAGCGGATTAAAAATGCTGATATTCAGTAAATGCCTGTAGATTACCGACCACTATTTACACCATGTTAATTATTGAAAATAGTTCTGGGTGTGTGTTACTGTAGTAACGCTCTATGTCATGAACCATGCGCAACGGCTGATTGGCCTCGTAAGTGGTCCTGTGAGTCAGAATACCAGTTGTTGTGGAACAGGAATGGGCAGGTCGGCCACATTCTGTACTGATTCAATCCCTCCTTTTGCTCAGGTTGTTAAGACTATACCATCCATTGGTGGTCTCTAACCCCTTAGAGAAGAGATTCTCACTGGGACTATGTGTAAGTAGGGTAGAATCCTACTTCACGGAATTTACCGAGTTCGGAGTATTATAAGCGAGCCTCTGACCTATGGGAGTAACGGAGGGTCACGTTATTTGACAGACGAGGGACTCGTTGGAAACAACTTGGTGAACGAAAGGGAATTAGACTGAGAGCTATCAGTATTTATGGGGTTTATCGGAGGCAGCAGAACTAGCTGCGTCAGCAAAGATGATGCGTCCGGATAAGTTAGGTACTATGATATTCAGGAAAAGGGAGAACGAGGAATAAATAGGAGATAATAAGTTTGTAACAAGTGCTAAAAAGGGATGTGCAGAGTGTGGGCTAGGAGTGTTCATCAGGTATACTATTGCACGCTACATGGTTTCAGTTAGGCAAGAAAATGAGCGAATGATGAGGGCAGATTTAGCATTTGTGGGAATTAGGACGAAAGTTATCTCAGATTATTTGCTATGTGAGGATGTACATTAGAATGAAGTTGACATGCTTTATGAAGCACTAAGTAACATTGCAGTCAAGGTCGATAGGAAGGCAAGGTTACTTCTATTGAGCGATTTCAATGAGAGAGTTGGAAAAAGAACTGAGGGACATTAGAATGTGATGCTTAAATGTGGGCAATACATGGAAGCTAGGAAGCGCTTACTATACTTCTATGTTAATATGGGATTAGCAGTTAAGTAATAAGGCACACGGCTATTCACCGCTATACATGGGATGGAAGGGACACTAGCTCACTAATAGACTAGGCCTATATCATACCCGATTTTGAATTCAGGAACTATACTTGGAATTTTCGACCATTCCCAGGTTTTTTCAACCATACAGATCATTATGTAATATGTAGTAAACTAGATATCTCTAAGTCTAGGATAGAGAACGTAAAATCTTTCTGTAGACGAATAAGGGGGAGAGAATCTCCCGGACAACATTTTTTTTAGCAAGTTGCTTTGCGTCGTACCGTCACAGATAGGTCTTATGGCGACAATGGGAGAGGAAAGGGCTAGGAGTGGGAAGGAAGCGGCCGTGGCCTTAATTAAGGTATAACCCCAGCATTTGCCTGGTGTTAAAATGGGAAACCACGGAAAACCATCTTTAGTGCTGCCGACAGTGGGGTTCGAACCCACTAGCTCCCGAATACTGGATACTGGCCGTACTTAAGCGACTGCAGCTATCGAACTCGGTGACAACGAAATTAGTCAGAAGTAGACTACATGGATATATTAGTGAAACGTTATAAATATTAGACAGTAATCAAATTTTAGGATATAGAAATAGAATGGATTGCATACAAGGATGCTGTAATAGAAAAAAACAACGAAATATCTAGGAAATGTTGTGTGTAAAGATGTGAAAAATCGAGCACCTGGTAGAAAGATAAGGTGAAGGCATCTTGTAATCGTAAAAAGAAGGTTTTCAGAAATGTCTCCAAACAAGGACTGATGTAGACAGTTTTACATAGATGAAAGGAACAGAGTGAAACAAATAACGTTTGAATCAAGGATGTCTTGTGAAGATTTCGATACTAATATTAGAAATCTAAGTCAAGCGGCAGGGAAACCTTTTCAAGGGAAGGGAGAAGAGAGTGAACAATATTTTGGGTAAATCAGGTGAATGAGTACAGATCAGATCAGATCCCCGCGAATCAGTGGACAGGAGGAAGAATATTCTGAATATATTCTCATCGTAAAGGGAAATCCTTCTGTTGGTGTAAACAACCAAGCACATGGAGAGAAGGACAGTGGCGTTAGTGAAATTATGCTTGAGGCAGTGGAAATAATGGGATTAAACTCAATTTTCGTGAAGCATCAGAATTAGATGAAATTAAACCTCACATATTAAAATTAGTGGAAAAACAGGGAGGAAGTGGCTTCACAAAGTAATAATAGCATGTAATGGATGAAAGCGGTAATTTCACGTATCTAGAAGTATAAACAAGGGAACAGAAATAATTGCAACAAGTATCGAAGTATTTCATTGATCAGTATACGAATAGTCCCCTAATTTTAGACCAGGCAGAAGTTGTTGCACCCTCATTTAAAAAAGAAAAGGTTAGTTTTTCTTAACTGTTGATCTCCAGTTTTACGCAGAGTACGGTCTAAAGAGCAGTTACTCTTCATTTGTAAAACGTTACATGTTAATAACCACAGTTACCTTGGTGACAAAGCCAGGCATATTTTTTGTGTACCTTCATAAAGACTACTACTGATGTCCTACCAGTTATAATACACACCTATTCAATTCTTAGTGTGATGTTAGGCAGTTGGTAAAAGCAAGACAACAAGACTAGTGATAGTTTACTACCTCCGTGACAGATAACTTTCCTACCACTGGTTAGAAGGAAGTTAAGATTTAATGACGCATTAGGTAATCTGGAAAATTAATTATTAAAAGGACACAAATTTTCTCTCGAAACCCCATTGTCGTGACGCCTCCCTAAGTGAAAAGAGAACAAACGAAAAATATCCATATGAACGCGACTGCCAGAAACCAGATTCCAGCCTCAGGTTCTTTTCGGCTTTCATAATCCGTTTACCCTCCATGGTTGGTATTTTCCTCGGACTCAGAGAGGAATCCCACCTCTACTGCCTGAAGGGCACTGACGTGGAGCGTTAGACTTAGGTCGAGGACAAAACTGGGAAGTAGGACCAGTACCTCACCCAGATGGCCTCGCCTGCTATGCTGAACAGGGGCCTTGTGAGGGATAGACAAGAAGTAGGACCAGTACCTCACCCAAACGGCCTCACCTGCTATGCTGAACAGGGGCCTTGTGAGGGATAGACAAGGAAGAGGGAAGGAAACGGCCGTGACCTTAAGTTAGGTACCATCCCGGCAATTGTCTGGAGGAGAAGTGGAAAACCACTTCGAGGATGGCTGAGGTGAGAATCGTACCCCTCTCTACTCAGCTGACCTCCCGAGGCTGAGTGGATCTCGTTCCAGCCCTTGTATAAGATTTCAAATTTCGTGGCAGGGACGAGAATCAAACCCGCTCCTCCGGGAGTGGCAGCTAATCACACTAACCACTACACCACTGAGGCAGACACCTCAGATTCTTAGAAAAATAATTGAATGTGCCATTTATAACAGTGAAACTCTTGGTAAATACATGATCTGTTTCAATGAAGAATCCCCTGCGGATGAACCACTTCGGTGTAGTTTTCTTTAGTTCTTTCCATGAAACATGAAATACCCGTGTCAACAGGCGATACCGCAAACCATTCGAAGTGGAGAGCACAGTTATTTGCGGGGGGCTGTGCTATTATTGTCACTTTACGGAGCGAGGCGGACAGATTTACTTCCAGCTCATGTTGTCTACTGGTCACGCGGGAGTGCCTAACTCGATCTTCTGCACCATGGCGCCCATGAGTTACAGCGAGTGCAGCGTCATACTAGGGGAGCATACTAACTTCTGAAGCTATTCTATAAAGAATCAGTAACTCCAGGCGAATTTACATTTAGTTAGCTCTTCCATGAATCTGAGACCGTTTTGATGGCGTACACTAAGAATTGTTAGGACAATTCAATGGTGCAGCCATCTCATACGAAATGCTGAGTGGAAACCCTGATCTTTCAAACTGTGGTGAGGTGCTTATTGATCACTACATGAAACTCACATCTTCCTGTCATGAAGCCAAGAGTGATTCAAAGGGCATTGATTAAGTTTGAAATAACACGCGTTACTAATAGTTTTGTGTCATAAGATCGAATTGCAGTTCAAAGGGCGACTCTGAAATACGGTGGAAGGCTTTTAGAGACGATGCCAAGTATGATCCACAATGCTTAGATTTAAAACCTTGGATGCGTAGGGTGGCGTGCAGCCACATCCCAGAGCATTTTTATTCTGGAGTAGTTTGATGTTGGTATCATTCAATTCTTTCATCTTCCCTAACTTTGTCTCTCTAGCAGGTAGTCAGTGCTACTCTGACCATCGACCTCAGTGTTTATCAGTTATCTGGACACTTACCTTGGGAAAACATCTCACCCTACCTTATTCAAAGTTATAGTTTTCCTTGTGCAATTTCACTTAGCTGTTTATATTCATTTCTGGACTCTATATACATTACATATAGTTAACCACTTCAGAATTTATTGTGTACATGTTTTCGTGATATGATTCTGTGTACAACAAGACAGCGATGGCAAGCATTTCTAAAAAGAAACCGTCCGCTGAATGGAGCTTGTCTAATTGGTTGCATCATTATTCGCTATAACCTAACAACAAGAGGTCGAAGTTCAACAAACCTCGACGTGTTTTATTGACATTAGGAGAGCAGTTGATGGTTCCATGGAGGGAGAAACGTCTACTAATTAAACCCATGCCGTATCTATCAAGACAGCACTTGCAGAGCAGCTAGGCAAGGAAGTTCCATTCAGAGCTCCAACTGGGAGGTCTTCAGGATCTCAACGAAAATGCCATGCATGTCCGAGAAGTAAAGACTGCAAAACCAAAGTTTTTGTGATGTTTTTAACAGGTTGTCATGTCAGGAACACAAAGTGATAACCTACAATTCAAGCATTGGCTGAAATATTTTCAAAACATTTCTCGAAAGTACATTTTAGAATCTTCTTTTGTGACCTTTCTTGCATTTAACGTACTGCCTATAATTTTTAAAGAACATCATTTTAATATAATAAAAATCTTCCGGGCTATTATGCCGTGGTCCACTCCTCTCGCTTCTTCCAGACGTTTCGACTACTGCCGCGGTAGTCATCTTCGGTGGCGTCGTGTAGATACGCCCTCCTGTATCCCGCTAGCGATTGCGGGCAGAAAAGCCCGAAAGATTTTTATTATATTGACACCGGCCGTGAAAGCCTTCATACTTTAACATAATTTTCTTTGCACTAAAATGATTATTTGTTTTTCTTGTGGCTTTACGTCGCACCGACAAAAATAAGTTTTATGACGACGATGGGATAGGAAAGGGTTAGGAGTCGGAAGGAAGCAGCCGTGGCCTTAATTAGGTTACAGCCCCAGTATTTTCCTGGTGTGAAAATGGGAAAATACGAAAAACCATCTTCAGGGCTGCCGAGATTGGGATTTGAACCCTCTATCTTCCGGATGCAAGCTCACCACTGCGCGCCCCTAACCACACGGCCAACTCGCCCGGTAAATTGATTATTAGTTTCTTCGAAATGTTTTGGCTCATTATATTTAAACGTCAATGTGTGAGGTTCGTATACACGTCACCTTACTCATAGTGTTGTAACAACTACACCTTACTCAGCCAGGGTTAATGTACTGTACATTTCTTTTTTTTTTTTTTTGCTGTTGGCTTTACGTCGCACCGACACAGATAGGTCTTATGGCGACGATGGGACAGGAAAGGGCTTGGAATGGGAAGGAAGCGGCCGTGGCCTTAATTAAGGTACAGCCTCAGCATTTGCCTGGTGTGAAAATGGGAAACCACGGAAAACCATCTTCAGGACTGCCGACAGTGGGGTTCAAACCCACTATCTCCCGAATACTGGATACTGGCCGCACTTAAGCGACTGCAGCTATCGAGCTCGGTTGTACATTTCTTACCAAGTTCAATGTTTCAGAACATCGAATTGAAGAGGTGAATTTGCAATAATGTGGGACACTTTCGCCGGCCCCGAGGTGTAGGAGTGGCGTGCCTGCCTCTTACCCGGAGGCCCCGGGTTCGATTCTCGGTCAGGTCAGTAATTTTTACTTGGATCTGAGGGCTGGTTCGTGGTCCACTCAGCCTATGTGATTAAAATTGAGGTGGGATAGGGTCCCCGGTATAGACAGCCAGGAATAATGGCCGAGAGGATTCTTCGTAGTGCTGACCACACGACACCTCGTAATCTGCAGGCCTTGGAGCTGAGCAGCGGTCACTTGGTAGGCCTTGGCCCTTCGGAGCTGTTGCACCATGGGGTTTGGTTTGGCAGGACACTTTCGGATGTGATCGAAAATGTTCTCTACAGAAAATGTATCGAAATTCCCATATATAGCAATAGTTGTATAAAGCAGACCAGCCCCTACGTGCAAGGGTAGCATCCGTGGCTCTTATCTAGCCCCCTGGGCTCGATACATGACTAATCCAAGAATTTATTTCTGAAACATTGTTCGTTCAGTATCGTGAGATCATCTAAGGAGCAACCTGATACGAGAATCCGTGGTCTGGGTCGAGAAAGTCAAGAAATATAGCTGAGGATGTCATGACAATGACCATGTAACACTCCAGTATCTGCAGGCCACCTGCCTGGTCAGCAGTCGTACTGGCAGTCTACGATCTATTGGGATTATTATGTGTTTTATATTTGAGTTCAGTTTATATACCCATAAAGATGACTTTTCATATTCTGACAACACACCACACTACTAACCATCACAAACACACGTAATTGAGATTACATCACCCCCTCCCTCACAAAGGGTTGGTTTCAGGAAGGGCGTCCTGCCGTAAAACAGGGCCAAATCCACATACGTGACCACATTCGCACCTGTTACTCCACAGGCGTGGGAAAGGTGTAAAAAGAAAAAGAATTCCCGAAAAGAGGATTAAAGTACAGTAGAACCCCAATTAAGCAAGCTCGGTATCGAGGAGCTGTATTATCCAAGTCAAGTCTAAAACACGACATTACTTTCATAAAGCGGTAATTCTGAAACGATTTGTCGAGAATAATGTGCAGTGCGAGAACGAGGCACTGTTATGGAACACAAAACTCTAACGAAATTTCATCGGGAAGTTTTGGTGTGAAATGTTACAAATCGGTTAGTTTCTGTTATATTCTTTAATGTTATAGTAACTTCAATATACATAGACAAACAATGTATACAGTATTGAAATATAACAATACTGTAGGCCTACAAACCGTAAGGGCGTGTCGGAAGTACGTAGGTGCGAATCTCTGTCAGGAAGTCGTAAAATTTAAGAAAGAAGATTTTCACTCCTGTAGGTGCATATGGCCCTGAGGTTCTCTCAGCCCACACCAAAAATGAGTACCAGGTGAATTCCTTGGGGGAAAAGGCGGCCGGGCATAGAGCTAACCACTCTACCTCATCAAGTGCCAAGGTTACGGATAGTGGAAGACTTTACCTTCCATCTCTCCAAGGGCCTTCATGGCCTGTACAGAGATGACTTTGCTTTGCATTTGTCGGCCTACATAGTTATACGCATTTACTATTATTACAGTATTTTTTTATCGTATTATCTGCATAGTGTAGTTCACTATTTACTGCAAATATTTACGTGAATGTCTATTTTTTTTTTTTTGTTTCTGAAATAGACCCTAGCACAAGATTCACCAAGATATGAGAAGAATTTTAGCAATACTGTACTTCTTTATGCGCAATCATTCTGTCCGTGTGGACGTCCGTATTATCGGAGTTTTCACTTATCCCAGAAGGCTTATCTACAGATAATATTTTTTGCTCCTTGTTTAACGTAGCACTAACAAATGGAAGGCTTTCGGTGACGGAAGGATGGGAAACGGATAGGATTGGGAAGGTAGCGACCATGATCTTAATTAAGGTACAGCTCCAGTATTTGCCTGGTGTGGAAATGGGAAACCACGGGAAACCATCTTCAGAATTCTAACGGTGGGATTCGAACCCTCTATCTCCCGAATACAAGCTCACGGCTGCGCGACCCTAACTGCAGGGCCAACTCGCTCGACAAATCGCGGTTCTACTCCAGCTAATAAACTGACCCAAAAAAATGTCGAGGTGAAAGATTCACGGCCGTGAGAGTGACACTGCCTCTCACATCAGACGGCTCCACAGTGGAACACCCGATTCTAAGTGAACTCCGTTCCAGCTCTTAGTTCAGTAATTACATCCTGGGATTAGCCAAGAATGAAACCTGAGTATTTCAGCTAACCCATCGCCCACACACTACTGAATAACATTTAAATTATAGTATGAATAAAGTACACTGCGTGTCCAAAAGTCACGGGAAGAGACTGGATGTAACGTTAATAACAAGCTGCTCCTCCACGAGCCTTCAAAACGGCAGCAATACGGCAAGGCTTCGGCTCTACAGGGTGTTGGAACCGTTCTGGAGGGAACTGGACCCACGCATCTTGCACTGCTGCCCACAATTATTGGTCTTGTGTATTTGGTGCGGGGTTCATGGAGTGTACACTAGCATTGGCAGCATCCAATAAATGCTCGATTAAATTAAGAGCGGAGGATCTGCAGGGCCAACCCATGGTCGTAACTTCACTGGAGTGCTCCTCCGACCACCTGCGTACCACCACAGAGCGATGACATGGCGTATTTTCCTGTTGAAGCATGGCATCTCCAACAGGGTACTCTAGGCCCAGAAAGAGATGCAGATGGTCTGAAAGAATGTCCACATAATGTGCACCAGTCAGCGCTCACTGCAGCCTGACAATGGGGCCTAATTGTGACCATAAGAACGCCGTCCAGACCAGAACTCAGTCACCTCCCATCTGGACACAACCTTGTTGACACGCAGCTTCATGGGGAATACGCCACACTCTCACGCGCCCATCAGCTTGATACAAATGGAACTGGGACTAATCGACCATACAACACACCGCCACTGTTCCGTCGTCCATTGTCGATGTTCGCGGGCCCATGCACGTCGTTGAGCTTTGTATCGAGGTGTCAGCAAAGGGACACGAGATGGTTGGCGGCTGATGAAGCCTTTGCCTCGCAGTTGCCTCCTTACAGTCCTAGTAGAAATGGGTTCCTGACTGCCAACATTCAATTGGGCGGTGATCTGACTCACGGTAGCCCAGTATGGTTCTGCGGAGGTGACGTGATGTTCGTTCGTTAAATAGCTGTAGTCTTCCCGTGCATCGGTTTACGCGGGTGCTAACATTCTCTCTGCGATATTGAAAATCCACCCTCGATACTGTTGACCTCGGAAACCCGAATTCGCGTGTAATCTCTGCATTGCTATGACTATCCGGTTCCATGGCTAAATGGTTAGCGTGCTGGCCTTTGGCCACAGGGGTCCCGGGTTCGATTTCCGATAGGGTCTGGAATTTTAACCTTAATTGGTTAATTTCTCTGGCACGGGGGCTGGGTGTATGTGTCGTCTTCATCATCATTTCATCCTAATCATGACGTGCAGGTCGCCTACGGGAGTCGAATCGAAAGATCTGAATCTGGCGAGCCGAACTTGTCTTCGGACACTCCCGGCACTAAAAGCCATACGCCATTTCATTTCATTGCTATGTCCCATACGTCGTGCGCCGATAATCATCCCACGTTCAAAGTCGGTTAACTCGCGACGTGTTGCCATCTTCACGACACTGACGTCTGTGATAAACTGCTCAGCTACGCCACAGCTAGTCGCAACGCTCGGGGGTCATACACGACACATTTTCTAATGGGACACCCCTTCTCGTGGCTACTCAGTGTATACCGGAATATACAAGTATACGTTTATATTCGACATTACTATTTTCTACACCTAAAATCAATTGATTAACGGGGCACTTTGCACCTTTTAATAAGTCCCAGAAGAATAAACAATTATTCATCAAAATTCACCACAGTGACTCAATAGCGCGCGACCGAAATTTTCGATCATAATATATCTCAGTAAGGCGTCCATGGGGGCCACAAACGGCCACGCAACTCTCAACATTTTTTAAATATTAAAATAAATAAAATTTTCTGTACATCACACCGAATACAGATAGGTCTTATGGCGACGATTGGATAGAAAGGGCTAGGAGTGGATAAGAAGTGACCGTGGCATTCAGTAAGGTACGGCCCCAGCACTCTTGTTGTTGTTTCTTTAATAAATCCCAGAGGAGCTATTCAATATTCACGAAAATTCACGCAGTGATTCACTACCCTCACTCAATGAGCGAACAAATGTTTTGTTCGGAAATGTTGACGGGAACGAGTTCACTGGGGCTACAAATGACCACGTAACTCTCAGCAAATTATGGAAGACTCCTTGATGTTCGGGATGGAAATTGCCCAGTGGACATGATTTGACTATTTACAATTTTCTCTACTCCGACATTAGCGCTTGCAATTCCCTCTTCTTCTGGTCTTCGCGATGACCAACAGTCGCCTACAGGGCCAGTTTCTCTCTTGGGTTGGCATTTAGCTCCCAAAACCGGTATTCATACTGTGAGCTCTTGATTGATTGATTGATTGATTGATTGATTGATTGATTGATTGATTGATTGATTGATTGATTGATTGATTGATTGATTGGACCAAGAATGTGGTTGGCCATGAACTCGTACAATGCTGTTATATGTATTAATTATAAATAAGAGTTATGTAATCTCTCTCTTCGTCATTTCATCTATATATATATATATAAAATAAGAGTTTTGTCTGTACATTGCTCAGAATTTGAAAATAATGGTATTTCTGTATCGTTCATGTCCATAGTAACAAGAAAATGCACTTTTTACTTTTCCGTAATTTCTGTCTGTCTGTGTGTCTGTATGTACACGCATCACGAGAAAACGGTTGGAGAGAATTTAATGAAAATCGGTATGTGAAGTCAGGGGATGAGGCTCTACAATCTAGGCTATAAATCATTTTACTCACGCTGAGTGAAATGGTAGTTTAGGGGAAGGCCTAAAATTGAATTCTCAACCATTTATGTTATTAGTGGTCTAATGAAAATCGGTATGTGAAGTCGGGGGATGAGCCTCTACAATCTAGGCTATAAATCATTTTACTCACGCTGAGTGAAATGGTAGTTTAGGGGAAGGCCTAAAATTGAATTCTCAACTATTTGTTATTAGTGGTCGTATTTTAAAGAAAATGGGTACGCAAAGTTGGGGAATAAGTTGCTACAATCTAGGCTATCAATAATTGTATTCGCGCTGAGAAAAATGGTAGTTTAGGGGAAGGCCTAAAATATAATTCTCAAATATTGTTGTTATTAGTAGTCCTATCTTGATGAAAATTGGTATGCAAAGTCAGGAAATAAGTCGCTATAGTCTAGGCTGTAAATGATTTTATTCACGCTGAGTGAAATGGTAGTTTAGGGGAATGCCTAAAATGTAATTCTCAAATATTTATTATTAAGAGGTGTAATCGATGAATGCTACATAACTAGGGTTTTATAGTATTACATTTCCTATTATTCATGTCTTATACATTGTTACCGCACTGGCTATGATCACAAAGATATTCATAATTTTGGATTTTTGTTACTAAGTCCATATCAGCGCCGAGTAACCAGAAATGGGTAAACAGTATTTAATGAAAATCGGTATGTAAGGTCGGAGAATAAGAAACTACAGTTTATGGTATAAAATATTTTACAAATCACAGAGTCGAAAGAAAACTAAATGTGAAGGCCTACAATATAGAAAGCTCATAACATTGATCAACAATAACATTACATTGACCATTGTCGTGATGTGCTTTGAGTCATCTGTTGCCCTTCATCTCCGGTAGATAGGATTACTGCGGCGTACAGAGTATTTTTTATTTGATTTACGTCGCACCGACGTAGATAGGTTTTATGGCGACGATGGGATAGGAAAGGGCTAGGAGTGCCTTAGGCCTTAATTCAGGTACAGGCCCAGCATTTGGCTGGTGTGAAAGTGGGAAACCACGGAATACCATCATCAGCGCTGCCGACAATGGGGTTCGAATCCACTATCTCTCGGATGCAAGCCCACAGCTGCGCACCGCTAGCCACACAGTCAACTCGCCCAGTCGTACAGAGTGTAACAGCCTGCCTGAATATTGATGGGAAGTAGCTGGGGAGTTAGATAACTTTCTTCTTTAGCATGACATTCCCCTGGTTTATAAATTTTCTGATACTACTGGTACGTAACACGCTGGATCATCATAGCATTCGGGCTAATCAATCCCTACTCTGAGGCACTGATTGGAATGAACAGTGTGCATATTTAGCGGAATAATGTCAAATGAGTGTTCATGGCAATCTGCGGCCTGGTCATCCCAGCTCTGGAAGTTTGGACTATTAGATTGGCACCGCAATCTAACCGCAGCACTGTTCGTTAAAAGTGATAAAACGTGCGGCTTTCCATTTGATCGAGTATTTTATATGATAGCATTGCGTTTAATCGCTACATTCATACTTACGTTTTTGTAATGACCTATGTTGATTTCAGGTTAAGAAAACCACAAAGTCAGTCTTTCTGAGAATCCCGTAGCGAAGCACGGGTACATCAGCTAGTGTTACATAAATTAAATCCAGTTTAAATTTTCTTAACATCTATGAAAATTAAATACCATTCTATATATGAGTTAAATTTACAACTTCTTAACACGTTTCTTTCCAAATTCGGGAACTGGTATACTAGTCTATATAATCGCTGTTGGCAGGTTCAGTCGGGTGGTATGTGGTATGTGAAGGTGCTCCAATACGCCAGCCTCATGTCGGTAGATTTACTGCCACGTAAGAGAACTCCTGTGGTGAAGAGATTCAGCACCTCAGCGTCTCCGAAAACTGACATGAAACCAGTAACATTATTGCTATTGCTGTTTATTAGGAGCTATGAAACAAAAGACAAAGGAAATCTGGAATTATTATTATTATTATTGTTGTTTAAAGGGGTCTAACGTCTAGGTCACCAGCTCAAATCGGGTCCAGTAGAGGATGATTAATGCTTGGCGATTAGTGTGATAAAATGTTTATCAATATGTCCAGACACATTTGCCTGCAGAACGTACGGTAATATTTATTTCATAAGCAAGAAGAATGACATTCAAGTGGTAGTCCCATATCAATCAGCTTCGATTTCTCTATGAAAAATCGAAATAACGTACTTCCCCATTAATATAGCACTGTTCTATTGTCTGATGTATCTCACTGAAACGCACATTTATTTATTTATTTATTTATGTATTTATTTATTTATTTATTTATTTATTTATTTATTTATTTCAATTAAATAATTCATTTAATTCAATTACTTTACTTATTTATTTATGATATTAATAGCGTCATTTTTCCTAGTGTTGTTTACGTTGTATATTTCGAGTCCCAACTTGAAAGTCCCAGGTTCGAGTTCTTGATTCATTGCATGGAATTTTCAGTGGAACAGACGCGTGGTGACTGGAAAGACGCCCGACCCTAAACATTTGGCCAATTTTGAAACTAAAACTGGTTGCTTCATACGCGTGGGAAACGTTATATTGCAGTTGTAATAATATGTTTTATTATGCACCATATTTGAGGGACTTGGAACTGGTGACGTTAATAATCCATCATGTTGGGAAGACATGCCGTGAAATTTAATTTCTGAACATAACACAGTTCCTGGAAAAAAATGAATATGATTAATGCTCTCGATCTGGGGAAGCGTATCAGATAATACTTATTAAGAACAAGCGATCCCTACGGACACTGTTATGACGGTTACTGCACCATGATATCAGCTCAGTGCATGTCGTTCCGGTCAAAGTAGTTGGGTGACAAGGCATCAGGTAGCCATTATCTGACTGACCTCGTTACAAGAAGCCTAGCAGAAACTACTTTTTGTTTCTGTCAACAATATATCAATCTTTAATTTGCTGTTGACAGGCTAGCAGCAACATCCCCATAAACAATACGATAATGAGCACTAATGAAGCAACAAATGGATCTAGGTATGAATACAGCACTACAGTAATAAATAATTTCAAACTATTTATAGTGAAAAATAAGCTAAAATATAATGTTAAAAGTAATAATAATGAAATGAAAACACGTTTTTAAAAATTATGTAGTATTAGAACTAACTTATGATACGTTTGTAGAAACATTCAACTGTTCGGTTTTTGTTTAATTATAAATTAACACATTTCACATAATTCAGTCAAAGGCCATTGCTCATGGGCTGAGGTCGATCATTATAAAATTTTTCTCAGCCGTTATTGGCTAATAGGCTCCGCACAGCTACACGGCCTGAGCCCCACTGTCAATGTGCTTAGTTTTTCTGATATCCTGTCGATAAAGCACTATCTTAATCTTCCCTTATGAATTCTAGTGTTTCACTTTTTAATTTACCAAGGGGGTGGGGGGTCTACGCGGTTTGGCTCACGTCTCTGTCGCCTTGCATTCGGGAGATACTGGGTTCGAACACCACTGTCGACAACTCCCAGGATGGTTTTCCGTGGTTTCCATTTTTCACTCCAGGCAAATGCTGGGGTTATACCTTAATCAAGGCCACAGTTGATTCGTTCCTAGCCTTTTCCCATCCCGTTGTCGTCAGGGGGTGTCGTTTCGGCGTAAAGAAAATTGTTTGATTGCTCCTCTTTTCCTCCCTTGATCTCCTTTCCAGTCATCTCGGGTCTTCACTAGTGTGAATTAAGCCTAGTTTTACGGCTGGATGTTTTTTTGACTCCAATCCTATATGTATTTTAAAACAATAGCAAATACCCTGTCTCCAAATCAAAGCAATTAACCAAACGTAATTAAGTATCCAGCTCGTGTCGGAATTGAACCCGGGGTCCCCTGAACCATTGGCCACTACGCTGACCATTCAGCCAAAGAATTGAGCGACTTTTGTCCAGCTCATGACAACTACTACTCACATCATTCTATAAGTCTTTGCACATATACACATGTAGATTATTCAACTCAAACATAGAATAGCAATGTCGTAAGTCAGTATATTCCTGCTTCCGAAATCATATCGCAATGCACCAATTGATATGCGCCCAACAATAGAAAGAACTTTATCTGTCAGTTAAATTATATATTGGAGTAGTTTGACACTTTCTCCCAGGTATCTCACTCTAGACCACACCGTGCGGCTGGTTTTCTTTTCTCGTACAGAGTTCAGTAGTAAATTTAAGATAAGAAATTCCAGGCGTTGTGCTATGACATCGGAAGATTCTTGAATTACATTATGATTGTGGAAGTAAATAGGGGTTTCTACGATCTCCCTCTTGATTCATGTGATGCATACACAGAATATTATTGAGGAAAACTAATGTTCTACAGGAGTATAGATTTTAAATGGAACGTTGCCATGTGAACAAGTCTTTGTGTTTTTCCAGACCGATAATGTAACAGAATTAATTTTTCTGTTCCGTGAACAACAAGTACGTTTTACGGAGACGCCAGTGAGCCAAAACGTTCCTTCCGTAGGTCTCCTTTTAATTGCTGTTAAATCTCCCGATAGGACAGTAAATAATAATGCTACTAGTTTTACGACCCACTGACTACTTCTGCGGTTTTAGGTGAGGCCGTGGTGCCAAAAATGTACCGCACAGGAGCTGCCTACTGGAAGCTGAGGTATTTTAGCACCTTCAGATACCACCGGACTGAGCCAGGACCTACTAACCTCCCTAGTTGGGCCGAGAAGGCTAGCGCTCTACCGTCTGAGCTTCTCAGCCCGGCACTGACAAGACAACTGTGTATGTTCACCTTTAAACACCACAGGACTAAGGTCGGATAGAACTCCAACTTGAAAGGGGAACTACCCATCTTGGGTGCCCGGGTATACATTCACTAAAGTAATGCTTAATATTATTCTTCCTATCACAACAATCAATATGTCATGTTGTGTCAGGCTGAGTGACTCAGACGGTTGAGGTACTGGCCTTCTGACTACAGTTTGGTTCAGTCCGGTGGTATTTTAAGATTCTCAAATACGTCAGCCTCGTGTTGGTAGATTTACTTGCACGTAAAATAACTTCTGCGGGACAAAATTCAGGCACCTCGGCATGTCCGAAAACCGTCAAACCGTCAAAGTAGTTACTGGGACAAGAAAACAATAACATTTTTATTACAATACGTCATATACAAAAAGAATGAACGGTCTGTGCTAGACGTACAGTCGCAAGCCTTACGTCATAGTTTATTTTCTTACAATTTCCCGCAGTCTTACAACCGGTATGGCGAGTGAACTCTCCCTTGAGGTCTGCGCACGAAGAGCTTTGGGCACAAACTTGTGACAAAATAAGAGCGATAGCCGCAAGTGGCCGTTTTTGACCACCGTGGCTTAGAATACGTCTTTCACCGCATCACAGTCCTTTTGTTCATTATAAGTAGTAGTCCACCTGGTGGCCGAGATCGTTAAATCGTAAAGTCTTTATGGCCTGACACCATGGTTAATTTGTTCGAGTCCCATTGTTGGAAAATAAAATTTACCGCCCGAACGTTGATTGGCAGGGTAGAAGAGGTGGTGTAATACAATTATTTCTAATCATTAGGTTGCGTGCCATAAGTCTGAATTCAATACCAAATCACTTCTCAGTGTTCATACTGTGTGAGCATGAGGGCACGTTGTCGCTGTCGGGAAGAAACCTCAAATGTGCAGCAATGGGTGAAAATGAGATTTTGATATTAGTGGAAAGCCCAGACCGCGCTTTATAATCGGACCAAAACATAAAACATTTCAAACTTATAGCTGTCATTACGGAAAATATTCTACATCCTATCTGACAGATTATTACATTACAAAGATTGTATTGTATGATTTGACATGTATGAATCTACAAGCACGCATTTGTGTGTGCTTGTATGAGTGAGAGATCATGTGTTTATTTCATGTGGCATTATTCCTGCTATTACTGTAATCTGAAATATTATCTTGTTAAAAATACTAAAATAATCCGCGATGGAATCTAATTTATCGTATATGTGTCAATTTACAAAAAAAAAAAAATATGAAAAAGTTGTTTGTCTCTCCTGTATAATTTTATGTTTTATAAATAGGAGGAGAGGAGTGTGACAGGCTTCGACAGCCGGCACTATTCCGATCCTCGCCGCTAGATTGGGGCTTCATTCATTCCATTCCTGACCCGGTCAAACGACTGGAAACAGGCTGTGGATTTTCATAAATCGGAGGGTTCTTTTCGGGGAACGATACGAGGCTGTTGGTAGTGTTTCGTCCGTCGGATGGTGATGTTAACTCTTGTGCAGGCCTTTTGGCGTTATTCAACAGGGGCAGGCTTTTTACCGACACCAGATTTCACTCTCTCCCTGCATCATCATCATCATCATCATCATCATCATCATCATCATCACCACACCACACAGACATACACGCATGGTGCCTTAGGGCATCACCTAGAAAGACCTGTACCAGGCCTCCTCGTAGGCCACAATACATTATTGTATGTGGACACTATGTTTCAGTCAAAGGTACCCAAATATTAGACTTTATTTCAAAATGAGTTGATAGAAGCAAAGCAGCTTATTTTCCAAAGCTGATTGTCAGTGTATAAAACTTAGTGAAGTCGTCTCTCTGACTCTCTTCACGGAAGAAATCTTTACTACAATAGTGCTAATTTAATCCCATTCTTGTTGACAGTATCTCTAACAAAACGTAGCATTGAGGAAGTGACGACTAGACATGTTAATTACCTAACATGGAAAATACAAAGAAGACAAGATCCTTTGTGTTCGATCAGTTGTTTAGTGACGCCGTTTCTCATGTAACTGATTCTAATTGTCTAAATATTCATGAAGAAGAGCGGAACGGCGGCGGTATTGTTACGCTAGATGGACGGCGTGAGCTGCAAGCTGACGACGCGAGCTTTGGGCTCCACCCTGCAGGTGATGAGCGACAGTAGTCAACTCCTTTCTTCTAGAGTCAAAATAATTCAAATTATGCAAAAGTTCATAGCAGCGAAAACACTATGATCGCTGAGAATAAGTACTTTATTTTGAAGGTATGTTTCCCGTTTTAAGGGAAATATTGTTTATGAAATAATGGCGTAGAGTAAAAACTTGGTTGTGAAGAATGATTTCTTTCATTGCTTGACACCGCTGAATAATAATAATAATAATAATAATAATAATAATAATAATAATAATAATAATAATAATAATAATAATAATAATGTCCACGAACCTACTACCATGTCGTAGCAGGCGGAGAGGTGATACTCCGACGTGGCGCGTTCCAGGTGGCGGATAGGGCGGTCCTCACCGGCTAGCCTTCGGACTTGAGCGAAATAAAATAGCTCTCGCGGACACACAACATCAAGAAATCCACTAGTATCAGTTCTGGTATCCAGCGACTAGTGGTCCGAGTCTGTTCATCTACTTGGTGCTGCAGTGAAATACTGTATGGCTTGATCTCAACAATAAAGCGTGTAATTAACGTGATCTTTATTAAAGATCACCACAATCAACTTCAACTTGAAGTAATCATGATGGAACAAAAGGAAAGAAATCCGCTACCCCAGACCCCAGTCAATGCACTGGACTTTCCTGGTCATCGGATTCTTGGGGACCAGGAACATCATGAGAAGAGTCGGACCTTCTCAAAATCTCTTCGCAAACACTACATTGGCACTCTCAATGAAAACACTCTCTTCAAACTTGGAAAACTAGAACAACTCACAGACATGCTAGAAAAATTTCACGTTAAAATTCTTGCCATTCGAGAGACGCGCTTCATAGTTGGAAACCATTTCGACACAGAAAATTACAGGATTTACAAAGGTAAACCTGCTGTCAGAAGAGGCACACATATTACATATAACATAATGGCTTATTTCAAGTTGCTCGGACTTCTAACTCTCCTATAGAAAATACCGCACGACGCTAATCTCTGATAAAATTTTGACGTGATATAATGTTTCACCGATAGTGATAAGAAGAAAAATTTTCCCAAAACTTTTATATTATTTATTTTACCCACAAAAATCTCAACAAATAAATTCTCTTACAACAAAACCACAGACTATAGCAGACCTTTACCCGATACCTTCACGAATAATACTTACAACCCTTAACTGAAGATCTGAGATTTGGACATCGGACCTCGCACACAATATTTCTGCCAATAACCACACGAGTGCGACCCCCTCGTACTAACAGCCTGTATCTGCTTCATTCATTACATCCCTGACCCGGTCAATGACTGGAAAACAGGTTGTAGGTTTTCATTCATTTTCAACCACACGAGCAACATCTTGCCTCACAAAGTGCTCAATTATTTAGGCAAAGAAAAAATCAAACAAGATATCGGCCTGAAACGTCAGTCATTATTTTAATGAAACATAACGACGCAGAATACACTTAAATAACACAATTCATGTCACTAACCTTCTTTTCTGAACGGTGGACGCCATCAAGCGAGGCAGTTCGCCTGTACTTATAAACCTTACCCAGCCATATCACTGCACATGGTCCACCTATCATAAATCCTTCCTCTGAATTTATATAACACTAATAATTCACACTTGTACTTTGCATATTACTAATATATATTTTATCACAACAGAAAAAAAATATTTCTTCTGTAATTAAATTGTATAAATGTCTATCACTTTTCTTTTAATTGGCACTTCGCAACATATTATATTTAATTATGCACTTCATATGGTTGACACGTGATGACTTAGAATTATCATAAAAACCAGACAGGTAAGCTCGCACTTTTAATATTCTTCTCTGCTTCTTGAAATCAGACTGGGCACCCAGGATTAATTTTCTTATGGTTGACATGTGATGACTTAAAATTATCATACAAAATAGACGGATAAGTTAGCACTTTTAATATTATTCTGTGTTACTTGAAACAGACTGGGCTCTTAGCCTGCACCCGGGATTAATTGTTTAATGGTTGGTACACGATGACTTAGAATTATCATAAACACCAGAAAGATAAGTTAGCACATTGAATATTCTTCTCCGTTACCTAAATGGGCTCTTAGCCTGCACCCAGGGTTAATATCACCACTTTCACAAACACTCAATATTAATTTCTTCAATCCCGCACAAGTATTATGGATCATAGGCAAACGCATATCCTAACTGGTGAAGCGCCAGTTGTAGAATGAATGCCCTCCTGTATATGCACCCAGATTTTGGTGCGAAGAGTGACGAAATTTACTGCTTAACATTTGCCAACTTTGTCGTCCTGTGGGTCTCATTTCTATAATTAGTATCCATAATGATGCGAAAATTCAAGGAATACGGATTTTCTGATTTCAAAATTTTAATTTTCAACTTAAAGGTCTAAACTGCTGAAGCGTGGGTCGGATAAATAATTTTCTCCCACTATGACGACATACGCGTGTGGCTTACGATCGGTCAGAATCTTCCCACTGTCTAAAACAATCTTTCCATCTTTGGCCAGAAGAGAATTGGTAGCATGATATTCCTTCCAATTTACTGGGCGTTCCACTGTGCCAATCCATGTTTTAATTTACATCTGGATGACCATTGTATTTTAGAAATTAGCCACGAGTATACTCGAATTCATTCGAAATTCTCCCCCAGGATCTTATAAATCTGGATTAATTACCTGCCCAAATATGTTACACTTATACTTCAAAGGTCTTGTCTCGTGGATACGAAAAGTGAAGAAGGCGCAGGGTGTTCCTCAAGTAATGATGGCAAATGGATGCTTCTTTCTCAACAACGTATCTTGCGGCTATGGTGGTTAGTAAGTTTAGGCGTCCCTTTTAATGACTGTGAATGACGGGTTCAATACATACACATAGATAAACACTTCCGGATATTTCGGACTGAACATGACTCCTCGTGTTGGGGACCGAAAATGGCTTCCTACGCCATGGTCTTAAAATGGCTCCCTGACTTGTATTACTTATATTTTGTACATTGCCTACCTACAGTGGATCTATGCATTTAATCTTCTGGACAGCAGGCTGGATTGCCATATCTCAGTACACGTCTTCCGCCAGTTTTTCGTTCATGACTCACCAACGAACACGAAAATTAAAAATCCAGCTTCGAAGTACATTTGGACCCCTTCCATCCAGCTGTGTAAAAATGTCAAAACCAGGCAAGTTGGCCGTGCGGTTAGGGTCGCGCAGCTGTGAGTTTGCATCCGGAAGGTAGTGGGTTCGAACCCCACTGTTGGCAGCCCTGAATAAGGTTTTCTGTGGTTTCCCATTTTCACACCAGGCAAATGCTGGGGCTGTAGCTTAATTAAGGCCACGGCTGTTTCCTTCTTAATCCTATTCCATTTCTACCTCATCGTCGCCACAAGAGCTATCTGTGTCGGTGCAACGCAAAGTAAATTGTAAAAGAATGAAGTATTGAACCCATAATTCTACGAAGAGAATTTTTTTTATTTCCCAACACGTATTTCAGCTACAAACTTTTTTTTGAGAGCAGTCATGTTTGCATTTCAAGAGCCTCTCTGTTTCGTGGGAGCGAGCTCCCCGCGTCAAGCAAGCTCGCGAGCTCGTGAAACGCCGAGACACTTCGGTGGACTTCGAATATTAAACAATTTACCAAAATTCAAGGAATTCTTCATAACGAGAGATTTTGGCAACATAGTAAATCCAGAAATAAAGAATCTAAATTATTCTTAAACCCTATGTGAAGACAGAACTCCCAGGGTAAAAATAAATGCAGTTAAGTCTAGAGAAGAATATGCGCCCGTCTCCCGAACTAGCGACACTTGCCAAGGCTGTTGGATGAAGAAAACCCGCGAAACCCCCGGGCAGAAATAATTCATTTCGCCTGTTGCGAGTATGGGACAAATATGTAATTAACACGGTAATAAATCGTAAGTCTGTCCGAGGTTATGGAACAAATTTCAGGAAAATTGGTCTATTGGATGCGGAATTAGCAGATTGTGCAATCAAGCTTCATGGTGTGAGTAGCGTCCTTCCATAGGATATAAAAGAAATCTCCCTTCGTATATTTCACATTCTGTGTCTGGTTGTTGGAACGGCGAAGCCCACGTCACTCGTCAGCAAGAAAGTGTGGACATTTGTTCTCCCAGTAACTTATTATATGTCCGTGTCTATGGTTCAACTATACTGTTAAAGTAGAAGGTGATACAAATTTTCTGAACTGCTGCTAATGGGAACTTTGAAGGTTTAGATATTTGGGTGAATAAGTAACTGAATTTCTCTCTGTATTCACTATGTACGTCTAATATTTGTTAAAGAGGAGTCTGGAAGTTAGCTGCGGGGTGTGTTTTCTTACCTGTTGGAACACCTGGACCTTAGTAGGATGAGACGGAACCGAAGTCTTGTGAACACAGTGGACGTGGCCAGCTGAGAAAAGTGCTCGTCGCCTGTTAAACGTTTTTGAAGTGCTTTGTAAAGTGTTGTGTAGTTTATGTTATATATATATATCTATAAGAAGACATCCCAGATAGCCATGGGAGGCTAGATAAATAGGTCTTCTGGTTAGATGCAGCCAGAATCCAGGATGGTGACTACGATTACAGGTCTGTGAATGTTTTGTATCGATGTTGTAGTTAGATTATTGTTTGTCCCTACCAATTTTCATCGCGTATGTCGGGTTGATATTTAGTAATGATCAGGCGAAGGTATTACATTTCTGGTCATCGTGTGAAACTCTTCAGTGCTGTAAAATTCACGTCAAGAAACTATAAAATGCGAAGTTTAAATATTGTGTTAATATACTTTGAGATATTGTCCGAATTGAGAAAAATTAGGAAGGCGATAACGATAACGTAGTCGTGGCGAATGTCTTAATTCCGAATATCGTATGAATTCAGAAATTTTTTGTCGAAATATTACTACTACTACTACTACTACTACTACTACTACTACTAATAATAATAATAATAATAATAATAATGTTTACCGCGGGATAAAATTTTCTATGTTAAAAGTGGATTTAACAGGTATGTTCTACAAGGTTTGCGGGTGTCTAGAAAATTCCAGTGAAATCCGATAAAGTTAGGTTTTGTTCATGGGAAGTAAAATTGTGTGACATCGTGTATGTCGATGATATGGAAAATCACTGTGTGTTGTTGTATTCTTGAGGTCCGAAAGTTGTAGTAACAATAAAATAAAAAAGGTATATTTTTTAAAATTTGTTTGTCACTAGAGAATTGAGGTTCGAAAAGTCTTGAAATATAAGAAAATGGATTGGGGGCGAAGAATTTATATATGTTGAGATGAGAGTTGTATAGATGTTGAAGGCAAAGGGAGCCTATATATTTCGTATAATGCCGCCATGAGAAGGCGATGAGAATGAGTTTTTGAGACAGGCTATATTTGCTGATAGCGAAGAATTTTTGAGACAGTCTGTATATTAAATGAGAGATTTATGTGGCAGGCTGTAGTATATTCTGCTAACAATCCGAAAACTGACACCTGGAGAAGGTTGGTTCGAGATGACTATTGTGTGAGGCACAGTAAAATTTTAAGTTAAATTCCAAGTGAAAAACGATTTTTGGTGAAGGTGGTAACTCTTGGTAGTAAAAAAAAAATCAAGTGACTAGTTACGTAAAGTCAGTATAATGAATATTATAGAAATATGACCTCAAGGGTAGAAGGGCATTCTAAATACACGGTTGGTGTTATTTGACCGTAATGACAAGATTCCAATCAGTAAAGTTCATAAATTACAAGGCGGTAATTTATCATTAAATCGGAAACATTGTGGGATGAGATATTGAACGTTTTAAAGCGATATATTGGCTGTGTAGATTCATTGGGTTTCGTTTCACTGGATAGTCATGGATATGAATATTTGGAAAATGACGGTAGGCGATTTGAGGGTTTCACCCTAAAATTACAGTGTGGATGTTTGCGGTGGTGATGATTATTGTTTGGCGATAGTCAAGTAGTGTCAGACGTTTGTTGGAAGTCATTATTATTTTTCCAAACTTCATTGCGCATGCTGGGATCGTGTTTGAGTTGTGGATTGCTCACCACGGGTTATTAATTTTCAATTTCACGTGTAGTAACAAGATAGGGACTTAGTTGCATTTCCGGACTTGCGTTCATTCTGTTGCAAGATTTGTTTCGTTGTGTGTTATTAGTTTCGACCAGGTTTACAGCCGAAATATCTAAGGGTGTGTTTGAAATTAAAATTTCGCCTGATACGCTAGATGAAGCGTACACGACACAATTTCCGCTCGACAATAGATTTAGGACGTCACATGTTATCCTAGGATAATGATGATGAGACGTCCTAGTTCACGCTCAACGACAGCTTTAGGAAGTTGTGTGTTTGTGTACATAGATGTTAGTGTTAGGGTGTGCAGACATTAGGTATGCCCGACGATAGGTCTGGGATGTCAGCTGTACATACTCAAGATTAGATGTTTTTGCGAAGTGAGTTGAGCGATGGTAGTGTCTGCAGTAGTGTATGCAATGCGAAGAGTGTTAGCTCAGTAATAATGATGCCAAGCTTGCGTGCAGCCCTCAATAGCTGGAAGGTGTTTACCTAAGATTATGGAATCACTAATGGCCTGAACATGACGGTTGTCCAATATTGGGTACTGAGCTAGCGGTGATTGAATATTTACTGCAGTTCGCCTTGCATGTGTGAGTTCAATGAACTTCAGAATTTTATTTTATGGACTTAATTGTCGTTCTGACGTCCGTTTTGCTTTGATATTGTGCGTGTTGACACTCAACTATTAGTGTGAGACTTGAGTTACGAATGCGGGTTCGATTCGTCAGCCGGTAATATATTTTATTTTCAATTTTTGTCGTTCTTTCATTTTTATACGTAGTTGAGTTTGGTCAATTGATAACTTTGTAGGTAGTGTGTTGGGACAAACAATAAGTTGATGGATCTGTGATGGTAGTCATTGTTAAATAGGATATAATTCTATAATTTTGTTTTATTTTACCATGTGGACTTTTAATTTTATTAAGCGTAACGTAACCAGTTATAACCTGAAAGTCGGTTTTATAATAATATTTTTTCAAGTGATTTACCACTTTTTATTTAACTTCAGTGCTTGGCATTTCTTCTAAATGCGTGATGAATAAGTGTTTCCTGCATTTCGCAGTTTTGTTCCTTCAGAACGACGTAACGTAAGGTCCTCTCGGATCGTGTTGTTGTTGGTTCCTTCTGAACAGCTGTTTGGGGAGATGCCCGTTTAGCATCGGGATAATTTTATAACTTAAGGGTGTCATGAAATGACAAATACATGGTGGAATTTTGTTTTTAATTGTGAATGCTGCTGTTAACTGGTAGTGAACGCCACGCTTTCCAATAATATTTCGCAACCTATCCAAAGCAACTGATAGTCAATTTGGTTCGATTAAGGATCCATTCGGCGGGTGTTCCGTATCCGAAAGGGTATTCTACTAGCGGATAACCTTAATTAAGAGTAAATCAGGCGTTCTACTTGTTGAAGGTCAGATTTTCCACGGATCGTGTGGATTAATTCTCAGTTATCGCTTGGATTAATAGGTGCCCGATTTTTCAGGCTTTCTATTCACTTTTTCGGTTTCGCTGTCTACTAATTTATGAGATTCCTATTTTCTCCGAAGAAAAGTCTTCGATATTGTAAATTTAAAAATATATATATCGCCCTGCAATGTGACTGCGTTTGAAACATTTAATAATTAACAATTTTTTTTGATCAAGGATTTATACAAATGAATTTTTTTTGGTGCAGTTGATGGATTTAATAAAAGTTAGTAAGCACATATTTGCTCCTCATTTCAAGTAGTTAGGCTCTCTTCTGAACCCCATCGTTTGGTAAAGATCGTGACCGTATTATTCTCGCAACGACCCTAGGAATTAAGAGTTCAATACTGCTCTACTGCAGCAGCTGTGGCCGACCAACAATGGAACGGTAAGTCAAGGGTTCAGTATAAAATATATACGTGCTCTAGATTTGGCTGGGAATCACACACACACACACACACACAGAGAGAGAGAGGGACTTCTTTCTTTTGTCATAGATATCTGACTCCTAGATTTTAAGATAAGTTCATTAACCCATTATACTCTATTCTAGAGAGAATATCTCAAAATTCACATTCAAATAACGTTTCGAACAAAGTAGACTACCTAAAGGTATTACTCTTGTACACGAGTGCAACTGGCAAGTAAAGATACGGAGATAACAGTGTTCGTGATGCAAGCTCTAGAATTCAATAGTGAAGTAATGTCATCGATTTGTAGCCTCATTGCACTCTTGAAGGAGAGCGCAGAACTTCTCTCCTAAGAATAGAGTTTAATAAAGTACGGCAGACTGACAAAACAGACAGTGCTGTCTGAGATATGCAAAGTAAAATGACTTTTCTGTTCCTCTACCTTCGTTCACTGCTCCTCCATATGTAACGTGCTTACCGAAAGGAGTTCCATGATTCGCCAATTGGATGGAATGTAACAATACATACTTACGACAGTCGCAATATGAAACGCTGTGTTTCTTTTGGGGATGTAAGTCATTATTAATGAGATATAAAATCACAAGAGTCCCAATTATGGTTTTTAATACGATTCTCGTAACCGGTACTTCAATATACCCTAACGTGCCTAAATCTTCATCCCTATAATATTTTAAAACAAGTTATATTATTATACTGATTTTAATTTAATAAATAATATAGGTGTATATTAATAATAATATGAACAATATTACTTGTCATTACTTAGTCTGCATGGAAGTGAAATATGGACAATAACTGGCACAAACATGGTGACAATGGAGGTTTTTGAACTGTGATTTTGCAGAAGATGCACAGATCGGATATCAAATTGAAGACAAATTGAATTAAATCATAACGAGGAGAATGATCCGGCGTAATTTGACCAGAAAAAGGGTTAGACAGTACACATCTTGAGACACCCAGGACTAGGTTTCTTTTTTTGA